>NC_048597.1:98934182-99234182 GCF_003668045.3 Cricetulus griseus
ATTTATTTCTTGATACAACAGTTTCTTTTGGTAATCACCATTTTATTTATTTGTACATTAATTCATTAGCTTTTGGAAGCCAAGGCTGGCCTTGAACTCACTTTGTAGTTGAGGTTGGACTTCAACTCTTGCTTCTCCTTGCTCCACTTTCTAGGTTGGCAGATCTGAGGCCCTGGACTTGGAAAACACACATTTTGTTTCCCCTCGGGCTTCACATATGCTTGCAAGCTCTCTGCCTGTGAGCTAGCTTCCAGAGCTGGAATCTTTATCTTGCAGATGATGAAACTAAGGAAGATCCAGAAACCATGGCTTGTTCAAGGTCATCTGGAGTTTTCTGACATCTGTAAATGAACACAAACCTCACCCTATACTCTTGGAAATGGCAGAAAAACTGGGGCTCAGTAGATAAGGAAATACTTATTCAAGGCAATGCACTTCTGTCATGCAATAGTCAGGATGTGTGATAAGAGACATCTTGATGAAAAGCAGGGATCACCCTATGCCCTGAAATTCTAGAATTTTCCCCACCGTTCCCACTATTTCTGGAGTTTGTTATCTTGAGCCTTGACTTAGGGTATGACTTCCCCCATCCCTCAGCTCTCACCACCACCTGTTTAGCCAGTTTTTCTCCATCTTCAAGGTAATTCAAATGATTAATGGAGGCCAGGGGTGAACCTTGTGTGTCATTCCTCAGGCAGCATCTACCTTGTGTTTTTGAGGCAGGGCCTCTCACTTAGCTGGAACTTAAATATGGAGTCCCAGGGACCCACCATTTCTGCCTACCTGTCACTGGGACTACTCTTGCATGCCACTATACATGGCTTTTGATATGGACTCTGTGACTCTGACTCAGGTCCTCATGCTTGCAAGAAAATTTCTTTAAAGTCCCAAGTTCCATCCTCTACCTCCCAGACCACACAGTATGCTCCCCAGCTCTATGTAGTCTAGTCCCTTTATCCAAAGTGCCTCTACTATGTGAGAGGACCACAGGGCTCTATAAATCAGTGGTTCTCAACCTTCCTAATCCTGCCACCCTTTAATACAGTTCCTCAGTTGGTGACCCCCAACCATAAAATTATTTCTGTTGCTGCTTCATAACTGTAATTTTGCTACTGTTATGAATCGTAATGGAAATATCTGATATGGGACCCTCCTCCAAAGGGGGTTGAGACCCACTGGTTGAGAACTGATTCTCTAAAGTGTTTCTTAGACAAAAGATATTCTTAATCTCAAATATAGCTGGAGACTGCTGCTAACCCTATCCAATTTGGGGAAATTTGCAGAAACCCACAGAACAGGAGTGCCACTAATTCAGGTAGTACAAAGGCTACTTCCCCACCAAGCCAATCCTGACTTTTCTTCTCTTTGGCAGTGACTCGATGTTTGTGGAGGGTAGAGTTGAGTTCGCTGGTTCACAGACCTCCCACTGCACCTGATTGTGGGGAGGTCGCTGCAGACTTTATTCTCTTCTGAACTTTTGATTGGCAACATCTGGCCACCCAGCTTAAGGAGCTGAAGTGTTTCCCAGTCAAAGCTCCACACAGACTAGGTTAGTACAAAAGGAGAAAACAAAAATCAGAGACTGAAAAAGGCTGGCAGGTATGCTTACCATGTGTTATTCTTTGAGAAAAAAAGGATGCACCATTGAGAAACTTAGTAAAGAGAAAAAGAAGAGAAATCCAGTCACCCGAGTTCACATTACAACACAGGATCTACACCTAGGGTGCTTTGTGGGAGTTCATACTACAACATGGGATCTACAGGTAGGGTGTTGTATGGGTACCTGAGCATGTTTGGGGCTGAGAGAATTCTTTACTGGGGGCTGCTGCCCTGAATTTTTGCCTCGAGTACCTTCCCACTGTGTCCAAGACCTGTCAGATCTGTGGGTTAGAGTACAAAAAAACATTCAGTGGAATGATGTGGGCTCAAAAGAGGGTCGGAGCCATGCTTGCCTCCCTCCAGCGGGGCCTGGGGATGAGTTGAAATAGATTGCTTTGGACTGAGTATTGTTTTGGCAACTTCCATATCACTGTGGCAAAATACCTGACACAAACAACTGAAAAGGGGAAAGACAGATTTTGGCTCATGGTTTCCTGAGATCAGTTCATAGTCTTTTGATTTGGGGCCCATGCTGAGCAAATAGAGGGGGATGAATCAGAGAGGGAGGGATTAAGCATGAGGTATTAAGCTTCAAAGGCTGCTGTCAGAGACCTGTGTGATTCAGGCAAGCCTACCTCCTAAAGCTTGCAACATCTTCAAAAATAGTGCTGGTCTTAGGGGACCCAGCACTGAGCACAGCAGCCTGTGGGGGATGTTTCATATTCCACATTCCATAGCTTCCACTTTTTTGAGACAAGGTTTCTCTGTATTGTTTTGGAGGCTGTCCTGGAACTCATTCTTATAGACCAGGCTGGCCTCGAACGCATAGAGATCCAGCTGCCTCTGCCTCCCAAGTGCTGGGATTAAAGGCAAGCGCCATCATCACCCAGCCATAACTTCCCTTCTTAAACTCAGACACATCCAGAATGGTTAAGAGGGTCTGAGATCTTGAAGACATTCAACAAACCGTCCTTTGAATGGAAGGGAAGGCAGAAGCTGAGGAAGGTAGTGTTTTTATGATATTGGTTTTACTTAGCGAGTACAATTCAGTTTATCCCTGTGGTAGCAGATAACAGGAGTATGGGGGAGAGGGTGTGGGATGCCCAGGATAAAGGTACAGAAAGTGGGGTGTGGCACGTGTCATAAGCACATTTTTCAAAGTTCACAGTTTTTCTCATTTATCTTCAGAATTCAGCAGCCTCCTTTGTAGTTAGACTTCTGATTGGTTATTGACCCTAATGCATTATATAGACTTCTGATTAGCTGATGATACATGTGTGGAGTTCATTCACCTAGTCATTGCTTCATTCTAGACTTTTGGTTGGTTGTTGGTTCCAAGGAGGTCTTCATTCATTCCTTTATTTACTCATTTGCTCATTTATAACCCCAAGGAGTCTGTGAGCCATATAGACTGAACTATAGTTTCTCCCATTGTCAACCGAGCACTGTTAGGAAAAACATAGTAATGTGGACAGAAAACCTCTGGGCCATGGGTGGACTTCCACATCCCAACTCTTTGTGAGTGGGAGAGAGACAGGCTCTTCTTGTGCAGCCCTGGCTGTCCTGGAACTCACTATGTAGACCAGTCTTCGAACTCACAGAAATCTGTCTGCCTCTGTTTCCTTAGTGCTGGGATTAAAGCTGGGAGCTTCTGTGCTCAGGTTGGCTCTTTCTTTCTTTCTTTCTTTCTTTCTTTCTTTCTTTCTTTCTTTCCTTCCTTCCTTCCTCCCCCTCTGCCTCCTCCTCCTCCTCCTCCTCCTCCTCCTCCTTTTGAGTCTGAGTCTGTATAATTAAACTGGAAGACACAGCAAGGTGACAATCAGGAGCTCCTAGGGAGGAAGGTAAGGGAGGGTAGGTGGGAGAGGGCTCTCTTTGGCATGCAGGAGGGACAGGGGAAAGCCCCTGGGAGGGTCTTCCTGTCCATTTTACGGTTTCATCTTATCACCCCCTCAACCTCAAAAGAGCCCTCTCCCTTGGATCTTTTTCAACAGTCAATAGGCGTTTATCCTCACTCACTTTGTCCACTATGCTGGCTTCCAACTAGCAGAGATCCTTCTGCCTCTACCTCCTAAATGCTGAAATGAAATGCATGTTTCACCATGCCCCACCCACTTTCTCTATTATTGGTACTATTGCAGTAGAGACGGTTATGTTTCCACCAAAACTTGTTTCTTTTCTGTCTAGGAACAGGCTAGCATCATTTCTCCATGTATCTCTGGGAGGTGGATGAGACTTGTGACCATAATAAGGCAAGGCACAGTGAGAATCAGTGATGGTCCCTGCTTCCAGGCTGAATCCTTGGAAGCCTTCCATACCATCTACCACCCTCCTTTCCCACCCACTTGTCAAATGAAGTCTCCAAGGACAGCAAGGGGGGCTCAGTTTCCCCCTGAGTAGCCTGGGCTCTTGGTGACCTGGATAAAGTCAAACTTAGGTGACAGACTGTGAAGGCCTGACTGTTTCATTGGTTCCAGCAGCCAGGGTGTCCACACCCAGCGGTGTCTGAAGACTCTCGAGATACCAGGGAAATTGAGATGTTTTGAGGGATGTTCATCGAATCTGCAAAGGCTCTGAGTGTCTCTCAGAGTGACCATCTGAGAGCCCAGGGCAAGGGAATTCAATCTGTCCTATCTTTGGCAAAAGCGCTGAGATGTGGCATGTACCTATAAAGCAAGAGGCTTTTGTGGTTTGCTTTTGTTTTTGTTATTTGTTTTTGTTTTGTTTTGAGACAGTTTCTTAATATGCAGCTTGGGTGGGCCTTGAACTCATGACCTTTTAGCCTTGCCTCCCAAGTGTTGGGAGGGTTGTATCTTAATGGAATACGTTAGAAAAGGCCTTAAAATATGTCAGAGGGGGATATAAAAGGCTTCACCCCCATAGAGTTCTTGCAGAGATGAAACAAGACAGCTTTTGAAACCCTTATCTCTGAGAGCACTCTATATGACAGGCTGGCTCTTACAGACAAGGTGACAGTAGGGAGAGAGCAGGTTTTGGAGGTGTATCAGGGTAGGGGTGGGAGTTGACATGAGCAAAGTCCGGGAGGCTAGAAGAGCAGGAGTCAAGAAGAATGACAGGAGCCACTATCCAGAGAAAGTGGGGCACCGAGAGATGCTTGTGGTGCCCTTTGGGAGTGGAGTGGGGAAGGCAGGACAAAGCAGTTGAGGAGGAGAAGAGACTGAGGCCATAAGAGATGATCTGAAGCTCTGCTGCAGCTCAGGGACTCCTGCTACCCAGCCTGAACCCAGATCATGCTACTCGCCACCACCCTGGCGCCTCTTCATATCTCAGCTGCGATTTCCAAGAAGCTCAAAGGGCTTTCCGGAAGTTATCTGCACGCCGGACCCAACAGTCCAGCCTTATCTCTCCATCTCACAGATGGGAGAACAGGACACCACGTGGTTAACCTACTTATCCAAGATCAGAGTGTGAGCCATGGCCTGTGTGTAATCACATTCTAGATTTCTCTGCCACAGGCTCTCCCCCACCTCCCCTGCTATCGTTCAGGGCCAGGACCGCCAAGTCGGCGGCGGCGGCGTTCCTTCTTCCTCAAAGACAGTCCAGACTCCTCCCGCAATTCAGTTATTAGCAAGATCTTGATCTTTGATGACAAGAAATTTGATTTATAGACTCAATATTCTCTTCAGATCTCCTGGACTTTCTGTGCTCTGGTTTCTGGCGTCGATTATACAAAAGTTCACACAGGGCTGGCAAGATGGCTCAGCTGGTAAAGACGATGGCTGCCAAGGCTGGCCACCCGAATGTGATCTTGGGACCCACATGGTGGAAGCAGAGAACCTGTTATAGCTGGTTTTCCTCTGACCGCCACACATAGGTGTCACATGAACACAGGTACAAATAAAAATAAGAAAACAAAACAAAAACACTTCACACAAACAGAAAACCCGACTCCATGATGAATTTTTGTTTACCTGGGACCTGGATTCAACCATAGCCGTTTTTTTTTTCTCTCTCTCTTCAATTTATTGGCAGGCTACTGGAAAATAGATAGAGGAAGGTTTAAAGCCATAGAATAAGCTGTGCTGTTAAGTCTTTTCAAATATCTTCAAGAAAATCGAATTTTTGTTTTGGTTTTTGTGTTTGAACAAAACTCTCAAATCTTAAGCTTCTGGCTAACAGGTTACTTTGTTTTAATATAATTAGGTTTGTGTCTGTGTGAAAGTGTGTGTTTTATGTGTGAATATAGGTGTGCATGTATGTATATATATTTGTGTGTACATGTGTATATATATATATGCATACATGTGTGTGTATGTATATGTGTATATGTTTGTGTATGTATGTGTGTGCATGTGTGCATATCTATGTATGTGTATGTGTGTGTGTATATGAATACATATGTGTATGTGTACACATTTTAAAGCTTACTTCCTCCCTCACAAGGAAAAGCAAGACAACAGCAAAGCCAGTGATGTGGTCTAGGGAGGATGAAATCTTGAGTAAAGACAGTCACAGGTCCCTCTTGTCATGAACTGTGTATGGTCAGGAGGGAAACACTTCATGGCTAGAGCCCCAAAAAGTCCAAAGAAATCTTGAGGCCCTTGAGGCAGGTGGCTTGTGTCTGTGATCCTAGAACTCTGGAAGCTGAGGCAAGAGAGTTATGAGTTTGGATTAGCCTGGGCTACAAAGCAAAACCCCATCTTTTAAAAAGAATTCTTGAAATCCTTAGAATCTTATTTTTACAGCAGAAACCCAGAGGAAGCAAGTAATTTGGCTGAGGCTGCACAGTGAGAGCCTTCCAGAGGTGCTGTTAAGTCAGGGGTTCCTCACACTGGAGGCAGAGTTGGAAAAGTACTTGGGTGCATGAGGCCTCTGTGTATATATAACTTTGTGTGTGTGTGTGTGAGAGAGAGAAAGAGAGAGAGAGAGAGAGAGAGAGAGAGAGAGAGAGAGAGAGAGGAAGAGAGGAAGAGAGAGAGAGAGCACACATGCACACTTCTGTCAAAGTCAGAGGACAACTGGGCAGGAAATAATTCAATAATTCTCTGCTTCCACCATGTGCATCCCAAGGATGGAGCTCAACTCATCAGACTTGTGGCAAGCTCCTTTACCTGCTGAGCCATCTGGCCCCAGGGCTCAAGTTTCTTTACTGTCCCCAGTGGGACCAATGTTGGAAGGTTTACACCCCCCCACACACACACACACACTGCTTTTGCTTACAAGGGAACCGGTGACTGCTTAAACCATAGCTGGTGTGAGAAATATCACCATTTGAGCATCTTGGGGAAAGAAGTCCATTGGACAAGTCCATTGGGCAAGTCCCCTGCAGCCTGAATGTGTGCTGTGATACAAGTCCACCAATAAAGGTTTTGCTCTGGTTCAGTTTCTGAGGTGGCACTGACAAGTGGAAGCAGCCAAAGTTCCACCAGAGATGCCACACAAACCAGAAATGAACATCTAAGAAAGGAGCTGTGTTCCCAGAGGCACCCCTGTTTCCCTGCCATGGCCCACACTGAGCCCTGGATCCTGCCTGGAGAGCAGAATGGAAGGCCGCAGTTTCTAACCCCCAGGTGAGGCTGCCCTGAAGAAAAAAAAAGAAGCATCAGAAACTCTGGGCCCTGCTCTATCAGAGAGCCATCTCTGGCCTGTGCAACTGCAGAGACCTTAATCTTCAGGGAGTCATTCAGGATCAGTTCCCTGCACTAAACTCATTCAAAGGAGGGGTTGCATATTAATAAGGAAAATAACTGAACAGCCAGGCGCCCGGCCGGTATCCCTTGACCTGCCTCCAGGCGGGCCTTAATCACTGTTTGTGAAGGGCTGCCGCGGGAGCCGCAGATGAAAGGCCCCAGGTGGGCAGGCCCTGCCCGCTGATGTCAGGACACCTGCTGAGCCCGCCCCAGGAGTCCAGCTGTTCAGCTCCAGCTGGCTCCAGCGATGCTGGAGGAAGTGTCCCAGGGTCCAGAGAGCAGGCTGGGGGGCGGCGGGGTGGGGCAGTCGAGGTCATGAGTGGGTTGGGGGCGGCTGGGAGAGAATGGAGTAGAGGGGACGGCTGAGACACTGGTGAAGGCAAATCTGAGGATAGAGAAGATGGGGGGAGAGGAAATAGAGAAAATAAGTGTGAAAAGAAAGAGGGAGGAGGGGAACAGAGAGAGGGAAAGGGAGAAGGAGGGGAAGAGAGAGGGCGGAGAGAGAGAGAGGTAATTCAGACAAGGTGTGTGTGTGTGTGTGTGTGTGTGTGTGTGTGTGTGTGTGTGTGGTGTGTGTGTGTGTGTGTGTGTTGGGGGGTGTGGAAATCAGAAATGGAGAGTGGAAGAGAGAAAGCCATGAGGGACCAGAAGCCCAGGCAGGCAGGAGGCGACATCCGCAAGTCCATTAGTGGCGCTGGAGGGGGAGGGGAAGCATCCTGCGTGCCGCTCCCCCCACACACACCTCTTATCAGCGCAGCCATGGCCTGCCGCCTTATTGCAGGTGCGCTGGCGCCGCCGAGTCTGCGGGGCCGCGCGGTGGCCTGGCCGGGAGGGTGGCGGCGGCAGGCACGGCAGCAGGCGGGTGAGGCCAGGGCTTCTCACGCAGCAACGGGACGGAGAGGAGGGAAAGGAGGAGGCGGATGAGCCTTAGGCCCACAAGTTCCCGGCTGGCTGTGGGTTATGATTGCCCAAGCCACCTGCAGGCAGAGAGGGAGGTCCCAGGACTGTGGCACCTGATACCAAGTCCCAGGACTTTTTTGGAGTCTACCCTGACAATTGTATCATCTTTACATGGGCTGCATTTCCCCAAGATGCCGCGTGGGGACTTTGTACTGGCTACTTCCACTCTGTGGCCTTGGGTGAGGGCCACCATGTTCAGGTGGCCACAGCTGCTCTGTGGGCTACTTCCTCACAGTACTGCAATTGGGAGGAAAGGAGGGGATACATCCACAGATCCAAGGTGTCACTTAGGGACTTGCTGCTTATATCATGACGGGGGGGGGGGGGGGCAGGGAAGGAGAGGGGACAGGGAGAGAGAGAGCTGATGCTGAACCCAGTTGGAGGTGCCTTGGGGTCTCCTCCCTCTGGGTACTAGAGCAGCCAGAAGGCTTGGCAGGACTGTTGATCTCACTCCTTGATGGAAAAGCATCTCCCAGATTAGGGTCCCCTTTTCCTCCTGAATAACACAGAGCTCAGCCATTACTCCCCTCCTAGGACCCAGAGTCACCCACAGCCCCAGGCACCCTGGGAACCAACCTCACAGGGAATGGAGATCTGTTCCCATCTTTACAGACTGTTAAGACGTTGGCCTTGGTCATCTCTGGGATTCCCCAGTCATCATTGTCACTCCTGGGAGTTGTTGGGAGGACACACTGGGGTGCTGGGCCACTCAGGCTTCCCCGAAAGAGGAAAAAGACTGACAACCTTCCACTGAACCAAGATAACAACCACCCCATGAAGCACGCAACACACTCCACGGTCCCCTCAAATACAGAAAAAAGCTGGCCCAAGGTTCCTGACTTCTTAGGTCTCCAGACTCCTTCCAGAAGTGGCTTTCACAGAATACTTGAAGTCACCCAGACCTATGGGTTCTGGCTCTCCACCTCCTGCTGGGCCTTACTTCCAGTACCTGATACCCCCTCTTTGTATCCTGGGAACACTCCGCAGGAGACCCCTCCTCCCTGGGCTAAGAGTCCAACAGCAGAGGCCATGAAACCCTTTTCAGTCCAGGGTTGGAGAAAACAAGCTGCAAAAGGCAGAGGCAGGAGTGGGGAGCAATCAGGGAAGACTTCCTGGAGCAGGAGACCTGAGGGATGAATGAAGTTAGTCAGGCAGCCTAGAAAGAAGGAGTCGTTGTACCCAAATGAGTTAAGCAAATGGGACACACACCTGCAGGAAGGGCAGGGGGAAGTTGTTCCAAGAGGAACCCAGAGACCTCATGGAGATGGAGACGTTTGGTCTATTCCTGTAGAAAGAGTAGAAGGGTTGTATGGCCTGCTGTGTGTGTGTGTGCTTGTGTGCCTGTGTCTATATGCATTTATACATTGCATATGTGTGTGTGTTTGTGCTTGTGTGTGTATCTGTGTGTGTGCATTGTGTGCTTACACACACAGGCACACATGTGTGTGGTGTCTTCAAGCCAAACTGCTCACCAGATCCAGGAGTTCAGAGAGTTAGTGAGGGGGACAAGGTTGTTCCCCATCTGTCAGCGATAGCTGCCATGTGGGAAGCAGAGGGAGAGGGGGTTGATAGTTGATATGGTCAGCTCCATGGGACCTAGAATTGTCATGGAAACAAATCTCTGTGCATGTCTAAGGAATTTCCTAGAAAGTTAATTGAGATGGAACAACTCATCCTAAATGTGGGCAGCACCTGGAAATGGGCTAGGTAGGGTCCCAGACTGCATGAAAATGAGAACGCCAGCTGAGCATCAGCCATCTTCTCCCTCTGTTTCCATGAATGCAGACACAACATGACCAACTGTCTCCATCTCCCGCCTCTATGCTTCCCTGCTAGGAAGGACCTCACCTTCAAACTATGAGCCACAGCAAACCTTCCCTTCCACAAGTTGCTTTTAGTCAGGTATTCTGTCACAGATAAGAGGCAAGTAATTAATACAGGGACCGGTTGGGACAGATTGTGTGATTTTCTGAGAAGCACTGGTCAGTTTCAGCTGAAACTTCCCACTTCTTTTGGCTCCTCTGTTCAGAAGAAAAACATGTAGAAAAAGAAAAATAAGACCATCTCACAGTGGGCAGGTTGAAACAAGCACTTTCTGAGCCAGACTGAGCTCTAGGAAGGCCATTTGGAGAGGCCAGTGATGGAGCCTGGATGTTGGCCGAGAAGGTGGGTGGACATTATGTAAAGCAGGAGTCTCATGAGGATGAGTGATGAGATAATACTCTATCCCCCAGGTATTCACTGGGCTTCTTACTGCTCAGTCTCCCTGGAACAGGTGCTCGCAGAACCAGAAGTCTGTGTTGTTCTAGGACCCTTTTCTGAAAGCCAGCTCCTCCTGAGAGAGCATCCCGTGCAATGACCCTTACAGTTCAGATGGAGGCTGCAAGAGTCCTGAGGCTGCTGCCCTCCAGGTCTGAGCTCTTTCATCTAGCTCCCAGTGTCCTTCCTGAGGCAGAAGGATACTGAATTTTCCCCATCTCCTTCCTGCACTAGCAGACCTTTCCCTGGTTCTTTCTTGGGGCAGTCCCATCTTTTCCAGTTTTCATCATCATTAAACCAGGGCATGTTGATCCACACTAGGAAATAAAGCAGATGAAATCAAATAGAAAGAAACCCGTCCAAAACCCTCTCCACACAGCCAGAAGGAAGTGCCCCCCCAAACCCCAAATTAAGGCAGTGCTGGGAGCAGAGCCTTCAGGGGTAAAAAAAAAAACCTTTTAGCTGAAACCAAGATGCACAGGCTGAGGTATTTCATTAGAATAATGGTCTCCCTTGGATGGGCAATTTAGGAGAAAGGTTAGTAGCTAAGCGTGGTCTTACAGTGAAGATGCCAGGAGGCTGCAGGGACAGTCCATGCAGGCTGCAATTTGAGGCCTTGGAGATTTTAGGCTTATTTCCCTGGGTTTGAGGCCTATGTGTTGAAGATAAGCTGTGTTTTCAGATATCCAAAGGAAGCTTGGCTTCTGTGCTCCGATGGAAGGCTTTGATTGCTCTCAACCACCCATTAGTTAATTGCCCAGGGACAGGTCCCTAATGATCCTCAGGCTACCTTACTAGCAGGGGAATTAAGGAACTTATAAATTCACAGGATCCTGGCCAGGTGTCCCAGCGATTGATAACCCAGCAAAAAATGGACCCATGACTGGGGCCCCCACAGGGGGTGGTAGGACTTAGCCATACCCAGTTAAGGGGAGGAGGAATCTTCCACACATGCATGCAAGCAAATGCTAATTTTTTTTTGTGTGTGGGGCTACTGTGTGCTTCCCTGTGTGTGTGATACTAGGCAAAATAGGACACATGGCCCTATGGTAGTGGTTTTCAACCTTCCTTTAATACAGGTCCTAATGTTGTGGTGACCCCCAACCATAAAATTATTTTTGTTGCTACCTTATAACTGTAATTTCACTACCATTATAAATTGTAATATAAATATCTTTGTTTTCTGATGGTCTTAGGCCACCCCTGTGAAAAGGATCATTGACCCTCAAAGGGGCCTCGAACCACAGGTTGAGAAACGCTGCCCTGTGGGTTGCTGCTTTTCTTGGCAAGTGGCCATTAAATGCTTGGATAACATGACTGTTGGCAAAGCACCTGCTGTAAACAGATATGAGTTCACTTCCCAGTGCTGTCTTTGCAATGTCCTCATAACCAGGGTGAATTAAGGCATACATATTCATTCCCTCACAGCTCTGGAGTCCAGGAGGCCAAAACCAAGGTGTCAGCAGGACCATGCTCCCTACACAGGCTCAAGGGTCAGATCCTCTTCCTCTGTGTGTCCCTGATAAGCCCCGCAAGCAGCTGCACCACTTCAAGGTCTGCCTCCCTTGTCAGCAGGCTTTCTCACTATAGCTTTCTTTTCATCTTCTGATAAGAGTACCCAACTGTTAGATTAGGAACTGCCCGATGCCCTCATCTTACCCCGATTCCATCAGCTAAGACAGTTGCCAAATAAAATTACATCATGGTTAGTAGGGGTGAGTAATTCAGTCTTTCTGGGGCACAATAAGTGAACTGATGTCTGGGAGAAGAAGATGGAGGGAGAAGAGTAGACCCCAGGACTTCTTGGCAAGCAGATGCTTCAAGAACATGTAAGATAAGATGTTTGTTTATGGGGTACCCTGAACCATCATGGCTGTAGTCTTTGGACCAGACCATGAAGAAAATGAAAGAATCAGGAAAGTCACATATAGTGGCACATGCCTATAATTCTAGCATTTCGGGGGTGATGGCATTAGGATCAGGAGTTTAAGGCCACTCTCAACTCTTAATATATAGTGAAGTTAAAGCCAGCTTTGAACATGAGACCAATTCCTAGAAAACCAAAAATACTGCTACCACCAACACCATTAGCACCATCACCACAGTCTTCGCCACCTACATCACCCTAATCACCACAATTTCCTCTACCATCATAACCATCATCATCATCATCGTCACCACAATAAACATCATTACCACCAGGATCTTAACACCCTTATCACCATCATAACCATCATATCATCAACAACACTATCGTGACGACCGTCACCGTCATCATTACCACCAGCAAAAACAACCAACAGAATCAGGTCACTGCTTCCTTCCCAAGCTCTTTTTTTTTTTTTTTTTTTTTTTTTTTTTTTTTTTTTTAAGGTTTATTTATTTATTTATCATGTATAGAGTGCGTGCCAGAAGAGGGCACCAGATCTCATTACAGATGGTTGTGAGCCACCATGTGGTTGCTGGGAATTGAACTCAGAACCTCTGGAAGAACAGTCAGTGCTCTTAACCCTTGAGCCTTCTCTTCAGCTCCCCTTCTCAAGCTTTTAAAACTACCCTGAGATTAGACTCCATTTTTTCTTCATGAGACTGATGTCTTAAACATCTTCCCACATCAACAAAGTTAAGCCCCTCCAAAGCCAAGGTTGACAGAATAAAATCAGATTAACACTGTTCTTTTGGCATTCTGAATAAGATGAAGGAAATGTACCCAAAGGGAACAGTTGGATTAGCAGAGAGGATGGACTGCCCTTAGGATATAGAGAGAAGTAGCCTCTGTGAACTTGGCCTGCAAAGTGGCCCATTTGTGCCTTAATGTTTTTGTTTTGAGACAGGAACTTTGTTCTTTTCTGTTGCTTAAAACTGTCCTGGCAAAAAGAAACTCAGGGGAGAAAGGGGCTTACTTTAGTTCACAATCCCAGGCTACAGTCTATTATGGAGTAGAAGTCAGTGCAAGAACTTCAGTCAGTCAGACATACCCACAGTCAGGAGCAGAGAGAAATGAATGCATGTTCAGGAGCTTGCTTGCTTGTGCTCAGCTCCATTTCTCCACTCATGTATAGTCCAGACTAATGGTGCTGCCCACAGTGGGCTGGGTCTTCCTACATCAATGAAGAAGGAGAGTCTCTTTCCAGGTGATTTTAGATTGTATCAAATTGACAGAGGAAACCAGCAAGGTCTAATTGTGTAGCCCAGGCTAGCCTTGAACTCAAGCTCCTCCTGCCTCTGTCTCAAGCCTGCACCACCACACCCAGCCTTGTCTGAGTTTTCTACTGGCAGCATGAGCTGGTGACCCCCATCCTTCCAGCTTCTTATCCACAATAGGGTAGTTACTGTTGCCCAAGGACCCGTTGCTGAGACTGACACACATTGAAAGTCCTGTAGAAGTTCTCAGAGATGCTTGACCCAGAACCTGGAGAGATGACATGTCACCAAGAAAGGAATCAAATCCTAAATGCTGTAAACCAACTAGCAAGACCGGAGACGTCACGCCTTAGACTCTAAGGCTTAGAGAAAGATCCCTGGCTCACTGCATGGCTCAGACAGCAATCTGTGTAAGGAAGAGGCTGAGCTATAGAGAGGGTGTCCTGGATGAGTCAGGCTTTCAGAGCCAGGAGAATCTGGACACACAAGTGATGCCTGAGGGCGTTTCTCACGGAGGTAATGGGGCGAAATGGGTGTGAGATGAAGCTTTGTGGTTTCCAAGGCTGGATCATAAGGTCATGGGGGTTGAGAATAAACACAGTGGTTACCTTGCTAAACTTAGGGCTTATTTTTGCAGCAACAGATAATCAGAGCAGGACCCATGGAATCAAATGGACTCAATGGGTATAAAGTTTTGTCAGCCATAGCTAGCGGGAGCCGGTGAAAGGTGTCTGCTCTGTGAGCAACATGATACAAATGACACTAGAACAACTAAGTTGGAAGTTTCTGCCAGAGATGCAAATGAAAACACCTGTCATGGGGTTGGTGGGGCGTGCAACCCTCCCCCCTCTTTTCTTCCTGCCGAGTGCCTTGTAACCCTAATCCCATTGTAGGACTTGATGACATTCGTCAACAAGTTCAGCTCTGTCTGCTTTAAGGAAGGGTGTGTCAAGATTGCTCAAGGAAGGATGACAAGGAGAAAGCCAGAGGTGGAGACAGGGATGTGGAGACACTGTGGGAGGTCCTGGGCCTCTGTCCTCTCCTTCAGCTGCCAGCTCTGGGGGCGTGGACACGGTTGGTATCTTAAGTGAGTTTAGGATTAGAAGGCAAATCTTGGTGAAATCCCAGGTGTGTCGTTTACCACATGAATCACCCCAGAGAGCTTTAACTCAAAACTCACAGCCTGGGGTGGCAATTAGTGTAATTAAGTAGCCCAGCTTGCTGGAGTTGGAGGCATCTTGGAACAGACAACTAGGCAGATGAAATGCAAGAAGCTGGGGGAAGAAGTCTTCGAAGGAGGCTCACAAGTGCTACAGAGAGGGGGCCGCCTTGTGCATCTCTGCTGATGGAAGGCTTTCCCTACATGCCTGAAGCCCTGGCTGCCATCCCAGCACCATATACACTATACACTGTGTAGTTTTAGCACTGTGGAGGCAGGAGGATCAAAAGTTTAAGGCCATCCTCTGTTACAGAGAGTTTAAGTCCTGTGTTATATGACAATAGCAGAGAGAGAGAGAGAGAGAGAGAGAGAGAGAGAGAGAGAGAGAGAGAGAGATTTTATGGAAGGTCAAGACCTATAGTATGCTGAATTCTCTTCCCCTCCCCTCCTTCACTTTCTCTTCATTCTTTTTTTCTGTTCCTTCTCTCCCTCTCTCCCTCCCTTGCTCCCCCCTCCCTCCCTTCTTTCTTTTCTCTTTTTTCTCTTTGGAGCAAGAGTTTCCTGGACAGGAACTTGCCACAGAGCCTAAGCTAGCCTCAAACACACAATACTCCCTAGACTGGGATGATGGGATTGAGGGCACACCATGCTGCACCTGGCTTTTCTTACAAAACCAACAGTCACCACAAAGAGCAGTTGTCACATGACTGAGACAGACTTTTGTCCAAAGCCTGGTCTACTTCCACCTGCATGAGACTAACCTGAGGGACGTGTCCATGTCCTCAAAATAAGGGTCTCACATACCATTCCAGACCCGTTGCTTAGAGAACTGTTGTGTGGGATTGGATCTGGATGTCTGTGTGTGTGTGTGGGGGGGGGTTACACACACCACAGTATGTGTGTGACAGTCAGAGGACAATTTATAGGAGTCAGTTTGCTTCTATTATTATATGGGTCTGAGGAACAGAACTCAGGCTATCAGGCTTAGCCACAAGTGCCTTTACCCCCTGAGCCATCTCCCTAGCCCCTTATTCTAAATTTTGAGAAACTTGGTCAAGTATTTTAGAAGCAAGTTTTTCATGACCTTAAAAAAAAAAGAAGCCAGGCATTGGTAGTGCATACCTTTAATCCCAGTACTCAGGAGGCAGAGGCAGGAGGATCTCTGTGAGTTTGAGACCAGCCTGGTCTACAAGAGCTAGTTCCAGGACAGCCTCCAAAGCCACAGAGAAACACTGTCTCGAAAAACCAAATAAACAAACAAACAAACAAACAAACAAATAAATAAATAAATAAAGTCATAGTATGCATGTCATTTCTTCGGAGGAAGAAAAGGAATAGAAGGATGTCAAAAATAGCACGTGTTCCCCACAACTAGGAATATCTAGCCTGCTTTGAATCAGGAAGTAGAGATGGAACCTTCTAGAATGAGTCATATGTAAATGTTCATGGAAGGGTCCTCTCCTTGCCAGTGTGCATCTCTGCCTAGTGATGACCCTCTAGGGTGGTAAGGGGACAAGAGGGTGTGACATTCCTGAGAACTCCCAGGTGGGCCATATTTAGAGTCCTAGGGACTCTCCAGGACAGACAAGCAAAGCCACAACTGGACATTCAGAACATTTGGGCTTAGAACCGAAAGCTCACAGGGCTTGGGAAATGTCTAAGAGGGTGGAGTGGTTCCCTAGCATTCAGGAAGCCCTAGGTTCCACCCCTAGCATTGCATGAAACTTGGAATGGTGATACACCCTTGTACTTCAATCCCAGCCTTGATGGTCAGAAGTTCAAGATCATCCTTAGCTGTATAGTGAATTAGAGGCCAGCCTGAACTACCTGAGACCCAGCCTCAAAAAACAAAACAAAGCAAAACACCAAGCAGATAGGTAGTAGATTATTTATGAAGCACATACTTACCCCAAGTATTTCCTGGATGCTGGGGAAGGAGCACCATCAAGCAGGTTTCTCAATCTTGTCCAGTTCTATGTGTTTCATGGACATTGGGTCATGGGAGAATTTGCAACTGCATCCAGTCTCTTTTCAGGAGCAGAGTCCCTCCCACAAGGACTTTCTCTCTAGTTTGGGCAAAAGGCAATTCCCGGGAATCCAGATGTGGAGACCTGAGCCTCTCACCAGCACCACGGAGCAGCAGTTGGCAGACTAAGACCAGATGCTGACACAAGACTCCAGCCTGTCTTACTGACACCAACCACGTGTTCATTCATTCATTCGCCACCTCTAGGTGCTTGGGGACCATGAAGGGGGGGTGAGGATATTAAACAATGGCCCTCTGCTCTGAAGAGTCAGGCATATCTGTTGTCTGGCCCTTTCCAGAAAAACTCTGTGTGTGTGTGTGTGTGTGTGTGTGTGTGTGTGTGTGTGTATGGTGTATGTGTATATGTGTGAGTGTGTGGATGTGTATATATGTGTGTGTGTATGTGCAAATGTGTGAGTGTATATGTATTATGTGAATGTGTATGTATGTGTGTGAGTGTGCATATTATGTATGGGTGTATGGTATGTGTAGATGTGTGTGAGTGTGTGAGTGTGTATGTATATGCATATACATGTATATATGTATGTATGTATATGTGTGAGTGTGTGTGTGTATGGATGTGTATATGTGTATGCATGTGTGTATGTATGTGTGTGTATGTGTATGCATGTGTGTATGTATGTGTGTGAGTATAAATGTATATGCATATATGTGTATGCATGCGTGTATGTATGTGTGTGTATGTGTAAATGTGTATGCATGTGTGTGTATGTGTGTATATGTATGGTATGTGTTTATGTGTGAGAGTGTGTATGTATATGCATATGCATGTATGTATGTATGTGTGTGCATGTTGTGTGTATGTGTGAATGTGTACTATGTGTGTGAGTGTGTATGTGGGTATATGTCTGAGTGTGTGTGTCTATGTATGTGTGAGTGCTGTCAGGGGTGCCCAGGGCCCCAGGTGACTTGGTTTTCTAAGGAGATTGTAGGACTGATGTGAGTGCTGCCTCACCCTGACTTCTCCAGCACAGGAAGAACGTCCTCCAGTCTCACTGGGTCAGTTCTCTGGGCCTGTGGAGAACAGATAGCCATTGGAGAAGAGGAACACATCTTTGCTGTTCTACAGATTCCCTCCTCTCTCTGCACCCTCCGCTGTGGTGGAGTAGGGCAGGCATCTCTCCATTATTTTTCATCAACCCCTGGCTGGGCATCTGGGCCTTGCTTGGCTTTTTAGTATGGGCAGCAGATGTCTTCAGACGGGAAGGAAGCCTTACCAAAGCAGGTTGACAGTGATCACATGAGGCAGGGCATTGCTTGTGAGGCCCAAGGCAAGGCTGTAAACCATAGTGACAAGCCATGGGCCACATAGTGACAGGTGGGATTCACCCTGATCCTCCATCAGCCAGGGCTCGTCTTCATTGGGACTCTAATTACAGGTACAGGAACAGAATGCTAAGAGGTCCTTAATCTGCACTCACTGGGCAGATTTATGTTCTTGGTCTTTTATGCTCCGTTGAATTCAGTAACTGCAGATGAAACCCGAGCAGATTTCCCATGCTTACGACTTGAAGGTCTCTGCTTGTGGGCACAGGTTGGGGACAGATATTGAATGTACTATGGGCAGAAATGACAGTCATACCACACCCTTGGAAACCTGCTAGCTCTACACAGCGACTGGACCTTGTGTAGACCCTAGCTTTCTCATCTATAAAACAGTGTGACTAGGGCTGGGGAGATGATCCAGGCAGTAACAGGCTTGCCCTACAAGAACTCCAGAATCCACAAACATAAGCTGGGCATGGTTATGCATGGAAGCCTAGAGCTTGAGAGGCAGAGACAGGCAGATCCTTGGCACTCATCAGCCAGCCAGCCTTGCTACTTGGTGAGTGTTAGGGTAGTGGGAGGCTCTGTTTCATTCTGACATTGCAGAATGAAAGTCAAGGCTATCCTCTGGCATGTGTGTGTATACTCTTCCCCAACTCCCCATGAAACCTCTACCCAACATCCCAGGGAGGGAAAACAGCCATCAGCAATGCCAGGACCAGCCCTGCCCTGAGTGCGTAGAGGGGCAAATCAGGTCTCACCTCCATGTTAGTATGTCAGGGTCTAAGTTACATCTTGGAGATGTAACTGTGGATATGCCATGGCCTCTGACCTTGGGCAGGAGTGGAGTTGGGGTTCACAAACCAGAGGGGAAAAAGAACAAAGATGGAGGTCCCCTGACTTAGGGACTCTTGTGGCATGTGGGCAGTCTTGCTGACATGGAAGGACAACCCAGGAGGTTGCTTAGTAACCCTACAATGCCTGGCTTCTTCTACTTTGGCAATGGAATTATGCAGTCCCAAAGGGCAACAGAATCAAGGCTGAGGAATTAGCGTGGCCTTCTCCTCCAGGAAGTTCTCCCTGGACTCCGTGGATGCACCCCTCCCCAACCCCGTTCCTTCATGCTCCTGGGTTGCACTCTGCAGCCCCTGTCACTATGCGCAGAGTCCAGAAGGTTCTCTAGCCTGGAGTACCAACAGAAACAAGACAGATCCTCCTTCAACAGGTGGACCGTGACCTCTGACCTCTACAGGCACACTGCACATGGGAGCTGTTCTAGCCCCTCCTCCCCATGCACACATGCATGCACTTTTTGAAACGTGTTTGTTGAGTGAATAATGAGTGGAATAATGAGTGAATGTCATGGTACACTGAGACTCAAAGAAACATCCCCCAACCCCGCCCAGCTTCCACTGGTGATGTCATTGAACCTGCTCCCCACTCCAATTCCTCCCTCCCAGTCAGCTGACTACCTTGTTCTTGTAGTCTGATCAGAATGAAGGGCGGTGACTAGTTTGGCTGGAAATGTGTCCTGTAGTTTCTCCCCGCTGGAGACTAGATTTGCCCTTTGAACCAGGATATGTTTTCCAGTCAGCCAGCCCTCCCAACCCAGGGGAACCCTAGATAAAGACAACTGCACTCTGGGGAGAGGAGCCTGGGAGTCTTATTCTCTTATCTTTGACTTTAGTTTGGAGAGCAATGCTCCCACCCCATCCTTCCCCCAGTCCCCACAAAAACCTTCACCCAAGATCCTGGAGAGGGAAAACAGCTGTGAGCAGTGCCAGGACCGGCCCTGCTCTGAATGGGTGGAGGGGCAAAGCGTCTTCCCACCTCCAATTCATTTCTCTGCTATCAACTCAGAGCACACTCTGGGGATCACCCTGCCCGGGCCGAGAACAATGGCGGGTGAGGGAGGGGCACAATTGACTTGTATATTCTACCTCAACTGAGTCTCTCAGCTTTGGCACCAGAGGTTCTCCCGGCTTGTGATCACCTGTGTCGTGGAGGGAGATGCTGAGGGGAATTCTGTCATTCCACAGAGACAACTGGGAACACTTACAGTAGAGTTGGGGGGGAAGAATCCACCACCTTTTTCCATTCCCCTCGTCTTCCTCTTCCATTTAAAATTGAATTTAATCCATTTATTTTGAAACAAGCTCTCCACACCCAGCTCAGGTTGGCTAGAAGCTTTCCATCCTCTTGTCTCAGCCTCCCAGTTGGTAAGATTCTTAGTGGATGGGACCACTGTCTTCAGTGCCTCGAACCTTGCCTGTCTGTCCCAAAAATTAGCCCTCAAAACAGTTTGAATGAGTGAATAAGGAAATAAATGAAAACAATTATTGCTCGTGGGTTTTTTTTTTTTTTTTTTTTTTTTTTTTTTTTTTTTTTTGTGTGTGTGTGTGTGTGTTAGGATCTGAGTCACAGAACCATCAACAACACCTGCCACAAGCCAGTAAAAGATGTTCCCTTTCTGTGTGTCATGACTTAAGAGGCAGAGCCATCTTTTGCCTGGCCCAGGGAAGACAGGGTACAGACACAATGGATTGCCTCAGTTTTAAAATTTCTGAGGCAGATAGCTGCAGGAGCCCAGGAGAAGTCGCTGGGGATGGGATTCAAATATTTAGGCTCTCTTACAAGATTGCTTTGTGTTTTTTAATAAATAAAGGGATGGAAAAAAAAAAGCAGATTCCTCACAATAGCATTCATTGTCCTTTCTGATTTGGGAAAAAGTGTCGTCAAGAACAGGCGTTTATCTTCATTGTTTCCAGCCTGACCGGGCACGGCATTCTGTTTTTTAAATAGACTCTCTGAAAAACAACAATATCCGACTCTGTCTGAACAAAACCTCCATAAATAGGACTTGGGAAGCGATCGCTCAGAGTTGCTGGGCTGGCTCCAATGTGAACGGTAGAAAGTTCAGGCTGTGACACACAATGGCAGGATCCTGGCGTGTGTGCATTGTGTTCATGAGTGTGTGTGTGTGTGTGTGTGTGTGTGTGTGTGTGTATGCACTTTGGTGGGGCTGGAGTCTTTCAGTTGCAGAGCAAGACCTGCCTGCTGTGCCTCCTGAATGCTCATATGATCAGGGTAGAGAGGCACGAAGCAGGAGGCTCCAAGGCCATGACACCTGCAGCTATTGATGACAGCACAAAAGCCTGTGCCTGCAGCCTTAGCAAGGACAAGTCTAATGCATGGTGCCTGGCAGCCTTTGGAATCACTCCTGTAGTATTCTCTGGCTTCTTGGGGGTGCCCTTAGCCCCACATTAAGATACGAAAGCCCAGCAGGGATTGTGATACCTGGCAGGCCCGACTCCAAGTACTCGGTATAACACAGTGGCCGGTTCCATCTTCGGGACCCAGGGAGATAGGTCCCTTTCCATTCCTCTCTACACCTGGGAACAAGGGATATATTTCTATCACTACAAGGGAACAAGGTGATATATTTCTAGGGGCAAAGCCAGGAAGTAGCCAAGCTGGGATTTGCATCCATGGAATTATGACCAAAGGTGACACTCTAACCTTCCCTTCTGGAGGATCCTGTGGTAAATATCCATTTCCAGGAAGCTTTCTTATATTCCTTGGCACATGGCCCCTGCAACACTCTGCTCCTCTGGGTCTGACCTCATCCCACATTTTGAGATAGGGTCTCTCTACATACCCTGACTGGCCTCAGACTCACAGAGATCCACCTGCCTCTGCCTCCCAAGTACTGGGATTAAAGGCATGAGCCACTACACCAGGGTCTGTCCTTCCCTCTTTTAAGGATTTCTAGAATAGTCTCCCTACCTGAGGGTCCTTAGCCTAATCACTTCACAAAATCCATGGTTTGTAAGGCAATGCAGCCTAGTCACAGGTGCCGAGTATGGTCAGGCATGTTTTTGAGTAAACCAATAATTTACTTCCCATAGGGATTAGTGTCCCATCCCTTTAAAAGAGAAAATGGTCCATGACTTGTAATACCTTGTGTCTGCTAAGACAAGGGGTCTTTTGATGTCCTTCGGGGCTTCTGATAATCCCTCATTTAAAATTTGTTACATTTATTTATTTACTTACTTATTTTGTGTAAATTTACACACCTGTGTGTGCATGCATGAGTGAGTGTGTGTGTGAGAGACACACACACACAGAGGGAGAGAGAGAAAGAAATGAACGAATTGATAGATGGATTGAATATACATTTGTATGTAACTAAAGTATGCAGTTTTATGTAATGAGAAGGCATGCACATACATGTACAAAATGTGCTTTTTATTGTTCCTTTGAGGCAAGATCTCTCGTTCTGTCACCCAGGCTGGCCTAGTACTTGCAAATGTCCTATCTTAGCCTCAGAAGTATTGGAATTGCAAGTGTGAGCCACCACAAGCAACTTACAAATAACAGGTAGTTGGAGAGGTTGGGGACAAATGGGTGGATGGGCAGTCACTTACACTCTATCACGCAGTACAGTGCTTCCATTTCATTGTGAATATTTAAAAAATATTTTAGTATACATTGAATTTCACTGTGGTATGCAGGTTAGGTTTTGCCAACTCAACACAAACTGGAGTCACCTGGGAAGAGAGACCCCAAATTGAGAAATTGCCTCTAACAGATTGGCCTTTGACAAATCTGTTAGGGTGTACTCTTGATTGATGGTTAATGTGGGAGGGACCAGCCCACTGTGGGTAGCGTTACCCCTGGGGTGGTGGTCCTAGGTGGAATATGAAAGCAGTCTGAGCAAGCCATGGGGAACAAGTCAGTGAGCAGTGTTCCTCCATGGTCTCTGCTTCAGTTCCTGTCTCTAGATTCCTGCCCTGACTTATCTAGATGATGGATTATGACATAGAAGTGTAAACTAAGTAAACCCTTTTCTCACCTAGTTGCCTTTGAGTATTTTATCACAGCAACAGAGAAGCAGGCTGGGGATGCCTGGGTTTTAAAATACAGTATTTTATTTATACTTGGAAAATTTCATACATATATACAGCGTATTTTGGTCATATCCACCCTCCATTATCTCCCTCAGCTTCCCTTGGACTCTCCTCTTAACACCCTCCTCCCCCTCCTCCTTCCCCTCTTTCTTCCCCTCCTCTCCCTCTTTCTCCTCCTCCTCTATTTTTTCTTCTTCTTCCTCTTCCTCACCCTTGACCTCCTCCACTCCCCCCTCCTCTTCCTCCTCCACTTCTTCACAAACTCCCGAATCCAATCAGTGCTTCCCATATATGTAAGGGTGTGGGGCCACCCACCAGAGCTCAGGTAATCTTCCCATGGCCACCTCCCCTAAAAAACAAATCTCCTCCCCCTCCTGGCATCCACCAACTGTGGTTCCTCAGCTAGGGGAGGGGCCTCATGATCCCTTCCATCATCCTGGAATTTTTACTGACTTGATCTTATGCTTGTCACCACAGCTGCCTTGAGTTCATGAGTGCAATGCCACAGCCCTCTTTTCCATCCCCCACTTCTTACTTCCCATTCACCCCCTCTTCTTCAAGACTGACTGAGCCTCCATCTTCCCCACAGAGGTTCTGCTCTCTTCTCTACACCGAAGCAGGAGGAAAGAATGTGATGGAACAATCCACCCTGTGTCCCGTGGCAGACAGTGTCTGCTGAAACATGGCTGTATTGTAAATGAATACAAATAGCCATTCCTTTGGAAGGTTCACATTAACCCTCCAAATGTCAGCTCAGTATCACGGACCAAGGGCTATTTTGGAAATTACTTCCAACTTTCTCAGCTCAGAATGATAACCCTCGAAGGGGGCCTCGGCGAAGTCTTTTACTCCTCTCTCATTTTTTTCAAACACATATGCCAAAGTCCAGGGAGGGCAAGAGACGTGCCCAAGGTCACAGAGCAGGTAGCTGTCAAATGGGAAATGAGAACTCAGGCTTTCTTATTAGGGCTTCCACTACCTGTCCTCATTGATCCTGGCTCTCCCTGGCTTCAAATGCCTCTCACCCCAACCCTGTCTCTCTTTAGTTGTGACTCCTCCAGGTCTCAAGAGGCAACCTGAACTGTTCATCTCTAGGTTGACAATACTTAGTATCATTGCCAGCACCTGGCTGCTGAGCTGCTGGAAGGATTTGGACCTGAGGAATCTGCCTTGAGCAGACAGATGTAGAAGATGCCCTCTGGAGTTTCATGTCTTTTTCCAGAGTCTCATGACTCTAAAGGCAAACCTCCCTCTCCCCATTCTCTTTCATGAATGGCACAAAAGGGAGGGACATACACACACACACACACACACACACACACACACACACACACACACACACACACACACATACACACACACACACACACACACACACAAACACACAGAGCTTGCCCTGGTTGCTCAACAAAGGTTGTCACAAAGATTGTGTTTGCTCATGCCCGGGGCCCTGGGGGCCCTAATCATCTTCCTGTAAGTTTTTGAGTGGCATCCATGAACTTCAGGCCCTTCCTGCTTGCCAGTGTGACTGCCTCCACCCCCTCCTTCCCTGTCCCCTCTTCTCCTTGCCTTCTGAGCTATCTATACTGGATTCCAGGCAATGGGAAGACCCTTGCTGTTACAGTGGCTTCTTGAGCCAGCTTCACCTCTGTTAGGATCAATACACTTTGCCTTCTTGGAAGAATTAAGAACCCAGCAGGAGGAGCCTCTTGCCTCTCAGGTCACCTCACCTGCCTCTGCACCATGAGAGCAGCAGCTGTCACTTCACACTGAGAGCTGCTTGTGACTGGCAATGAAGCCTCCCCATCACTGTGTCATGGATGTACTGTAAACACACACCAGACAGGTAGGAAAACTGAATCATGGGAAAATCACCCAGTGTAGGTCCCCCATCTCCTAGACTTATTACTAACTTGTACCAGTTGCCCCAAACCAGATACTTTCCACAGATTAGCTGGTTTGATTCTGTTCATGGTCTGACCAGGTAAATACTTTCAATTTCTTTATTACAGAGATGAGGATATAAATGGGCAGGGCAGATTCCCTCAAAGACACACAGCATGTAGGCAGCCAAGCTCAGTGGTATCTGGACCATGGCCATGGCCCAACACTCTCCTGTTACCATCTATTCTAATAATGCGTTAAGAACATGCACGTCTTGCCTTAGTAATCTTCCAGGGCAAAGTCTCTGAATGTGGGAGAAGGTGTGGGGGGCAGTAGAAGAGTGGATGCTTATGATATTAAGATCACAGTGAAAATGCAGTAAAATGCTCTACCACTGAGCTATACCCCTGATCACAGCGAAAATGAATCTCTTTTCTGTTTTCCAAGTTCAACTTTAGACTGATGCTAATATGAGCATCTATTGATTTATCATCTATTATCAATCATCTATCTATTGTCTATCACCACCTATCTATCACTTATCATCAATCTACCATCTGTCTATTCTCTATATCAATTTATATGTCATCTATCCACCTATCATCTTTTTACCTATCATCTATCATTAATCTATCTATCTATCTCTCTATCTCTCTCTCTATCTATCTATCTATCCATCCATCCATCCATCCATCCATCTATCTATCTATCTATCTATCTATCTATCTATCTATCTATCTATCTATCCGTCTATATTTGAGACAGACTCTTCAGTATCTCAGGTTGGTTTTGAACTCACTATATGGCAGAGGCTAGTCCTGAGCTTCTAATCCTCCTGCCACCTCTCCCAAGCATACCACCATAGCCAGTCAATGCTGTTAGCTCTTTATCCCCCCTCCTCTCCTCCACTCAACCTTTGTTGACTTTTGCTACACGCACACGCACACACGCACACACGCACCTAAGAGTGCAGCACCGGGCCTGCCCCTAGTCACACTTGTCAACTAGAGTTTATCAATCATATTTTTTATTCTTTCATTTATTTCTATTTAGACTAAAGGGTCCTGGATTTCTAATTACTGAGGCGATACAAAGTTTGCTACAGCCCTTACCTAAATGTGTCCATTGAACGTGTTGGTGTAGCGAGCACTATAAAGGGGGACAGTGGAGGCAGGGCACAGACGTTGGAGAAGCCATGAAGGTGAAGCAAGTGGGAAGGGAGTTTGGGGGGAAGATTAGTTTAGATGGGATACAGGGGGATAGAGGGCAGGCAGGTCATCAGGAAGGAAAGGGGACAGTCCTCTGATTTACGTGAAAGTGTCACATGGGTAAGTTATCTAGCTTTCTGTCCTATGACAAAATCCCTGAGGCAATCAATGTTTGGAGAGAAAAGGTCTGTACTTGTCTGAAGTCTTAGAGCTTTCAATTTGATAGATTGGCTCCTTTCCTTCTGGGCCTGGAAGAATGTTCTGGAAAGCATCCGCTTACTTGATAGCCAAGAAGCAAGCCCTTCTGGACCCAATGACCGAAAGACCTCACATGAGACCATACTTCTTAAAGCCTTCAGCACTGCTTCACATCACCATGCTGAGCCTTACACCATGTGACCTTTGAAGGACAGCTGAGATCTGAACTGTGGGGTTAGGGATTGGACTAGTGACAGTGAAATTGCCTAGGTCAAATTTTCAGGTCTGATTAATTCATTAAAAAATTATGTATATGGGTATTTTTTTTTCTGTGCATCATATGCAAGCAGTGTCCTCAGAGGCCAGAAGAGGGCATTAGATCCCCTGGGACTAGAGGTACAGGTGGGTGTGAGCCTTCATGAATGCTGGGAACTGAACCCAGGTCCTCTGGAAGAGCAGCCAGTGTTCCCAACCACTGAGACATTGCTCCAGCCCTACTGATTAGCTCATTTATTCCTTGAACATTTATTGAGCAAGTACTATGGTCTAAGAATTTCAGCATCCCGATTTAATCTACACAGTGATGGATTTTTCTCTCCATACGTATTTGAACATAATTTATCAGTCCAGGTTCATACTGGAGAATGTCAATGTGATTACATCACCCTCTCCACACCCAACCTCCACTGGTATCTCTCTAATCTCGGGACCCACCCTGAGCTCCTTAGCATGGACACAAACCTAGCCTTCCATCTGCCTACCCACCTGACTTCACCCACCCAGCACCGGTCCACTCAGTTCCTCAACCTAGATGCTGTCATTTGCTCCTTCTGGGGATTTACCCCATCTTCATCCTGGTTTTCGTAGTGCAAAGAACAGAAGAGCTAGGTCTCATGACAGATGCCAACCTGTGACTACATAATTCCCACTTAGCAAGACAGTAGGAAAGGAAGCTGTGGAAGGTTGTGTAGAGCTGTGTGCCAAGCTAATGTTAGTAGAGTCCCAACTCTGCTGGCCTTTACCTGGAGGTGAGAGGAAGGGGTCATGTGGCACTGAGGTGACAAATTAATTCCTTCCCTGACCTCTAGATACCTAATTTCCAAATCTGAAAAGTGATGAACCTACTTCCAGGGTTCTCCTTAGGATCAAATGAAAGGAAGTATATCACAAAGGTGAATGGCTTCTGTTCCCACATCAGGATTTGGAGGAAATGATGGAGTAGTGGGGAAATGAGGAAAGCAGGAGGAAGCTGAGGTGACACAGAGAGGAAATCAGGCATCAGAGAGGGGCTGACACACTCATAGAGCATAGCCAGCTGGCGTGGAGCTGCAGAAGTATAGCTGAGGGCATTATGGAAGGGGGCCCAGCCTGTGCTATGGTGAGAATGAGGCCCATGGGTGTTGGAACCAGTAGGGAATGTCAGGAAACGGAGGCTATTTCCTGACCTTCAGAGTGTGAAGTGGATTGTCCTGTGTGCCAAGGAGGACAGGTGGGAGCACTGAGTTAGACAGGACAGCCTTTCATTGTGTCCAGAGTATTTTTCCTCCCTGAGCCACAGTTCACCCATTTGTAAAACAGGGAAAGTAGGCCCCAAGGCTCAGCAAGACTGAGGAGCAATAGGGATACTGAAGCTACAGAGCTCACTGCAGGTCTTCTCGTGAAACACCACCCAGCATGTGCTTCCCACAGAAGCACAACAAAACACTCTATCACAATGCAATCTTGCAAAAAAAATAGTTTAAAGTATAACAATGAATCTGGGCACATTGCAGTAATGTGACCAATGTCTGAAAATGTGGGCACTTGAGAAAAGAATTGGAAAGTAAACGTAGGCTCAAGAGTCGGAAGATAACATTTTAGATCTATAGTATTCACTCTCCCAATGCAGTATGATAGGAAAGCCCATAGGTGAGAAGAGAGGGAAAAAAAAAAAAACACTGTTACCAAGTCTCTCCATCATCTCTACCTCCACCATCATTTCCAGCAACCCACCACCAACAGCAACGCCAGAAGTAGCTCAATACACACTGAAACCACTACCAGACATCCACTACCACCATCATCCCTACAGCCATTGTCATCACATCCATCACCTGTTCCCACCATTGCTATCATCACTGTCGTCATCATTTCTACCACCACCTCCATCATCTATTTTTACCGTCACCATCATCTCCACCATTATTATCACACCTGTCCATCATCTCTACCTCCACCATCACTACCAGCAATACACCACCAACAGCAACACTGTTATCACCACAGAATTCACCATTGCCATCATCATCACCATGACTTTCATGATCTATTTCCACTACCACCACCATCATCACAGCTAGACCATAACTTCCAACATCATCTTTATCATCACCATCACCATCATTGCCATAGCTACCACCACCATCGCCATTATTTCCATTACCATCACTACCAGGATCACCATCATCACCACCCTCACTATAGTTACCACCATCACCATCACCACCACAGTCCCACTTACCACAGTCACCACCATAAATCCCACCACCACAGTCCCAGCATCATAAATCATTTAACATAACCACCACTCCCATCACAACCTCTGAAGTTGCCAACCACAACTGTGCCAATATCACCAGAATCACCACTTTCATCCTCTCATGGCCATCTCCCTAACACAAAATACCAACACTATCAACAAAGGAAACCACACAGCCTCACCTTTTTGCCTCTGAAGAAAATGCTTAACCACCGAGTACATAAAGGCACTAACGGACTGGGAAACAGAACATCAGCTCATCTGGAAGTGGTTATGGAGAAATGGAGTCCAGCTTGACAGAAGAGGGAGAACTTGACAAGGCCAAATCTTCCCCCTGACCAGGAATAGCAAACAAATTTTTCCACTCCATATCTTTTGTCCCTGATAGACACCCACAATCTATCAGATCTGTTGAGCATAAAGATGACTCCAGAATCTATGTCAATACAAGTGGCAGCCCATCCAGCTGTGAAGAGCTAGAATTGGCTCAGAAGAGAAAGCCCACCTAACTGCCTTAAATGACATGTTGAGCTCTAAAAAACCAACCTACCTTCTTAACTGGTAGGATATTGAATTGTCTCAGAGATGGAGCAAAGAACATTGATGAAGATAGAGGATGAAGGGTGGGAGGGAGACGTTTTTTGTAGAGCCTTGTGTGTTATCACTGAGGATTTTTGAGAAGGAACTAGAATGTGAGCCTTCCAAGAGAGACCCCAATTAACTGGTGATGAGATAGATAACCTGCCTAGAGAGATCCCACCTAACCAGTGATGAGATGGATAGCCTGCCTAGAGACATTCCACCCAACCAGTGATGAGATATAGCCTGCCTAGAGAGACCCAAGCCAATCATTGACAGTTGGTTAAAAAAAAAGTAGTTTAAAATGGTAACACTTACAATACTCAATTTTAATCACTCACAGTGTTCAATTGTAAGTAAAAAAAAAAATAAGCACAGTTGTCCTTTGAGTCAGGTGTCGTGATAGTTTCCATTTTATAAATCAGGAAACTGAGACACAGAGAAACATGCCCCTCAGTGCTACAGGCACAGGAACTGAAAATGAATGGCTGAATGGGTTAAACCCCTTCCAGAATGGGATTGAGAAAAATGTTTCTCCCTCACCCTACAATATCTTAGCTAAATTTTCTTCATTTCCAGTTAGAACCAAAGGATTTGTTCCCTTCCTTTCATAGCAGTGGGGGGTGAGAACTTCATCTTTTATGAGGCTGAGGGCAGCTGTTTTTCCCCCACCCAGCTGTCTTTGCCTGAAATAGGATAGGACAAGAATTCAGAACTGTTGGATACCCAGGAAAGGGCCCTGGAGTTGGAGGTCTGAGTTTGAGTCTCAGCTCATCCATCACTCCCTGTCTGTGTAACCCTAGCAACCAGCCTTAGACTCACAGCCTGATTCTCCTCTGTGCATGGAGACAGGCCCCCAGCGCTGCTTGGGTCCTAGGGTCATGGTAAAGATCAGTGAGTCTGTCTAGGTGTGGGAAATTGTCTCCTACCGTTTGTTTCCATACCCATGTGTCTGTGGCAAGTGTACAGTGATTCCTAGGCATATTTGGATACTGAACTCAATAGGTTACTAATTGGTCTAGAGATCTTGGCCTTGCTTCTCATCTCCTGGTCTCGACTGTCTTTTATTCAAGTTGCCCTGAAGTGCCTGGCTCTAGTCAGGATCTGACTGTTGCTCATGGAGATGAACTGAGCAAACTCCCATCCCCTAGACCCACTCAGTGTCCCTCATCCTTCTGGCTCTATGTCTTTCCTTTTGATAATACAGGATGAGACCCACCAAACAACAGAGTCTACAGCATGCAGGTTGAAAGTGGGAACATTGTTTCTGGGAGCTTCTTGGAGCAGATGTGTGAGTCTCAGGTACCGCTTGCCTATCCTAATCGCTTGTGGTTGGCTTCTCAGAGCTCTGTACTCAGGTGGCCCATCAGTGGCAATGCATTCCTGTGCTGTCTCAGTCTCCCTCCCTCCTACCCTGTCTCATCACTCATGCCTATGAAATAGTAACAACTAAGCCTGGGCCTCACTCTTGGGATCTAAGGAACCACATTTAAGTGATACTAAATCTAGAATTCCAAAGGATATTTATACTTTCTCACTCATGTTTGCAGTTCCTCACCAAGGGATCTACAAGAATGTCTGGCACATAGCAAGGGCCCGGTGAACAGTTATGGATGAGTACAATTTTTAATTCTACTCTTACAAAATAAATAATAACTTCATCAAGGTGAGGCTGGAGCTGAAATCTATCAGTTAATTATCTAGTTAGATAGCTATCATCTATGTATCTACACAATACATATGACATATGTATCTCTCTTATCTATTTATCACCTGTCTATCATCTATCATATATCTATTGTTTATCTGTTAATCATATATATCTATATATCTATATATCTATATCTATCTATCTTATCTATCCATCTATCTCCCTCTGACCATTATCTATCCATGTATCCATTTCTCTATGTGGTACATGACATATTTACTTTTGTATTATGGGCTTAGGTAAAAAGTCTAACTATTAAAGGGCAAGAGACATTGTTGTTATGCTGGCATTGTCACATGTCAACTGTGTTGCCTCCAATGAGTGATGTGGCTCCACTCCTCAGCTTCATTGTCTGTGAAACAGAAAGGACAATATTGGACATTGACATTCAGTGCCAGCTTTATGTGAAGTACTTGACAAGACAATAGATCAAACCATGACATCAGATTATTCATTAATCATCATCACACTGCTGGGGATTGAACTCAGGGCTTTGTGCACAATAGGCCCCAACTTGATGAAATTGTTATTATTTTTTTGGTAATGGTAGAATTGCAAATATCACATGAGAAAGAATATCCTGAAAACATTTGGGACAGGGTTCAAAAGGTGTGTGTGTGTGTGTGTGTGTGTGTGTGTGTGAGAGAGAGAGAGAGAGAGAGAGAGAGAGAGAGAGAGAGAGAGAGAGACTGTAGGTATTTCATGGAATATTCTTATTTATTATTTATTTCATTGGTAATAATTCCTTAACAACCCACAACTTCTGAGGGTGCTGCAAAGCATGAGCAGCTATAGAAGTGGTGAGGACTTCTTTTCACACAGTAATGATGGCAGATGGTGCATGCCATCCAGAAAGTGTAGTTGGTGACTGGTGGCTGGTGGCTGGTGGCTGGTGACTGGGAAAAGACCTCTCCTCTGGGAAGAGGGAAATCCATCCATCATTTCCAAGTCATATCCGAAAAGTGATCTCCCTCACTCACCCTAGGATGGGCACCTGCTGGGAAGTCAATCCCCGGGACTGGAGGGAGGAAATGAGGCTCCCCAGGCCTGAAAGGCGAAACCACAGGCTTGTCACACGTGGCTCAGCCCAATTAGTGATGATGAAAACGGTATCCTTAAAGAACAGGGTTTGTTCAGCCTTGACACAGCTCAGCCAACTTTGGACCAAAAACTAGCACACTGAGCACAGCATCCAGCCCGTGACCTTTCCCACGAGGTCACCATGCAGAGACATGGATAGGTTTCCTTTCAGCTCAGACTCAGGTCAGAGGCGAACATACTCATCACGGGATGACAAATGACCACATTAGTATGTGCAAGCACCTGTCCCAGGTCATGTCACTGAACAGAGACACAGGGCCCTATGTGCATTGTGTGTGTTAGGCTGCACATTATGCATGTGATGGATTCTATCATATGTACTGTACATGTGACATACAGTGTATACATTGTGTGTATTGTGCACACTGAAATGTATGCATTGTATGAATACTGTGTGTTATTTGTGTAGTATTGCATATATTTGATTCTATTATCACATTGCAGATATTATATTGATTTTAGTTTTGAAGGTTTTGTGTGTATCTTATTGTGTGTACTATGTACATTATACTGCATCCACTGCATTGTGTGTAACATGCATATTGCATCTGTGTATAGCTGTGTAACATCCTTAGCCATCCCTACTCTGACCTCTCTCCCCACTCATCTGAAAGTATTCACTTTCATATATAGACCTGAAATGTACCTTTAAGCCTCTCCCCCTCTAAAATCTCTCTCTCTCTCTCTCTCTCTCTCTCTCTCTCTCTCTCTCTCTCTCTCTCTCTCTGTGTGTGTGTGTGTGTGTGTAGCTAATTTAGATAACAGTTGCTGATCTATAAATTCCATTCTGCTCTTGTTTTCACTCAAGGATTTAGAACCTCTCCCTTCAGATGAATGGATGCATTCACACATATTCATCTATACTCTGGTTATTTGTTCCCAGCTTATACATAGTACTCACTCCCACACTTAACTGTGTTGCCCCTAAAGATAGCCACCCTTTGTTCCCAGCTTCCCTCCAGTACTCTAAGACTGGTGCAAACCTTTCCCCTTTGGAGTTTTTTTTTTTTTTTTTTTTTTTTTTTTTTTTCCGTCCTAGGATTCATCTCCTTGAGAGTCAACTCCTTGAGTCAAATCGAAATGAAGCTGCCAGAGCCACTCAGAGGGAATCCTACATGGTCCTTCTCCATGTGCACACATTTATCTGTATTGTGTAAAGTGGGTTTTGGAGGAGAAAGGAAGCCCCTGAGGACCCTCTCCATACAAAGATCTCATCCCTCCTTTTCAGGCCAGCTGTGTTTATCAAACAAATGGAAGGGAAGCTAGCCAAAGTATGGTAGTCTACTGTGCAAATATTTGGAACTACTCAGATGTTCAGCAGCTTGTCTACACTAGGCAGCATTCTATGGTGACAACTTGGGGTATCCGTGTTCTTGCATCTCTTAAGGAGTCTCTTCTCCACAGAGGGTCTCAACAGAGTCACGCTCCCCAGGTGCTTGCTTTCATCTTCATCCAATCCAGGGTTGGCATCTGTTTTTTTTTCTATGTGTCTGTCATCTATCTATCATCTATTAATTTACCTCTTATTGTCTGCTATTCCTTTCTCCCTCCCTTTTCTCCATGACTTCTGAATCAACAAGTGTGTGTGTGTGTGTGTGTGTGTGTGTGTGTGTGTGTGTGTGTGTATAGGAGGTGCCCTCATCCCCAGCAAGAAACTCTGTAAAGCACTGATGACACCCATGCAGAAAGCCAGTGAGGGACCTCAGCTGAAGCAGCCTTGGGAGAACAAGGAAGCAGAGGGATGCTCCTGGGGCTCAACCTTGGGTTCCTGGAACAGGCTCTGAACCTCAGGAAACACTGGAACTTCCAGGCTTGGAGAGAGTCTTCAAACTGCTGGTCACAGCTGGCATGGGCTTTAAAATACTACCTAGTGTCATTTGAATCTCTCTGCTAGACTGTGATACCCCTTTCTTTCCTCCTCCTCCCCCCCCCCCCCCTCTCTCTCTCTCTCTCTCTCTCTCTCTCTCTCTCTCTCTCTCTGTGTGTGTGTGTGTGTGTGTGTGTAGGCCAGAGGATAGCCTCAGCTTGTCACTCGCCTTATTGTTTGAGACAAGTTTTTTCACCAGCCTGGAACTTGCTGATTAGGCAAAGACAGTGGGCCCATGATTCCCAGGATCTGCCTGTCTCCACCTCCAGTGCTGGGATTTCAAGTTAGGGATAAACAAGTTCTTTTTTCTCTCTCTCCCTCCCTCCCTCCCTCCCTCCCTCCCTCCCTCCCTCCTCCCTCCCTCCTCCCTCCTCTCTCTTTCTTTCTCTCTCTCTCTTTCTCTCTCTTTCTCTCAATCTCTCTCTTCCTTCCTTCCTTCCTTCCTTCCTTCCTTCCTTCCTTCCTTCCTCTCTCCCTCCCTCTCGCTGCCCTCCCTTACTTCCTTCTTTTCTTCATCCTTTCTTCTCCCTCCCTCCTTTCCTTCCTTCCCCGAGTTCTGGGGATAAATCAGAACTCCTTGTACTTACAAGGCAGACACTCTACACAGGGTGGTATCCACAGCCCTGCTGCCACACTGTAATACACCTGGGATGACAGCAAAGGAAATGTCAGCTTGGCACTCAGAACAGAGCAAAACAATGGCCATTTGTAGGCGCATGCACTTGGGCACATCAGCTCACCTGCATGCTCTCACATGCATGTTCACACACACACACACACACACACACACACACACACACACACACACGCATGACACAAACCATTTGGTAGCTTTCTCTTAGGGAAAAAGAGTTTAAAAATCTTTTACATGAATCTCTGTGAATGTTAGACACTATGACTGAGTACTGAAAAAAAAAACAATAACATGCCATTTCAGGGCTAGATCATAAAGGGCAAATGAAGCATTTGCCATGCTGAACTTCCACAGACAGCTACCCACAGACCCTGCTCAGCTCAACCATCAACAGGGCCTGCTGAGCCAGCATCCAGCCATCCTGGCCAGGTACAGAGCCTCTGAAGTATATTCTCTGTCCCTGGCATATGAGTTGTCCCACCAGGCACAACAGACATTGGCCATCCTTTCTGGACCCTGACCAGATTTTTGACTCACAGAATACACGAGTGTGACTAAAACAAAGAACCAAACAGGGTGGCTTTATATTTCTGAGTGTAGAGATGAATTATAGATAGAAATAAAAAACTCTGTCACCTTGAACTATTCTTGTCATCCTTCATAGCAGTCAACAGTCATGTCTGAGCAACATTCTATATGAGAAACCTTTAATAGCACGTATTAAAGGATGCCTCACTCCCTGCTTAGCAATTCACAAAATGCCCACAGACTCCTTGGAGCTGTGGAGTGGCCTATTATTTTATGCAAATGTGATTTAATTAATTACTTAATTTATTTTGATATAGAGTTTCAGGTAGCCCAGGCTGGCCTAGAACTTCCTTTGTAGCCGAGGTTGACCTTGAACTTCTTGGTCCACCAGTCCTCTCAATTGCCAGAGTGACAGATAGATACACACCACCACACCCAGTTTATGCAGGGCTGAGACTCGAACCTTCAAGCATGCTAGGCAAGCCTTCTACCAACTGAATTACATCCTCAGTTCTAATATCATTTTCTTTCAGAACCATTTCCCACAACTTACACCTTACAAGCTGGTCAGCCTGAACTTGAACTTTGATCTCTCAGACCCACAGAGCAGTGGTTTCTGGTGACTTCAAGGTCATTAACTATGTTGTTTGCTCCTTGATCTTTCCATCTCCCATACTTCATGACTAATTATTACCAGCCCCCTTTCTTCTATTCCCTGCATGCAAACCAAGTGGGTGTTTTACAACAGACACTATGATGCTCATTGTTCCAAAGGTATGTATGTGTGTGTGTGGGGGGGGGGGCAAAACCAGCTCCCTAGAGAAATCCCAGAGAAATGAAACTAGAAAGGACAATGCTGAGTATATGATTCCCCCAAAACAATGAGAATTTCCCCCCAAAAAAAGACTGTGGGTGCTGAAGGGTGTGATTGGTTTGATTGGTGTAGGTTGAGAGACCCACTCACCCCAGGCTCTCAGTCTATGTCTTCAGTGAGTGTAAGCCATGGGTGAAAACACCCCCCACCCCACCCGGGCTCTATTTACCCAGCTGCGTGACTCAATATCTGTCTGTCACAGTTTAATGTGTTCTCCTTTCTCTCTTTTCCACGGAGAAGGGTGAGGATGAAGAAACAAAACCCAGGCCTCCCACTGGAAGGGACTGGAGCATGCTGGGAAAACACTCCCACCTGAGCTGCACAAAAGAGTGGAGGAAGCTGGCTTGATGCCAGAGGGAGTCATCCGGGCTGCTGGGCCAAGCAGGGAGGTCTGATGGTGGAGTCTCAGAGCTAACATCCTCCCAATCCAAAGGCAAACAACCCTGGAGGTTTGTGAAGAGCATCAAGTTAAGGGTGGCAGCTACCGTGGGGCCTCCTGATTTTCAAAAAATCTTTCTTATGAATTAAAGTGGACTTACAGAAACACACACACACAAAACACAGTGAATGCCTCAGTGAACTCACCAAGAGAGCATCCTTCCAGCTCAGAAAAATAGAACATTGTCTGCCCTACATAAGCAGCCCATCTCCAACACCTAACTTTCATCAATCTCTCCCTCCTAACTTGTACGTATCCATTTCCCCCTCCTAACTCCCATTCATCTTCCCCTCCTTAATTTGTACCCATGTCCCCCTCCTAAATTGTACCCATCTCCCCACTCCTAACTCACATCCATCTCTCCAACCCCCAAAGGCACCCCTCTTGGGACTCATAACAAACACTAAGGATTACTGGCTTCTGCATTTATCACAAATCAATGTATTCCTAATTGGTTTTTACTTGTCAATGCAAAACGAAATTCTCACCTCAAAGAGGACAGGAGAATTTTCTTCTGGGGCCAAATGACAGTGATGTGGTCACAGGCCCAAGTCACCCCTGATCCCATAAAACCATGCTTCGTGGCATCAGCTTCACAGTGGTGGAAAAACAAAAATGTCAAAATGCTATTCAAATATATTGGTGGGGTGGTCAGGCAGATATGTTATGTGGGGAGTCTCTGGTGCAGACCTCAGATGCTATCTGACCTACCCTTAGCCTTTTGGGTGGTGAAAGCAATGGTCTGTTAAGTCAATGCATTCCAAAACATTTCACCTGATAGTCAGACACAGGGCCAGTTGAGGGGTGGCCATTATTGAGGCTAATGATAGCCCAAGATAAATTGTATTCAGGGCCTGGACCCTCAACATTCCAACCTTCCCGCAATTATTCTATCCAGCGGATCATCCTTACACTGTGGTTTGATTCTGTGTGAACTTTCCTTCATACACTCCCCGCCACTTGTGAATCCAAAGGGCTTTGTTTCTGTAGCGTGTGAAGCCGTTGGGTTCTTATCATATGGTCATTCTGCCCTGTGAATCCACCTTGACTTACTGGTCCAGTCTGTTGTTGGTGGGCATTTGAGTTGTCACCACTTTGGCATTATTGTGAACGGGGTCACCAGGAATGTTTTATTCTATGTCCTTTGGTGTGCTCATGTCTGCTAGGCACCTTCCCAGGACTGGAGTGACTGAGATAAAAGACATGGAAAGAGTTGGCCAACTGTTTTCAGAAGTATTTGCATCTGTGCATGACCCCACATCAATGTGTAAGAGTTTACATGCTGACATTGTTCCTTGTTCTTGTCAGCCTTGGCATCCTCTGTCCTTTAAACTGTAGGTTTTTTGGTATGTCATGCTCTTAGTAGGATTTCTGAGGTGACTACCAAACCCGATCACCTCTTACATTCTTGTTAGTCCCTTTGGCCCTTTGTGAGATATCTGATCATGTCTCATGTAGCCCAGGCTAACCTCCAATTCCCTATGCAGCCAAGGATGATCCTCCTGCTTCCCACCTGAGTGATGTGAATAAAGGAGTGTGTGCCGCCATGCTTGCCCTAGAGTTTATGTCTCTAAAGAAAACATTGATAAGTGCTGCCTTCAGCGCTTCATCGCTGGAGTACTTAGGGCCTTGCAACATGTTCTCAGAGCTAGGATGGTGTTTGGTGGTGGGATGTCTTCAGGCTGGCAGCCAGAACAGCTTCTCACAGCCAGGAAAGATGCAGAACACCAGGGTCTCCATTAGTGACTTCTCTCATGGCTGTGGCACAATGTAACTTATGGGAAGAAGACAGGTTTAGTTTATCTCAGAAAGCAAGAACAGAAGGAAATGGTGGTAACCCCTTAAGGCTAACATAGCATCCATAGAAAGGAAGCAGAGAGAGAGATGAATGCTGGTTGCTCAGCTCACTTTCTCATTTTTATTCAAGTCATGGGATGGCGCTGCCCACATTCAGGGTGGGCCCTCCTACTTCAGTTAATCTAATCTAGACCATTCCTCAGAGGTGTACCATCTCCCAGGGGATCCTACATCTTATGAAGTTGACAGTATCAACTGTCAACCAGTATCAATCAACACAGGGTCTGCGCTGGCATGCCATTTTTCTGGACAGGAGTCTCAGGAGACTTTCATGCACATTTAATTGCAACATTCTAGAACTTTTTAGCTCCACCTCACCTGTCCATATTCTAGAAGTCCTCAAACTGAACCTGAGAAACACTGCTTCTCTTTTAAAAATAAACCGGAAGTAGGCTTGAACACGAGCAGAATTAATGTCCCCAGCTCCTGGCCCAGGGTGTCCAATTCCTGACACACGTGGGGCTGAGCATTGTCATTTGATTCTGCTTCCAGGCTGAGAAGAAAACAGACACCTGTGTGCTTCTCCTACCAATGTACAGAGTAAAGTTCACACTGTCCTAGGAAAGGGGCCAGAGGTCTCATCCAACTGGGAAGCTGGGCTCCCTCAAAGGGGACATGAACTGGAAGCCCTTGCATTTCCTGCAAAGTGGTCATCATTTAATTTCTCTCCAAGACTGAAGGTTTCCAGGAGCTTCTATTTGAGGTTGTTTTGTTCTAAAGCCATGGTTTGGGGGCTGTTTCCATTTAAAACGCCTCTAACTAAAGCCATCCCCATGTCACATTTCCATGTTTGCACACACCCAGGAAGGCACACACATGGTTACCCGAGATGTACTTGGGTTAGAGAAAGAGGTGGGAGGTTGCAGATGAGAGACAGAAAACAGCATCCAGACTTGCAGGCTAAGATGGTCCATTTAAAGCTTTGTGGAAACCGTCCTGGAATCCAGGCCCAGCACCCACCTCCTCCTGTCTTTCTGCATGTGGAGGCCAGAGGTGGACGTTGTGTATCTTCCTCAGTCACGCTCCACTTGAGACAGGGACTCTCCTTGAACCTGGAGCTCACCAATTGGCCAGGCTGGCCACCAGTGAGTCCCAGGGATCTTTCTTCTGCCTCTTTGGCTCTGGAAGCCCAGATGTATTTTCCTGCACCCAGCCATCATGTGGGTACTGGTCCTCTGGTCCTCACTCTTTCAGAGCAAGTGCTTTATCTACTCATGGACACCTATCCCTAGTCCCTGTAAAGGAATCCATGAGTGTGAGAATGTTCCAGCAGGAGCGTTGCTCCTTTGACTTGGGAGGGAAACTGATCATGTTTCTTGTGATGACTCTGCAGGGAACCTGAAGCCCTTGACACCCAGAACCCAGGGCTAAATATAGTTTCCCCCACTCAAAGATGGGAGTGTGTTCTGAGAAATGCTTCGCTGGGTCGGTTGCTCACCACGTCGTGTCTTATTGTGCGTGTGCATACACTTTGGCCTGTCGGTCCCTCACTCCACGTGGCTCTGTAGAAAACACTTTGTTTTAATGAGGACAGCTATGCTCTCAGATATCCATAAAGCAAACAGCATGGTGAACTCTGAACCAGCAATAGTCATTTCCCTTCGTGGTCAAGTATTAGGCACTGAACCTAATTGCTAAGCACTATACTTTCATACACACAGGCTTGGCTGATAAGAGTGCTGTTAAAATCACCATCCCCTGCACTGATGATGTAGTTTAGATTCATAGCACTTGCTTGACATGCACCAGGCAGGGAGTCTCACCTGCTGGCAAATAAGACACATGATACATCTTGCATCTTGTCTTTTTAGTGAGCATGTCTGTGGGGTCATGTGACACCAGAGACCCATGCTGGGTGTCTTCTTTCACCACTCCCCATCTTATTTGCTGAGGCAGGATCCTGCAGAATGTGGAGCTTCAATTTTGGTGAGTATGACTAGCCAGTGAGCTCCCCGGATCCACCTGTCTCACTCTTCAGGGCTAGGGCCCAGAAGTGTGGGTTGTATCTAGCTTTCATGGAATCTCTGGGTACCAAAACTCATGTCCTCCTGCCTTAGCACGAAGCACTTTACCCACTGAACTATGTCCTTCAACGTCCACTCTTCACCAATTCACTAAACGCTGCTCTCCAGATTCAGTGAGAGACTCTGTCTCAAAAGATAAAATGGAGCCAGGTGTGATGGTGCACACCTTTAATCCCAGCATTCTGGAGGCAGGGGCAGGAGGATCTCTATGAGTTCCAGGCCAGTATGGTCTACAGAATGAATTGCAGGACAGCCAGAGCACCAAAACAGATAAGTGGGAGGGTGTGGCTGAGGATGCCAGCCTCTGGCTTCCAGACATAAGAATGGACACACACACACACACACACACACACACACAGAGAGAGAGAGAGAGAGAGAGAGAGAGAGAGAGAGACAGACAGAGAGAGAGACAGAGACAGAGACAGAGACAGAGACAGATACACACAGTGAGAGGGATTACACTATAATTCTTTTCTCGATGATCTGGAGGTGGAGGCCTGATACATGTTAAGCAGGCTCTCTGTGGCTGAGCTGCGCCACCAGCCCAAGCATGCATAATGGTCAACAATACCCTGCTAGCAATCAACACAGGATTTTATCTGACCAATCACACGACAGGTTCTGTGATAACTACTGGGAAGCCTGGTGTGGGAACATACTCTTCAAGATGCCTGGATTCAAAAGAGGCAGCCAGATGCTGAAGGGCAACCGACAGCTAGGGCATGCTCTGCCAGCTGCGTGGGAGTCATGAATGCATTATCTCCTCTAATGCTGACCGAGTTCCGAGTTCTCATCTTAATTTTCCTGATCAACAGAGCTGAAATGAACCAAGCCCCCCCTGTGATCACAGTGGTGGGTACGCTGGACAGTTGCAACTTGACACAGCTTGGTGTCACTTGAGAAGAGTTGTAGTGAGGAATTTTGTAGCTCAGATTGGCTTATGGGCGTGAACATTGGGGGACTGTCTTGGTTATTAATTGATGTAGGAAGACCCAGCCCATTTTGGTGGCACCATTCCCTACACAGAAAGTGAGATGAGAGCAAACAAGGGTGTGTTCCTTCCTCTCTGCTCCTGAGTTTGATGTGATGTGGCTAGCTGCTTGAGTTCCTGCCTCCACTTCCCCTCAGTGACAGACTGTGACATGGAATTGTAAGTTGAATCAGCCCAAAGTTGCTTTATGTTAGGGTAACAGAAATGAACTGAGTTAGAGTAGTCTGCCATAAATATCCCGGTAGAGTTTTACTATCTGATGAAGGCAAGGCAGGTGAGTGGCAGCTAGATGAGTAGGGCTAGATGGAATAACAGAGGAGATGTGTTCATATTTCCCTTAGGCCTCTGTCTTGCTGGCTTTACCATGAACACCACCTCCTCCAGCAAGCCTTTCCTGATGCTACAGGCAGGTTTAGCAATCTCTCTCATACCCCTCCTTGGTTAACAGAAATTAGAATCGAATGGGTCATGATGCTGTGGTTTACTTAGTTAATATCCTCTCCTACTGGACATGATGCCTTTAAAAACAAGCACTGCCTCCACCTAACTTGGATCTCCTGGGACTGGAGTCACAGACAGTTGTGGGCTGTTGTGTAGGTTCTGGGAATTGAACCTGGGACTTCTGGAAGAGCAGTCAGTGCTCTCAACCTCATTAACTAAGCTTTTGATAGTTTCTTATGCAGCACAGCTGACTGATACAAAGATGGAGCAGGAATGAATTCCTGGCTGTGTGGACAAGCAAAAACAAACAGACCAGTCCTTACACATGTGTGGCAAATATTTAATGCAGCAAACCATCTCCTTAGCTGAGAATTGGATACTTTCAATGAGTTTATTTTTAAATTATGCTTTATTTATGGATGGAGAGGCATGTTGCAGTACACAAGTGAAAGGTCAGAGGGCAACTTTAGGAGTCCTTTCTCTTTCCTCCACGTGGTTGTGGGGGGCCCAACTCAGGTTGTGAGACTTGATGCTGAATGCCTGTAGCCACTGAGCCATCTCTCTGGGCACCATAGATATTTTTTGCAGTAGGATGAAAAGACTCCATGGCAGAGTAGACAAGGAGAAGGATAGGGCCATCTGTTGAAATGAAGGAAGAGGTTTGTGGTTTGCGTACTTTGAGAGCCTCAGAAGGTTCTGGATCACTCTGGGGTGCTTAATGGCTAAAGTGCATATCTGCCTTTGATCTCAGCTTCTGTTTGCTGTTGTTTTCAAGTCCCTCGGGGCAGCACTGTTAAGGTTTGCCTACTTGCTGGGCACAATTAATGCAGTGTGTAAAGATTTCATTAGCATGTGGAGAGGCTGGGATAAATCTCCCGTCATTGTGGTAATACTAATTACTTCATCTGAAAATGTTCAGCCCTGCAACTGCACTTTGATCAAAGGAAAGTTGTTTGTTTCCCCCGAGGAGTCAAGCTCAGCCCCACATGATGCACATTTATTTGGGTGGATGGGGTTTCTTGAATTGTAGATTTCACAGGGATGTGTCCTTTTCAAGAAAAGGGTGTATATGGGGAGAGGGGGCAAAGCAGGCTTGGCTCCTGCAGGAAGGAGCTGGGTAGCTAGAACCTTGATGTACTTCCTCCTCTGCCCTCATTTCCTTTCTTTAGCTGTGATGCAACTTACTAAAAGCAACTTGAAGGAGGAAGGGTTTATTTGGCTTACACTTCCAGGTCACAGTCCACCATGCAAGGGTATCAGGGAAAGAATTCAAGACAGGGAAACTAGAAAGCCTGCCTGCTAGTCCATGCAGCATTATTCCTAACCAGGAGAGTCATTCACAGCCATGGAAGTAGAGCAGAAACCATGGAGGATGCTTCCTGTTGGCTTGTTCATAGACTCACACTCAGCTGGCTTTCTTGCATAGCCCAGGCTCACCTGCCTAGGGAATGGTGCTTCCCACAGTGAACTGGATCACATCCCCTAGAGATGTGATTACAGGTCAGTCTGATCTAGGCCATTCCTCAATCCAGACTTCTCAGATGACCCCAGGCTGCTTCAAAATGCTGGTACAAGATAGTTAGGATGCCTTCCTTTATACATTTATGTTGTCTTTTCTTCTTTAGTGGAACTCATCTGTAAACTCTTGGATGATTACTTGGGAGAGCTAATTGGTCTTTTGTGTGTTGGTTATCTGAGGTGTGAGTGTTGGTCTTCTGCATTTGAAATCTAACATTCTGGGTTTCGATCTTTGTTGGGCAGTACCATCATTTCCTCCTAAGATAAGTTTCTGGAAAGCCAATACATATTCATTTTACTCACTATTTGCTGAATAAATGAATGGCACATGTATTTCACAGGACATCTTTCTTGGCCTCACTCCTAGCCTCCGCTCCTCCTCAGCTCTCTTCTCACCCTCAACCTCCATCATCTTCTTGGATTTGGGAGAATGAGGGTGTATTGGTTTAAATGAGAAAAGTCACCTTTAGGCTCAGGCATTTGACTGCTTGGTCCCTGGCTGGTGGCACTGTCTGGGAAGGTTTAGGAGGTGTGGCCTTACTGGAGGAAGTATGTCACCAGGGGCAGGCTTTGGGTATCTATCACTTTGCCAGTTCCAGTTTGCTGTCTCTGCTTCTTGCTTCATGGTTGACTTGCCATGTCTCAGTTTTCTGCTCCTGCCACCATGCATGCCATGCCTCCCACTGTGTAGACTCTTACCCCTCTAGAAATATAAGCCAAAATAAATTGACTTCCTTTTGTTGACAGGGTCTCAATTTGTTCTTCATTTTCAAAGGGGTATTTATATTTTTGGGAGGTGGCTGGTAAGTTCTATGGCTGTTTTGGGATCAGATGCTTTTTTTTCTCACCTCTGGGAAAATGAAAAGTCACCCCGAGAAGCAAAAGCATGAGCAGAGACTAGATTTTAATTCGCAGCACCTAAAAATGAAATATTCGTACTTCATCCTTTCAGACATCCACACACCCCGACACACTTGTTCACTTATTCACCCATCCTTCTGTTTAATAGATGGGTTTGAAGGGGTTACATGCTCAACCATGTGCTAGGAACTGAGACAACCATTGTGATCAAAAGAGATATTTATTCTTCCCCAGAAAGTCATACAGCCCAGCGCAGGTAACTCACAGACTGTTAGAGATCAGGAAGTTCTGTGAGGAAGGGATGGGGCATCAATCTAGCCCTTGTGGTCCTCTACAAGTTCGGGATTATTCTTTCTACTTTCTGTAAGAAATTTGTGTTGGAGTTTCATAGGAGTGACTTTGAATCTATATTCACCTTTCAGAAGTTTGGACTCTTTAACAATACTAAGCCTTTGAGCCCTTGAATTTTTTTTCTGTCTTATTTTCTTTCATCTGTATCTTGTATTTGTTGCTATGTAATCCTTCAACCTTCTTAGGTAAGTTTATTCCTAAGAACTTTTTATTTATTGATTGTTTTGTTTATTTAATTATTTTTTTAGTCACCTGTTTACTGTACAGACAAGGCTGTCCTTGAACTTACAGACTTACTTATGTCTCTGCTTGCAGAGTGCTAGGATGGCAGAACTAGGATGACCACACCTAGAAATTGCTTAATACAATAGTAAATGGTACTAGTTTGATTACTTTTTTATATATAACTCAAAAACAGATATGCCTATGATTTTTAATGTTGATTTTGCATCCTGAAACTTTATTAGCTATTTAATGTGTGTGTGTGTGTGTGTGTGTGTGTGTGTGTGTGTGTGTGTGTGTGTGTGATGTGTGTATGTGAGTGGGTGTATCTGAGGGTATATGTGGGTGAACATGGAGTTGCACTCTAGGCATTTTTTCATATATGATCATGTAGACTTGTAGACTACACGTAAATGCTTTCCTTTCTTTCCTTCCTTCCTTCCTTCCTTGCTTTCTTCCTTCCTTCCTTGCTTTCTTCCTTCCTTCCTTATTTGGATACTATTTCCTTTTCTTATCTGGTTGCTCTGGCTAGGATTTCTGTGTTATATTGAGCAGAAACACACTGGCAATATCTGCCTTGTCCTCTAGCTTGGAGTCAGTTTCCTTTCTTGAGTATAAGGTTAGCAGTGTGTTATTCACATTGGGCTTTCCTATTTGAAGTTGGTTTCCTTCTCTCATGAGCCTGCTAAGAATTTTTATCATTACAACAAGAGGGTTTCTTTTCCTAAGATGGTTTCTGACCATATCAGAAAATCACATAAGTTTTGTCCCTCACTATGTTGATCTGTCACATTGATTTCTCTATACACGTTGAAACATCCCTGTAATACAAAATAAATACCACCTGATTCTGATGCATGATCCTTTAAACGAATGATTTTTGTTTATAAAAATTTTTGTTGTGATTTTTTGCCTTTGTGCCCTTCATGACCTGCAGTGTTCATTTCTTGGGACATCTTTTGTTTGTTTGTTTTGTTTCACGGTTTGCCTCCTTTGGGAGAAGATTTTAAGAAAGATTGTAAGATTGTCCTTAAATGTATAGTAGAGCCGTGCAATGATGGCACACACCTTTAATCTAGCACTTTAGAGGCAAAGACAGCAGATTTCTATGAGTTTGAATCCAACCTGGTCTACAGAGTGAATACCATGACAGCCAGAGTTATGAAGAGAAACCCTGTCTCAAAAACAACCCCCCCAAAACCAAAACAAACAAACCCACAAATCACATACGAAAACACACAAACAAATGAAAATCTGTAGTAGAACTTCCTGGGGAGCTGTTGATTCTATTGATTCCTGTATCTTCTTTGTCGGGGTGTTCATGATTATTGGTTTATTCTACCTATCTGTTATGGACTTGCTAAGCTTTTCAGTTTATTAGTCTCAAGAGGCTGAATATTTCAAGGAATTTGAAATGGCTAAATCCATCTCTTCTACTTTGTCCAAAGCTGAGGTGTAGCTTTTTGTATTACTCCTTTGTGGCCATTTTTACTTTTCTGTGACATTATTTGCCATGCCTACTGTTTTTTTTTTTCTTCATCTTTATTTTACTTATTCAAACAATGGGCTTGTCATTTTTAATTTTTCTTTTCATCTATGCCCTCTACCGTGTTTTCTGTTTTGGATTCCCGCCTTTCTGTTGTAGTCTTTATTATTTTCTACCTCCTGCTAATTTTGGGTTCAGTTTGGTTGTTTTTAGTTCCTTGAGCTGCAATGTTAGATAGTTTATTTTGTCTCTTATTTTAAATATCGATGTAAATCACTGTAAACATTGCTATTACTACCTTTTACATGAAACTCATAGTTTTTCCTTGTTATTTCCCCATATTTGTTTTTTTAAATAAAATTTTTCCTTGTTGTTCAAGAATTCACTGTTCAATTTTAAGCATTTGTGACCTTGCTTGTATTCTTTTAGTTACCAAGTCTGTTTTCACTCCACCCTGGTAAAGAACACACTCAAAGTGTCCCAGTCCTCTAAAATGTGTTGAGACTTATTTTGTTGGCAGAGGACGCTTCCGGTATGCTCCGAAGGAGGTGTCTTCTGGCTGCTCTTGGGTAGAAAGCTGGTGTAGTCTGTTAAGCCCATTTGGTCTCTTGTGCTGTTTGAGTCTGCTGTTTTCTTATTGACTTTCTGTCTGAGTGATCTATCTGTTATTGAAAATGTGGCATTGAATTCTCCTATTATTGTACTGCTGTCTATTTCTCCGCACAGGTCTATCAATACTTGGGTTTTTTTAGATTTACGTTGAGCTCACACAACATGTAATCGGTTCACCTTCCTGTTGAATTTGCTTCTCTTTAACATTACGCAATGACCTCGCTTCCCTCTTGTGATGGGTTCCTTACTTAAGTCTATTTTTGCTTAGTATAAGCATGGCCACTCCCATACTCTTAGGGCTAAAATTTACATAGAATGTCTTTCCTCATCCCTTAACTTTCAACCTAGGTGTGTCCTTAAAGCTACAGGGAGCCCTTGCAAACAGCACCCAATTGAATCTTCTTTATTAACATGTCCTCAGCCACTTCGCATCATTTGACTGATGAGTTTAATCCACTTACATTAGAGACGTTATTGATAGGCATGGACTTATTACTGGCATTTTCTTAATTGTTGTTTCTTTGTTTTAGAAGTCGTTTCTCCCTTCTCCCTTGTTTGTTATTTTCCTTTGTGGTTTGTTTATTTCCTAGTAATACATTCTGATTGTTTTGTTTCTTTTTTTTTCTTCTTCTTCTCTGTGACAGTGGTTGCCATGAAGCTTACATAAAGTTTCATAGGTCATAACTATTTTTACTTGATCATTACTCAGCTTTAATTGCACTTGAAAACTCTACACTTTACTCTCCATGCCCTTATTTTAGGAAATGGATGTCAAAGTTTACTTTTCGTTTTCTATTGTGTACCCATTAAGAGAGGTGTGTGTGTGTGTGTGTGTGTGTGTGTGTGTGTGTGTGTGCTATAGTTATTACTTCAATCTTTTACCTTACATAATGTAGACCATGACACCTTACTATCCCATTATTCTATTTTCTATGCATTTACACTGATGCTACACTAGCATATTTTTTTCATCGGTAACTTTTGTTTTAACTTGAATAACCCCTTTTAGAAGTTAATGACACGCCCCCAGTGTCTGTTTATTTAGCAACATCTGAATCTCCTTGATACATTAAAGAATGGCTTTGCTGCATGTAGGGTCCTTGATTGACAGATCTGTTTCCTTTTAGCTTAGTGCTATAACTCTCTTATCCCAGTCCCCCAGACTGATGCATTTTTTTTCTGAGAGATCTGATCATATTATAAGGGCTCCCTCGAGTATCACACCCCTCTTTTCTCCTGCTAGTTTCAAATCTTTCTCCTTGTCTTTGACTTTTTGTGACGCAATTATAGTGTGACCTGAATAGGTCTCTTGAGGCTCTATCTCTTTGAAAGCCTTTGGAGTTGAGGAACCTGGATGCCAATTTCCCATCTTGGACTTGGGAAGTTTTCTATTCGTGTTTCTTTAGGTATTTTCTTCTTCAATGTGGCATATTTGGAGCAAGCTTGTCTTTTGTGATAGGCTCTCAGTGCTTACTAGCTTATCAGCTTCTTAGAACCCAGTGCAGAGCCACCAAGCTGAGGGAAGAGTTAAAGGACTCTAAACTGTGGTTGATGTCTACCCATCATAATGATGTCCACCTGTTATAAGCCTGAGATGGCTGGTAGATGAGTGAGGGTAAGTCTTGGGAAATTCAGAGAAGGGGAAAGATTCTGGTGAATTGATGATAAACAGTGAAAGACCACGGTTGTAAGTTCTGGAGTCCCAAGAGGACAATATCCAAGAGTATGGTAGCGAGAAAGAAAGTATCTATTAATGCACACAGTAATTTTATATTTATTGATTTATATTCTGAATATTCATTGATACTCAAATAGGCAGTTTTAAAGGAATACTTTTGGTCACACATACCAAGAACATATATATGTGTATATATATTCATATATATGTCATTCAGCAAATTAATTCTACTCTGAGAGTTGATCTCTCTCTCTCTCTCTCTCTCTCTCTCTCTCTCTCTCTCACACACACACACACATACACACACACATACACACACACATACACACACACATACACAGAGAGACTGAAGATGATGAGTTAGGAAACTTGGGGATGGTGGTTAATGAAGTAATACTGTGGGAGAGAATACAAATAAGTTAGCATTGCCTTCTCTAGTATCTATGGTCCCTTATTATAGTCTTTGTCTTAAATTATCTCTGGTGGGGCCAGGTGTGGTGGTGCTTACTTTTAATCTCAGCACTCTGAGGCAGAAGTGGGCAGATGTCCCTGAGTTCAAAGCCAGCTTGATCTACATAATGAGTTCCAGGACAGCTGGAACTACATAGAGACCTTGTCTCAAAACAAACAAGCAAGCAAATAAACAAACAAGCAAACACACACACACACACACACACACACACACAATCCCAACCAGCGATCAATTCATTTAATAATTTAATTCAAGTACACATTTTTTTCTGGTGCTTTCTTTCTCCAGTCCAGATCCTCACTGATAGCGAAAATGATGTAATAACAAAATAAACTATACACACCATTATGTAGAGGGGAAAGAAATAAAAACAAATGCTGAGAGAAAAGTAACTATAGTCTGGTGTAGTACCCACACCTGTAACCTCAACACTTCAGAGATGGAGGCAGGAGGATCAGGAATCAGAGGGTATCCTCTGATACCTGGCAACTTCAAGGCCAACTTGGGATACAGGAGATGCTATGTTTAAATAGGAGGAGAACATGTTACCAGTGGTAGCCATTGGTGAGCCAGGTGCTCATCCACAGGACAGAAAGTCCTCAAGACAGGACCGAGTACATGCCCTTCGGCTGTGTCTCACTCGGATCTTCCTCACGGAGTCTGTGTCTCCTTCAGGAGGCCTCCGACTTGTCCCTGCTCTGCCTGCTTTCCTCCCATCACCACACCCTGTGGAGGCCTGATGGGGCCCTGGGTGCTGCCTATTCCCCAGAAGATTCCCAGACGCTCCCTTTGATGTGGGTATGGTCTAGGAAAGAATCACTTTGGAAAGAGCCTGACTGGGCTCAGGTTCGTTGCCATGGCAACAAACCTGCATGTTCTGGAAGTCTGATTTTGTTTTAGGATGTGGTGGCTGCTAATTACAGACGGCTCCAAGTCCCCTTACCCGTCCCTAGGATGCTCTCCTCCCTCCCTCCCTCTCTCTCTCTCTCTCTCTCTCTCTCTCTCTCTCTCTCTTTCTCTCTCTCTCTCATCTCTCAAGATTACTGACTATTCTTTTCTTTTGAACTCAATTTTCCTTGTTCTTTTATATATAAAAGAACACTTTAATATAAACATATATATGTATATGCACATTCAATTTAATAGGTGTTATAGAGATAAAAGGGGGAGAGGGAGGGAAGAAAACAGAGAAAACAAGGTGGAGGGGCTTGTCTTATTTGTGCTGTTTGCTTTCTTGGTTGTTATGGAGACCAAAAGCCAGATTAGAAACCTAAAATGGTTAAGCCAGACTCCGGAAGGGGAGAGTGGGCAGATGGGCTCGAGGGAGACCTCGGCCCAACCGTGACTCAGAGGGAACAGGTTTGGGCCTTAGAGGACTGCAGAGAGGTAAAGGGGTTGTGAAGCAGAATACAGGTGAGTCAGGGCCCTGGAAGCTGACTCCCAGGTCCACTGAACACCTGTGCAGGCAGGGTGTCTCCTGTAGCACTTACTATGTTTCCTGTGGAGGCTTGGCCCAGGAGCATTTTCTTCTTCCTTCATACCTGTTGTCTGGTTTCTGGACTTCACCGATTGGAAAACGAAAGCACATTTGGGATGTTGACAAATCCTTGATCATTGGTGAATCCACAATCCCCTCAAGAACTAGTGCTCATCTGGAATGAGGGCCGCAAAGCCGCCGTATTTCAGGCTTTAGCCTCCTCCTTCTGCCTCGGGCTACACAGCAGCCATTAGCCATGTACAATCGGCTCCATGGAATCTTTAAAAGTATTTGCCTAGATCATAAAATAAGAGATTGCTTGGGACAACTAATTAACTGTGTGTGTGTGTGTGTGTGTGTGTGTGTGTGTGTGTGTGTGTGTGTGTGTGTGTGTGTGTGTGTGTGTGTGTGTGTGTGGTGTGTGTGTGTGTGTGTGTGTGTGTGTGTGTGTGTGTGTGTGTGTGTGGTGTGGTGTGTGTGTGTGTGTGTGTGTGTGTGTGTGTGTGTGTGTGTGTGTGTGTGTGTGTGTGTGTGTGTGTGTGTATGTGTGTGTGTGTGTGCGCGCACGCGCGCGTGCCTGCGTGTGCACCTGCAGCTGGACAGGGATTGATGTCAAGTGTCTTCTTCCATCATGTTCTACTGTACTTATTGAGATATAGTTTTTTATTCAAGCCTAGAGCTCACAGATGCAGGTGATCTATGGAACAGCTTGTTCTGGGAACCAGTCGGAGCCTTCCTAGGCTGGACTTAGAGGCAGGTGGCCCTTGGTCAGCTGGCATTTACATGGGCTCTGGGGATCTGTTCCCTAGTCTCCTGCATTTTAGCAGCTCAGGCATCTGCCCAATTCCTGAAGCAAATCTGAGGTCTTGAAGCAGGTATATTTTCATCACTGGACATTGAGGCATACCATGGCACCCTGTCTGGGAGCCTCTGGGAGACTTGCTGTTTGTCCTAGGTGTCGACTGCAGAGATTCCACGAGTGCTGAGGGCAGTGGGTGGGTGCTTGCTCTAACCAGAGAGGAGCAGCTGCCATGCGATGGGAAGCCGTGCCAAACAGCTACTAGTTGAGCAGCTGGTCACTCCCTGCGCTGCCTTGGCTGGTGGCCTGACCTACTTCACGTTCACACAGGCCCAGAGCTCATCCAGACAGAACCCCGGATGAAGGACCAGGAGTGACTCATTTCTCTTTGCCATTATGCATTTTAGAAAGGCAGCTCCTATGTGTGGCTGGGGTCACCCTGTGGCCCCTTAAGAAGTCATTCAGGTGTGTGAGTCTTGCTCTAGCTGTCCTTGACCATACATGGCTCTCTGCTGGTCTCCTTACCAGCAAGCCTGGTCCTCTTTACCCAGATAGGTGACTTAGAGGCAAAGGGCACAGTCTCCCAACCAAGGAGACAGGGTCATGAACCCCAGTCGTGCTGTTTTTGGCTGAGGCCAAGTTACTCAAGATGACAAACTTCTCTAATTTCCTTTCTTACTAAGTAGGTTATGCACAGAAAACATCAGTGCCAAAGATATAAAGATTCAGAACAATACCGTCCGTCCAATGCCTGTCAATAGATATTAATGCATTAGTGTCCACTGACCCTATGCCAGGCTTTGTAGAAGTGCTAGACATTCATCCACATATTTAACCTTCCCACCAGCTCTGTAGATATTGTCATTGTCCCCTGGGGAAACAGAGACAGGAATGAGGCCACTTTCCTGAGGTGGTCTGGGTTCCTAAGGAAGTGAGAAAGCCAAGATTGGAAGGAAAACCTCATGGCTTGAAACGCCAGGCTAAGCTCCCTCTTAAGAAGTGCCTGTGACAGTGTTGTGTGAATCCAGTCACCTCAGGACTTCCTGTGAACTGTTGGAACCCCAGTGGGAGCCTCAAAAATAACTCCAGGCATCTATTTTTCCACTGTGGGAAGCAATATCGGATCCCAGGCTCTGAAGTCTCCATAGCGCTAGACTTACTTATCGCAAAATATAACTAAATTCTGCCTTCTGGCTCTCTCTCTCTCTCTCTCTCTCTCTCTCTCTCTCTCTCTCTCTTATTTTCTCCCTTCCGCTCTTCCCTCTCTCTTTTCTTTCTCTTTCTCCCAGAGGGACACTTAGTCTCTTATTTGAAGTGAACATTACCAACAGGGAAAAAAAAAACAAAACAAAAACAGAAATCAAGACATCAGCAGAGGTTGCTGACAAGACCTTTGATCTGACCGGAAAGAAATATAAAGGAAGTCACAGAGAGCTCTCTTGACTGATTTCCGTCTAAACTAAGAAAAATCGACACCAGTCCCTGAGCCCCTGATGAGGAGTGGCAGCTGACTTGTGCATGGCTTGGGAAATCCAGATGTCACCTGGGCTGTGGGGCACAGACCTCCACTGCAATCAGGACATGGGAAAGGGGTTCTGTGACTCTGTTCTGGTGGCAGGTGGTGGGTAGGGGTCTGTGAGGATGGACTTTGACCACTGGGAAAATGAGAGCAGTTGTAGAGGACATCTTCTCATTGCTTCTCTCTTAGACTTGTTCTGCCCTTTCATAGGAGCCCCCAGGAATGATGGCGGCAGTAATTTTCATCTCACACATGAGAACATTGAGGTTTTGAGTGTTTTGGCAGGGGGCTCATGGCTGCCATGGTTAATCCCACCTCTATGACTCTGATACAGGGCCACTGAACAGGGCCATCTCTTTTAGAGATATATTTCTTTGTTTGTTCTTTGTGTGTGTAGGTGTGTGTGTGCGTGCGTGCGTGCGTGCGTGCGTGCGTGCGTGCGTGCGTGCGTGTGTGTGTGTGTGTGTGTGTGTGTGTGTGGAGAGAGAGCTCAAGTCACAGGTAGTTGTGAGCTACCGGATGTGGGTGCTGGGAACTGCTCTGGAAAATCAGCTAACACTCCAAGCTGCTGAGTCATCTTTCCATCACCCTCCACCCCCACCCCCATTCCCACTGTCATCCTTTTTAAATTAATTACTGAAGCCCAGATACTTCATTTTTCCCCCCATGGAAACTTTCTAGTTCACCCATTTGGCCTTTGAGATGCAGTGTTAGAGCAGAGTGAATGCTGACGTTTATTGAGTGCCTACTGTGTGTTCCACATCATAGGAGAAAGTTTGGAGATCAGAAGGCTGAAAGAGAACAGAAAGGAAGGAGGGGGTAGAGGAGAGTGTGTGTGAGGTCTGGAGGTGATTTGGCCACTAGAAGGCATGAGTGTGTGTGTGTGTGTGTGTGTGTGTGTGTGTGTGTGTGTGTGTGTGTGTGGCTTGGACAGAATGTGTGGAAGAAAGTGTGATAAACCCACAAAAGACATAAACTGTGGCGAGAGGAGAAGTGTACTCTGAGACCCCTTTTCCTTTTCTTTGTTAGTTTTTGCATTGATTCGTGTGTGTGTGTGTGTGTGTGTGTGTGTGTGTGTGTGTGTGTGTGTGCATATGTCAAGGTGCCAGTGAGGAGATCAGAGTCAGTTCTCTCCTTCCACATGTGGCTCCCTGGGATCGAACTCAGGTCATCAGACATCACTGCAATTGTCTTTACTTGCTGAGCCATCTTGTTGCAGAGCCAACACTGATTTCTTACCCTATTTCCTGCAAAGAGATTCTGTTTGTGTTTTGACCTGTGGTCCAGAGGTGGCCAAGAGACCCTGCTATGATCATTGAGACCCAGATGGAAGATAGGAAGACTAGTGATGAAAGAACAACACTATCCCAGGAAAGGCCATTCCTTCTCCTACACTCTCTGTCTAGACTTGATAGCTGGGGCCAAAGCTGCCATCTTGAGAGCATGCATTGCCAAATGCAAAAAGAGAATCAGGGTTGGGGCTGTAGCTCAATAGGTAGACTTATTGTCTAGTGTGAACATATCCCTAGCACCACATTAAGTCAGCCATGGTTATGCATACCTGTAATCCTTGGGAGGTGGAGGCAGGAGGATCAGAAAGTCTGGGTCATTCTTGCCTACATAGAGAGTTTGAGACCAGCCTGGCTTATAGAAGACTCACTCAAAACCAAACAAAATAGGGAATGTCTATGTTGAGTTTAATAAAGGCTAGGTGGGCATGGCTTGTCTTGGTGACCATCTAAGGGACAGCCTTCTGATAGCATGGAAAACAACTACCCATCAAGCAATGTCAGAGCATGTCCAGGTTCATTGTCTCCCAGCTTAATTTGTGCCAAGCTGGCCACTCTACTGTGAGGTTGGATAGTCCTACCTGGTGCTGAGGTCAGCACCATCTTAAGTATCTGGAAGTTCCCTTTGGAAGCTTCTAGAGAGAAAGGAGAAGTGCCTGGGCACTGGAGAGAGTATGGAGATGACAAGGGACCCCTCCTATGTCTTGAGTGCCAGAAGTGAGGGTATTTGATTTCTATTACCACCAGAAGGAAAATGTAATGAGGCTATAGCTATGAGGACATTTAGAGCTGCCCAAATTCCAAAGATGGCTGATGGAGTGACAGGTCAGAGAGGGAAGGTTCAGTATCTTCTTTGGGGAGTCATGTTCACTCCACAGTAAACGAGACAAGGCTTCAAGCCTTGTGCAGCCACAGTGTGCAGCTCAGACTTGGAAACTGTTGAGAGAGGGTAGGCCTCTCTTAGGAGCCCCTCTCAACATCCACCAGGAGCTGGAAAGGCTAAGGGTCTGTTAGTGAGGGGAGTCCCTGCCAGGAGTGCTGGCCCACACCTGCAATTAGGAGGCTGAGGCAGGAGGATGGTGAGTTCTACACCAGCCTGGATTACATGGAGATGGATCTTGTCTCCAGAATACTAAAACTCAACCCCCCAGGCTCTTAGTGCTGGGCTTGCATGTGCTGTCTGCTCACCAGTGTTCTTGGGGTCCCACCTGCAAGCATTTGCAGGTCTCCATCTACAGGCACTGGAGCCCTGACCTCTCCCCCTACACTTCCTCCCTGACATCTAAGAGGGGCTGGTGCCTGGATTCTCTGTTGCTCCCTCCCCAGCTTCAGCATGGCCTGCGAATATTTCTACTTAGCAGATGTTAAAGGTTACTAATCAACTTCCCCTCTGGCTTTTACATCTCCTTGTATTTTCTCCTCACCAGTTCTTCTGGGATTCTGCCCTGTGCTCCCTGATCCCAGCATGCATTGCTGACCTCCGCAGGCTCCCAGAGTCAACTGATTGTGCCTGAGTTTTCACTCACAGGTGAAAGAGGAGAGAAATTTTCTTCAAGATGTGGCCTAAAGCACTCAATGTCTCCAAAAGGCAGGCATGAAAGGGACCTGCCTCGCTGCCAATGCCATCTGGGCATTCAGTCTGTACCCAACCGGATCTGGGTAATGTATTCATCCTCTGCCCCAGAGGGGGCAGGCATGGGGAGGTCTTCTGTCAGAGTATTATAGAACTCAGTCTACCCAGCAGGGATGGCATCAACTGGATTAAGGAACTTGAAAATTAATGCAGAAAAATAATTAAAGATAAAAGTAACTGATCTAGATTAGAAAGTGATTGGACATAGAAGGTGCCATGTATTCATGTGACAGATGGCAAAGGGCTGAGACCTAAAATATTTTTCTTTATTATTTGTTTGTTTTTATGAGACAGAATCTCCCTCTGTAGCCTGAGCTAGCCTTGAATTCACAGTGATCCTCCTGCCTCAGCCTTGTGAGTGCTGGAATTAGAGGCTTGAGCCGATACTCCTGAGTGAGCCAGGGCGGGGATTGTAAGCAAGGCTCCAACATAAACTTCTCTGCTTTCAGCCCACTCAGTCTTGGGGTATTGGAGGAGGAGGGAGGGAACACCATGGCTCAGAGGTTCCAGGTTCCAAAATCAAAGATGCACAGCCCAGGCCCTGGCCCCCTTCCCGGTGAACTATGAGTACTTCGTGTGTTAAGATGCTTCTCTCTGAGCTTAAATTTCTCCAAAGATCCACTGCAAGGAATGATAGGGGGTGGGGGAGTGTGAATGGCTAGTGTGCAGTTGGTGCCTACTGTGTGCTGATAGGGGGTGGGGGAGTATGTGGTGGCTGGTGTGCAGTTGGCACCTACTGTGTGTTGATGGAACTCAGGTCAGGCTCACCTGTCCCTGGAGAGAGTGTCCACATCCACATCAGAGACAGCATGGAGAGAGAGAGAGAAGAGACCAAAGGGTCCCAGCTCCATCTGGTCCAGGTTCTCTTGCTCTGTGGTCATCTTTTGTTGGCCTGTCTCTACCAATGGACAGAAAGTTTCCTGGAGGCAAACCCCCTAGTGAATGATTAGCATCATGGGTACGTGTGGCTTTGAGTAGATGATTCCCTAAACCTCAGTTTTCCTCACTGGAAAATGGGACTCAAAATAGGTCAGGGAGATGGCTCAGCTGCTAAAGCACTTGCTGTACAAAGTGCAAGGACAATCCCCAGAAGAAAAAGACAGGTGTACGTGCAATCACAGTGTTATGGAGGCAGAGATGAGCAGGTATTTGGGACTCTGCCCAGCCAGCCTTGCCTATGTAGTGAATGCCTCTCCTTAAAAAGGGAAAGGGTGGGTGGTACCTGAAGAACAAAATCTGAAGTGTCCTTTGATCTCTATACCCATGAATAGACCTGTGCACACATGTGCATATGCCCATTCACAGGCACCTGCACACGCATGAACACACAGCAGGATGATGAGAATTGGATTAGGCAAGTCACAGACAGTGCTTGACACATGAAATGCCTTAGCCAACCCTCACTGGGCTCATATCATGTGTTTTCCTGTTGTTGGGGGAAGCTAACCACCTGTCTCAGACTGGCCATTCCCAGATGGCCTCACTACAAGGTGACAGTGGTTTCTTCTCTGTCTGGAATCTCTGGGAAGGTTCAGCAACCCAAGAGAATAAGGTGCTGGCAAACTGTCACCAAAGACACTTTTGTGGGCATCCATATCTGCCCAGTTTTAGACATCTGTCTCATTCCTGCAAACCCAAGTGAACGTCCATCACTGTCAAATGCCTTGAGTCACGTGAATCTCCAGCTCTACTCAGAACTCAACAGCTTGGACCATCCACCTGGCCCCATAAAAACCACTTAAGGGCAAATGTGTGCAGCCAGCAATTCCACCTTCCCATTTTTTTCTTGCAAATGCTCACACAGAGGCCCATAAAAAGGTTGTCTGTTGCCTCTGTGTTTGCGGCAGCAGCAAAATAGAGACCGCTTGCTCAAGAACCATGAGGAGACAGGGTAAATAAATCACAGCCCGTCTCTGAAATGAAAGGACACTCAGCAGCTTAAAGCTGTGGGAGCAATCTATGGGAAGGTCCGCAGGACATATTGATAGGTGGAGGAGGGGGGATTGTAGAATAATCACATCCATGTAAAAACAAAATAGAAAGGCCAGTTATTGAACATGGCATGTAGCTGAACAGAGAGAAAGGTCTGGAAAAGAGCTCAGCCAATAGTTGCAATGGGGCTGAATGAGTTAGACTGTAGGGAGAAGAAAGCAAGCAAGATATTTCCTTCCTGAAAATACAGACATCTTCTAACAAGAATTCACCACATAACACACATGTATAGGAATACACGCACACACATGAACACACATCTGTGCAAACACATACAGACACAGGTGCATACACACACACGCATGAAGGCATTCATGCACACAGACACAGACACAGACACAAAGGCACAAAGGGATGCACACACATATGCACACACACATACACAGAGACACACGGACACACACATGCACACCTATGCACACGTTCATGTATGCACACAGACATGCAGACATGCACACACACACACACACACACACACACACGTACACGCACATGCACACACATACATGCACACTTGGCCAGGGATATAACTCAGTTGGTAGAATGCTTGTCTAGCATGCACAGAGCCCTGGGTTTGATCCCCAGCACCACAGTGCCCATCTGTCACCCCTTAGGATGTAAGGGAATGATGATCCGGAGTTTAAGGTCATTCTTGGCTACCAAGGGGATTGAAGGCCAGCCTGGACTGCATAAGACTTTACCCCAAACACACATTCACACGTGGAACATTACACCCAGGAAGAACACAATCTTAATAGAGTCCTGTGAAAAGAATGAATGCTTTATCACCACTACACAAAATAGAAATGAGCAATGGAATGTCTATGGGAAACCACATACTACCCTAGGCTGCACACTCCATGGTGTGGGGCAGGTATCCAGTGAAATGGTGGACAGAAGGAGATACACATAGAGTGTTCATGACTCCCCTTAAATCAAGAACAAAAATGGGCAGAAGGGAGCTATTTAAAACAAACTCCTAGCTACACTGGGTGGTGAAGCAGCCCCGTGGGGGCGGGAGGGGGTGCCTATGGAAGCTTCCAGACACAGCAGTGCTCTCTCCTGATCTGTGTTAAGGTTGTACTGGTCTGTCCAGTTTAGGAAAATTCATTAAGTCGAGCGCTTATGATTTGTGTGCTTTTCCATATGTGTGTTACACTCCAGTAAATGTTAAAGAGAGAGAGAGAGAAAAAAAAAAGAGTCAAGGCATTAACATTTTTTTTATATGACAGGAGGAGAAAGCCCTTTATCTTCCTAGAAAATCCACCATAAACCAGTCATTCCATTTGGGAAGGCTTTAACAGGAGTAAACAATCATTTATTTAATGAAGGGAGGAGCTCGTAGCTTTCATCAGATTTTCAAAGGGAGCCTTCACCCCCCAGAGCGATTAAGAACAAATGCTAGGGCTGGAAGGGGGTTGAGGGATTTAAGAAAAAAAAAAAATTCAGAGAGAAATATGCTTCCTGCTATCAAGGTATCCGCCAGGAAATGTCAAGGGAAGGCTGCAGGAAGCATGGAGGTCATGGCCAGTTCGAAGCACAGCCCCACTTCAAGTTCTTGGCCATCCGTGCCGCTCTCCTGCCCGCAGGGCGGGGTTTTACCCTGCACATGTGCAGTTCACAGCGGCCGAGGTGCTACTAGGTGATTTAGAGGGAGTCTCGGGCTGGGGAGGGGGTGGCGTTGTTCTGGGGGAAGGTCTCCCCCAGACTCTCTGGTAATTTAGGGACGACACTTGAGTTCCCCCAGGGCATTGGCTCCTAGCAGAAAATAAATGTGAGTCACTTCCAGGATAGATGCCCCTAGGCATATGTGTCCCCGTGAAGAGAGATGGATGGTCGGGGCAAGAGGCTTTCCTTCATAAATCACACGGCATTTGAAATAGACCTCTTTCCTTATGAGATGTGAGAGGGGAGAGGAAGTCAGGGCAGACACAGGTGCGGGCCATTTGCAAAGGCAGAGAAGAGTTAGGGGGCGGAGGCGAGAACTGGGGTGCTATTGAGGACACAGCATCCTTTAGGCTTGTCCCTAGTCAGGGTAGTATTGCCAGGGTCCGTGATGGACTGACCTCGGTTTCCTGTACCTTAGTTCTCATCTTGCATTTGGGTTGCTAAGTGTCTTTTCTTGACACATCCACTTTCTGTCTTTTGTTTTTCTCTCCCAGCATCACTGGGGGTGTGGGGGGGAGGAGGGGAATTTACAGACCCAGGGTTCAAACCCAGGGCTCTGCTTCAAGCTAGCTTTGTGAACTTTTTCTGTGTGAACTTTTCCTTGCATGTCCTGTCTATAAAACGTCCATCTCACAGTGTTCTCATGGAGGATTAAATGAGGTATTAAATGAGACTAAAGGAGATCAGAGGCCTTTTCCGAATGGCACTTAACTGATTTTCAATTCTTGGTTGTGACCGGTTCTTATTCCGTCCCCTGCGTCAATGGGGCTTTGACATGTTTTGTGACTTCCTTCCCGGAGACGTTTGACAATGTCTGCAGACATTTCTAGATGTCACTCTGGAGGCGGAAAGGTAGTGCTGGCATCTGGGAGAGAGAAGCCAGCCATACTTGCTGACTGTCCTAGAAAGCACACGGAGGCTTCCCATGGCAAAGAGGCTCTCAGCTGAGCCCAGATGTTGACAGAGGCTGAGGGAGCTTGCTTTAGTCTGTGAATACTACCCTTGTCTTCACTGCGGTTCACAGACTATTTCACCCAAGTTTTCCTTTTGCCTTTGCATCGCTCGAGAGAGCAAGAGCGAGTTGTCAGAATTATTAGGGATCAGACTAGGTTCAGAGCCTGGGCTGTGGCATTTATCAGCTGTGTGTCTTGGAATCAGTGAGTCAGCCTCTCTGAGCTGTGGAATCCTCATGTATGCCTTTGGGTTTTGCCAGTAGGATTAGCTAGGGTGGGATATAGGAATGACAGCCCCCCAAACACTGCTCAGAAACACATCCGTGCCCTCACTCTCAGCAACCTGAGAGAGGACACTGACCTTTGCAAAGAAGACTGTGTAGTGTCCGCTTCATTTCTTTGTCCTCCAAAGTTTCTTTCTTTCTCTCAGTTTCTGTACTTACTTTTTTTTTTTCTGACTTCCCCTGAGGTGGGAACAGGGTGTGGGGGGAGCCAAGTGTGTCTGCTGTGGTTAAATGTGTAGTTTCAAAGCCAACCTCTGAGCTCGACGACGTGAATGTGGCCTCCTCAAAGAGGAAGGTCTGCTTTCTTTCTCTTTCACTCCCTGGGTCTGGTTATTAAAGTTTGGTTCCTGTGGAAGGGGTGAGCTTTGAAACCCTTGGACTCCATGCTCCCACCAGCCGTCTTATCAAGTCCTCTCACCTTCTGCCTTTCCTCCCTTGGGGTGGATCAGAGGCTCCTGGGGTGGGCTGTGCTGAGCATCACTTGCCCTGTTCACCCCATTGACAAACAGCTGAGAGCCATGTGTACTTCCCGGCTCTGTGTATCTGAGAGCCACCTGCCCTATGCCCCCCACATGGAAGATGGAGGGCATTCCCATCCTCAGAGGGAGTTCTTCAGCCTAGCTCTTCCCTCTGTTGCCTGGGGGCTCTGGTGTAAACAGTTACATCAAAGGAGGGGCTGGGGGATGTGGCTCAGCTGGTCCAGAGCCTGGGTTTGATCCATAGCATCCGGTAAACTGGGAGCTGGGCACGTACCTGTAACCACAGTCCTGGGGAAGTAGAGGCAGGAGGACCAGAAGTCTAAGGTCAGCCTAGGCTATGAAATGAGTTAAAGGATAGTTCCTGAGCTATGTGAGACTCTGTCTCAGTTTATTATTATTATTATTATTATTATTATTATTATTATTATTATTATTATTAAGGAGGAGGTGGCAGAGGAGGAGAAGACAAAGAAGAAAATGGGAAGAAGGAGAAGGAAGAGAGGAGGAGGAGGAGAAAACAAGTAAGAAGAAGAAGAAGAAGAAGAAGAAGAAGAAGAAGAAGAAGAAGAAGAAGAAGAAGAAGAAGAAGACGATCCCCGGGGGTTGTCTTCTGATTCTGAGCTACACACACATGCATTTCCAACAATTGGGAGTATACTAGGCCTTTCCCTTCTTGTAATCATCTCATCAGTGTGGTCTAACGACTACTTTATACTATGATGTATGTTGCAAGTTTTAAGATGGTTTAAAGCCCGAAATTCCAGGTTGTATGCAAACATGTCATTTATTTAAGGGCCCAGAGCGGCTGCAGACTCTGGTGTCCATGAGGGGCCTGGTGAGGGCGCCCTAGAACCACCCCCAGGACTGTGTGGGTGGATATGATGCCTACCTTCAGTCACACCTTGTGACACCTTTGTGACAGCAAAGATCAGCAGCCACAATAAACTAAATCTGATGTCTGAATCCCCTCTTGGAGGCAAGCTGCCCATGGATCAGTTGTACTTGCTTTAGCCTTTAGGTTGTTGAGAAATAGGTTCATTAGGATGAGCTGTGAGGGTTCATTTTTTATTTTTTTTATTTTTTATTTTTCAGTAACAACTGGTACGGCTTGAATCAGCTGGGCACCTAATCAGAAGTCTCAGTAACTTTATACATAGGAGCTCTGGGTTGTTCAGCTGAGTGTACATACTCACCCCTCCCCTCAGGCCACACCCACTCGGATAATTTTGAGAACATCCTACATTATTTTCTTGGTTCTTCATTTATTTATTTACTTACTTTGTATGTGGGAATCTTGAAGAACCTAAAGAATTATCCTCTCTAGGCCCGCAAAATGTATGTATGGAAAGGAAGAAACTTCCAGACCCTGGACCAACCCACAGCTTTAGGAACCAGGACCCAGAAACAAGACATGTGCTAGGGTAGAGAAACTGAGTCATGGCCAATCTCAAACATCTGCCTTCTCTCTCCTCTCTCTCTCTCTCTCTCTTTCTCTCTCTCTCTCTCTCTCCTCTTTCTGTCTCTCTCTCTCTCCTATTTTCTGCTGAGGTCTCCCATTGGCCAGACGGGTGACTGTTGGTTAACACAGAACAAAAGTCCAGGCAGTTTGGGGGCGGGGCAGGAGCTGGGCTGTGGACATCTAAAACATGTAACAGGTGCAGACTGCCCTCTTGCATCCCATGCATCGATGCTACCTGACCTTGTGGGTTCCTTTGTGACTGGGTTTGGCTTTTTGCCACACAACTGTGTGCTTCTGTAGGAATACAACCATGAACAAAGCAAACAATATGTTGCCCCACAGACTATGAATAGCGTATTGATGCCAGGAGTGGATTTCCCTGGAACACATGATGGTGAACCAATGTGGTCATGATGGGTCAGACAAGCTTCCTGAGATCGAAAGGAGTTCATGAGAGTGTCTTTAAGTCTAACCTCCATCACTTTTTGGAGTTAAAAATCTGTGTTTTACCACTGGACTGGGGACAGGATTAGCAAGCCGTATCAAATGGAAGCAGGAGGAAGGCGTTTCAGAGATATGGCTTCCTCTGGAAGGAGAGGCAGAACAACAGAAAACTCAAGGTGGCCAGGTGTGGTGGCACATGCTTTTAATTCCAGCACTCTAGAGGCAGGGGCAGGCTGATCTCTATGAGTTCAAGGCCAGCCTGCTCTACAGAGTGAGTTCTAAGACAACCAGGGCTTCACAGTGAAACCCTATCTGAAACAAACAAACAAACAAACAAACAAAAAGACTACTATGATCGGAAGACAAGATCCTCAGACAGATTCCAGAGCTGTAGTTCTCAACCTGTGTGTCTTAGCCCCTTTTGGGGAGGGTCAAATGACCCTTTCACGACATCTCCTAAGACTATTAGAAAACACAGATATTTACAGTATGATTCATAACAGTAGCAAAATTACAGTTATGAAATAGCAACAAAAAATAATTTTAGAGTGGGGGGGTCACCACACCATGAGGAACTGTATTAAAGGGTGGCAGTGTTGGGAAGGTTGAGAACCACTGTTCCTGAAACTTCCTAAGGGAGCAAAAGAGGGTGCAAATGAGAGAGAGAGAGAGAGAGAGAGAGAGAGAGAGAGAGAGAGAGAGAGAGGAACTCAAAACAAAACCACCCATTTCTGATTTCCTGAGCTCTCAATATGGGGATGGTTAACAGGGCTCTCTGGTTAATCTTAATTGCTGGGCTAGGGAAGGGAATTTGGGAGTAATCAGATCCCAAAACATACAGGGCTTTATAGATTAAAGCAAAGTTATCTCCTAATCCCATCAAAACGTCATAATCTTGTGTCACAGCGGCATCTAAACACATCTGATTGAGATGCCATGAGTGCCGAATCTGGGATCCATCACATCCCTGCCGTCCGGAAAGCAAATAGCCCCAAATGAGAAGATTGGATTTAGTGTGGTCTGGAGACATTTACTACAAAGGCCGGAGCCCTGGCTCCATCCCTCCCTCCCTCAGGCTTCGCAGGGGGGAAGTGCTGCTGTCCCCAGATGCGTTCCTTTGAAAGGAAAATTCCCCCAAATGGAAAGAGAGACATCTCTTTTTTCCCCCTTTTGGCTGATTGTAAAATTAATGTGTGCCTGCTGTTTAAAAAAAAAAAAAAACACAAAGAAAAAGAGAAAAGGATTTAAAAAATCTTGCCAGCACGAAAAACTGGTGTGTTTGTGCATGTACATGTGTGTATGTGTGTGTGTGCATGCATGTACACATGTGTGTCTCTGTGTGCTCTTGTACATGTGTGTGCATGTACATGTGTGTACATGTGTGTGTGCATGCATGTACACGTGTGTCTCTGTGCAATCTTGTACATGTGTGTGCATGTACATGTGTGTATGTGTGTGTGTACATGCACATATATGTGCATGTGAGGCCAGAGGGAAACCTCAGCTGTTACTCCTCAGGTGGTGTCTGCCTTGTTTTTGGAGACAGGCTCTTTCACTGGCCTGGGACTTGCACACTAGGCTAGGCTGTCTGGCCAGCAAGTCCATCTCTACCTCCCCTGTCCTGAGATAACAAGTACATGTCACCATGTCCTGCTGTTTTGTTTTCTAAATTTGGGTTCTGGGGATTAAAATTCACATGCTCTCAAGGAAAGATGTTCACTGACCAAGCATCTCCCCTAACCCTGGAATATTATCTTTCCAGGGTTCTCTCTCTCTCTAATCCTCTGGTCACATCTTTATTCTTCCTTCCAATCCCAAGACTATGAGCATTTGATGATCCCTAGCCATGTGGCTAGCATGGCTAATCTGCACCCTCATGTCTCCATCTCTCTCTTTGAACCAACCAGAAATGTCTGACAGCATTCCCCAAAGCCACAGTCCAAAGTCCAACATCCCAAGTCACTGTTCCAGCATGGCTACATGGTCACATATACAGATACATATATGACACATCACAGCCAAGAGCCTTTATTAGAGATGGGGAAGAGGGGTGCTGTGACTGCCCTCAGGGGACCCAGCATGTGACCCAAGCTCATGTCCCGTAGACTTGGGAAGTCTTTCAGTGAGTGGGTGGCTAGTTGAAGTTCAAAATGAAGGGTGTTTCCTTACAGTTTTATTTTATCTTATAGTTGTGGGTAGGTGTGGCACATGCACATGTCTGTATTACAGTGTGATGCCTTGGTACATGCATGCAGAGGCCAGAGGAGGGCATCAGGGATCCTGCTCTATTGCCCCCTGTCTATTTTTTGAGGTGGGGTCTCTCAATGAACCTGGAGCTAAGCTGGCTGTCAGCAAACCCCAGTCATCCTTCTGTCTCCACACATACCCTCATGACACTGTAGTTACGGGCAAACCCTATCACACCCAGCTTTTTACATGGTTCCTAAAGAGTCTAACTCAGGTCTTCAGGGTTACTTATATATCCCACGGAGCCACCTCAAGCCCTGGTCTCTCTCTCTCTCTCTCTCTCTCTCTCTCTCTCTCTCTCTCTCACACACACACACACACACACACACACACACACACAGAGAGAGAGAGAGAGAGAGAGAGAGAGAGAGAGAGAGAGAGAGAGAGATGAAATGACTGCTGGCAGGACATGTCACTGAACATCCAAAGCTGGTGTCATCAGAGGGAATGTTATCATCCTGCTGGACCTAGAACAAGGTCTAACAAAGGAAACAAGGCCAGGGCTTCATGCTCTGAGGACTCACTTGCTGTGAAATAATCTTTTTGTACACTATGAAGATGAGTCACTCTGATTGGCTTAATAAAAAGCTAAATAGCCAATAGCTAGGCAGGATTTCTGAGCAGGGAGGATGCTGGGAAGAAGCAGTGTCACCAGCTAGACATAGAGGAAGCAGGCTGGGCAAAATGGAGATGAGAAATGAGCACCTGGAAAAATGTAGATTAAAAATATTGGTTAATTTAACTTATAAGAGATCATTAGAAACAAGCCTAAGCTAAGGCCTAACTGTCATAATTAATATAACTCTCTGTGTCATGTTTTGTGAATTGGTAGCCCAAAGAAAAATCTATCTACACTCACCTTCCTCCTTCTCTTTCTCATATCTCTTCTTGTACCCTTGCAAGGCTCCCAAGATAGTGGCTTGGCACTAGAGACTTCGAAAAACTAACAATTGAATTCCACAAGATCAGGAGGAGGTCAAAGGTGGCTTCTGTCCCCATACCTGTTTATAGCTGACTGAAACCTCTGCTGCCTCGTGTAACACAGGACAAGCCAAAGGAGTCTCATGTGTGTGTGCCCCATCCCTTTAAGTGTACCCACTGGTCCTTGGTTCTGATAGCTTCATTACATGATTATCCAGGAAGGCAAATGTATCCCCCTTTGTGAAAATAGTCTCAGCTAGTCTCATGCAGTTAGTGACTTCACTGGCTGCTTTTGTGTGTCAACTTGACACGAGCTAGAGTCATCAGAGACAAAGGCGCCTCAGGTGAGGAAAGGTCTCCTTGAGATCCTGCTGTAAGGCATTTTCTCAATTAGTGATGAATGGGGAGGTCCAGCCCATGGTGGGTGGGACCATCCCTGGGCTGGTGGTCTTAGGTTCTATAAACAGTCTGAGCAAGCCATGGAAAGCAAGCCAGTAAGCAGCATCCCTCCATGACCTCTGCATCAATTCCTGACTCCAGGATCCTGCCCTGACTTCCTTCAATGATGGACTAAGATGTGGAAGTGTAAGCCAAATAAACCCTTTCCTCTCCAACTTGTTTTATAATCATGGTGTTTTGTCCAGAATAGAAACCCTACCTAAGACAGTGACCCTGGGCCAGAACAAACTCCTTTGGCCTGATCTTCTATCAACATCACACCTCACAAAAATGATCACTGGAATTTTAATATTGCATTATTTCTGAACAATTCAGGGAGGGAAGTGACATCTTAACAATGTTGGACCTCGTCATGTAAGCCAGCCTTTTATGTGCACCGTAGGAATGCTTAGAAATATTCTGCATGTGGGAATTATATATTTTCTATCGAGTTTGTCCCCCTTAGGCATTTTGTGGAAATTGTGACCATCGAAGCCAAGTCTATTTTTGGTGTGGAACTGCTATTGTGATGAGGAGAAATAATGATTTGTGGGTGTTTTATATGGCAGTTGGCAGCAGAACTGACCTGTTGGTTCCATTTTGATGTTTCCCAACAGCTTCTTTGTATTTCCTAGGGGGTGTACAGTGTCATCTATTTTCTTTTCTCACGTCTGTTTATTTTTAAAGGTTTATTATTTAAATTGTGTGTGTATGTGCGCGTGCGTGCACATGCACATGTGAGTGTAAGTAACCACAGAGACCACAAGAGGGAGTTAGATCCTCTAGAGCTGGAATTATAGGCAGTATTGAGTCACCTAAAGTGGGTGATGGGAACTGAACTCTGGTCTTCTGCAAAACTTTATGCTCTTAATTGCTGTATGATCTCTCCAGCCCTGTTTATTGATTTTTTTTTGTTTTTTGTTTTTCAAGACAGGGTTTCTCTGTGGCTTTGGAGGCTGTCCTGGAATTGCTCTTGTAGACCAGGCTGGTCTTGAACTCACAGAGATCCACCTGCCTCTGGCTCCCGAGTGCTGGAATTAAAGGCGTGAGTGTTTATCCATTTTTAAAATGAGTTCCCACATTGCCAAGGAAGTTCATAAAAATATTAAACATTAACAGTGATAAAATCGTTTTCTTAATTTTTAATTCCACTAAAATTCTTGTTATAAAACATCATTATATATTATTCTTCATGTGGTTTTGAGGTGACTCTCAGAACATCTTTAAAAAAACTATTCTATTTCAAGATTTGTGCAAGAAATTTTGGTGAATGGATATGGGCTATTTTTTCAAGCTCCTTTAATATATCTTAGTATACCTTTCTATACTTCAGTAGCAAATCCACCAATTAGCCAGATTCAAAAATGGGCAAAGCCCTCCAAGCAGATGTTGTTGTAAAGATGAGTGGCCAGAGAACAGGGGACGGGGGTGCTCAGCACTGTAGATCAATAGGAGATTGCAAAATCTCCAAGTAGACAGCCCCTCTCATTTGCTAGGATAGGTGGGATATTTTAAAGGAAAGACATGGATGGAGTACTGAGCAGGAAGGAAAGAGGTTGGCTCTGTGCAGTACTGGTGGGGGGTGTTAAGTTGGGGCATTGGACTCCTCAGAAAATTAAGTAGAGATCTAGCAAAGGATACCAGCCTTTCTGGCTCTGAGGATTCAGCTGAAGGACTCAGAAGGAGGATCCAAGTGTCTCTGTGCACACATGTTGAGTGCAGTACTCATGGATGTGTACAAGTAGCTTAATGCTCACTGATGGATGGATTCACAGAGCACATGGAGTGGGGGCAGTGGAAAATTGCTGTCTCCAGACAAAGAGCCATATTGCTATTTCTGTCATCAGAGAAGATTCTGGATGACATTGTGCTAAGTGAAATAATCTAGAAACTGAATACTGCATGGCCCACTGATAGTAAGAGTCTAAAATAGCAAACAAGAGAGTAAGATGGCGGGGTCTGGGGAAGGGCAATGAAGAAGATTGGCTGTGCCCATAAGAACCACAGTTTCAGGTCTGTAAGAGGAGTGAGCCCTGAAGACCTGCTCACAGTGTTTCCAGGAACTTCAATCACTTAAAGATTGGCTAAGAGGGAGGTCTATTGTTAAGTGTCTTTATTATCGCTACTAATAATGATTATGTTGAAGGTGAGAGAAATGTGTGGATGCAGTGGACATGTACACAGCGAACACAGTGTTGAGGCTCTCAGGGTTTGTGTGTGGATGCTGCCTCACTTGTCAACCAATGTTAAATACACTCAGGTATCAATAGTCAACCAGATGACAATCAAAGGGCTATACACCTAGACCATGTTTCTTTATTTCTCTCCCCTTCTTTTCTGGTATTATTTATAACCTTTCTATTGTCTTGGCTAGATTTAGTTTTAAAAATATCAATACCGAGTATTAATAATAAGTAAGAATGCTGGTTCTGTATTTGTCATCATCTTATAAATGAATAAACAGACTCCCACAGAAGTTATGTAACCTGACCAAAGTCACCAGCTAATGAGTGATGAAGATGGAGACCAAGAAAGAAGATGGCCTCACAGTCTGGGTACATAGTCAGCCATGTGCTGAAAATAAAAAGATTAAAATTGTAATCAGAGCTGTTAAATAAGGGGCCTGTCTTCCAGGAGGGCTGACTCAAAGTAATGCCACATTTATTCACTCATCCAATAAACTGTTTGATAAATCTTTGCCATGTTCCTCTCATGGCTCAGGCTCTAAGCCTGGTACATAAGGACTTGCCCACTTGGACCTTACACGTGAGACAGAGGGATGGAAAATGTTGAGAAGAAAAATAATGACATTTTTTTTGCCATAAACTACAGTGAGGACATAGCAGGTAATTTGGGTATCTGGTGGTTTTAACCTAGTTGGTCTTTCACCTGGGTTTCTCATGAACCATAAAGCTTCTATGGTTACATTCATTCTATCAATAATTATGGAGAAAGAAGCTTATGCTGGACCCTTACGTCAACCTAGAAGGTCAATAATGGGGAGACTGAGGAGAGAGAAGACTACATATGTTCCTCTTTCCACTTAGTAAGGAGGGGAAATTCTTGGACATGGTCTCTTCCTATGCCTGTTCTTGGAACTGCACTGAGACAAAAATCAGCCCATGTGTGGGGAATGACGGACTGTGTTGTGCACAGACTTCCAGGAAGGTGAGCATGGGAGAAGTCCCTATCATCAAAAGCTTGCTCCCAGAGAAACACGAACCCGACCTCATTGCCCACAGGAAGCTGAGACATTTAGCTGGTACCGGGAGACCTTTAAATCATGACATGAGGACTCTGGGCACTCTCAGATTGAAAGAGACAGGCATCAAAGTGGCTCTGCCTGGGCCTCACCTCCCCCTGTGGTCATGGGAGCCACTGAGCTGCAGATGGCCTTGCTGCCACTGCCTTCAACACGGGCCTCACTTTAGCTGGTGTCAACAGAGATGATCTCAGCCCACACGCTGCCATGTGCCCCTGGTTAGCTCACCTCCACCAACCCCGTAATCTAATCTGGGCTGCAGCAATGATTCTTCCAGGTTAAATGCATTAAAAACTGGAGGCGGAGGGCGACAGGACAGGACACGTGGGTTGTTCCAGGCGGTTGTGTTTTTTCCCTTCCTGACAAGTCTGACACCCCCTCCCCACTTCTCCAAAGCCCGATCCCCAAGAGAAGCCAGGGGTCAGAACCTCATTGGGGTAGAAGCGGGCAAAACACTAACAAAGGGAGACAGACGTTATTGGAAACACATTCTCCCACACTGTGCACTTTGAAAATCCAAGAAGGATCAAGGTGACAAATAAAGCTTCCAGTACTAGGGAGATTCCTTCTTTCCATGTTTCAACAAGAATTTGATAAAGATATTGGTGGAGTGGAGAGAGAGAGAGAGAGAGAGAGAGAGAGAGAGAGAGAGAGAGAGAGAGAGGGAGAGAGAGGGAGGGAGAGGGAGGGAGAGGGAGGGAGGGGAGGAGAGGGAGGGAGAGGGAGGGAGAGGGAGGGAGAGGGAGGAGGAGGATGAGGATGCTCTTGATGCCCTGAGAGCATCTCCATGCACATGGTTATCCATAGCATCCATCTGTCCTTCTCGACAGTGCTGCTTTGACTTCTTTTCTTCCTTCCCTTTCTTTCTTTTCCTTCCTGCAAATACATTTTCATCAGAAGACCCTGGCTTTTCCTGTCTGTGCATTGCAAACCCTGACTCAGGGCAGGGGGAACATCATACGGCTTTCTACTTCAGTGCAGTAATGCTCTGGTTCTTTGGACACTGGTCCTACCTCCCCCGCCCCCACATGCTGTACAAAATTTCCCACAGTTCCTTGAGTTCTCTTATACCCTCACTCTGGACTGCCTATTTCTCCTTGAAACATTTTGTCCCTTGTAGACTCATGCTATCAATCAGGACACTCCCACCCAGAGCCTCTGGATGGTTAAAGGAGCTCATCTTAGCACCTAGGACTGTGATAAACACTTCTACTGGGCTTCACTTGTAGGGTTTTTTTTTTTTTTCCATGCACCATGTTGGAACCTGTCTGGTTTCCTCATTCAAAACTGCTCTGTATGGAGAGTGACCTGTGATAGCATGCTTTGGCTTTGAATGAGTGAGTTTATTAAGCACATAGCAAGCAGGAACAAGAGAACAAAGAAAAGCAGCAGGTAGATAGAAGCAGCAGGCAGATAACCAAATAGCATCCGCTCAGGTATGTAACACCCAGCAGAGGTGACTGGAGGGACCTTGACTGAGAGAGCTAGCTAGGACAATATCACTCAGTCAGGCATGGACAACACGCAGCAGTAACTGACTGAGGAGATGCAGTCTTGCTGAGTTTCATATTGGGGATATCTCCCTAGAAGAGCTTCCAGCTTCCTGTTGCATTTTTATACCTCCGGGTAAATAGGAACTTCTGTTAGATGTGTTTGTCCTCTAACTCTTCTGAGGACACGATGTTTCTAATCCCTGCTTGCTGTTTTTCCCTCTTCCCGTTACACAGCCAGGAGGCCACCCTGACCCAGGACAGGGTGGATTCTAGATCACTTGACATAACCAGGCTTGAATCTGAGTCATGGGCCTCTTTGCTCCCTCGTGTCCTTTTGGCAAACCTAAACAGCGCATGAACATTTACCAATGTATTGTAGATTACAATCACAAAAAGGCCTCTCTCATTGCGTCGCTTCAACCCTGCTCTAGACTCCTTCACAAGGTCATTAACGAGCATTGGTCTCTCACATACAGAGTCACAGCAAGCAATGAATAAAATAGACTAAGCATAGCATAGGGAGTGGTGGCGACTGTGGCAAAAATGCAAAGTGCCCAAGAGTCTGGGTAGAAGGAAAAGGTCTTTACTCTTACTGCTCCAATCACTTGAATCATGGCAGTTCTGTGTTATACTCTTCTTGTGAGGGCAAAGAACAAGGTCTTCCTCTGCATCTTTGAAGGACTCATACTCCACTCTGGAATACATTGAGGTCCAGGTGATAAAATGGGAATTTGGGGGCCCGGAGAGATGGTTTAGTAGTTAAGAGCACTGGATGCTCTTCCAGAGGACATGGATTCAATTCCCAGAACCCACATGGCAGCTCACAACTGTCTGTAACTCCAGTTCCATGGGATCTGTTGCCCTTGCATAGACATACATGCAGGCAAAATCAATGCACATAAAAATAAATAAATTTTTTAAAGGGAGGAGGGGAATTTGGTAGCACAGCTGAAGGTAAAGAGACGAAGCCTTGAGGCCCAGCAGCAAAGTAGGGACAGGGTATAAGGACTTGGAAGGTGACATCTATCCTTGCAGGGTGATGTTGTTAAATCATGACAAACTCAGCAAGGATACAGAGGTCAGAAGGGCCCTGGTGGCATGAGGAAAGAGGAGAGAAACGAAGCACTGATGATAAAAAAAGACCATAAATGTGGTCCTCCTTGGGAGGAAGTAGGGTGGAGCTTGGGGATAGAAGGGACAGGGACGATATCTTTGAAAATTATTAAATACCAAGACATCCATGTCTTAAGGGAGAGTATCCCAGGAAGAGGAGATGTCAAGAGCAAAGGCCCTGGGACCAGGAGCCATCTTGGCATGTAAGGAAACAACAAAGGCCAGTGGAGACAGTATGTGAGGTTGGATAGTCTGAGATGGGTCCCTATTAACTGCTCCAAGACAGATGGGGCAGAATCTCATGGGTGAGCAGCAGGGCACAGCCTTTCCGTGAGTTTAGGAAAGGACTGCTGGCTCTGTGCTCCTGCTCTTAGCTTCACTGGTGACTCAACAGTTTGGCATTTTCCTCTGATTCTTGTCTGTTCCCAGTAACATCTCTCACACTCTTCCCTTGGGCCTGAGCCCCACCCGGCCCTGCTGAATCATGCTCCGCAGGGAGGAGTCCAGACTTGTGTGTTCTCTGAAGGATCTATGTGTGGTTTTGGGTGTGCATCACATGGTGGATACATTCACATATCTCTGTCTGTCTATCATCTATTATATTATTACAACAATCTATCTGCTAATAATCTGTATCTATTGATTTGTTGACCCATCATCTGGTAGCTACCACCTATTTGTATATCCACCTTTAATTATAGAAAAAGAAGCCCAAGGAATATCGTCTTAGTTACTTTCCTATTGCTGTGATGAAACACCATGGCCAAGGCAACTTATAAAAGAAAATGTTTAATCTTGGCCTTACTGTTTCAGAGAGGCAGAGTCCATGATGGTGGAGCAAAGATGTGGAGGCAGGAACAGCTGAGAGCTCACATCTTGATCCACGTGTAGGAGGCAGAGAGAGAGAGACAGAGACAGAGAGAGAGAGAGAGAGAGAGAGAGAGAGAGAGAGAGAGAGAGAACAGTGGGAATGATGTGAGTGTTTTGAAACCTCAATGCCTGCCCCCAGTGATGCACCTCCTCCAGCAAGGCCACAGCTCCTAATCCTTCCCAAACTGTTCCACCAACTGCAAACCAAGCATTTGAAGATATGAGCCTGTGGGATCATTCTCATTCAAACAACCACAAATATTAAAATGGCATCTTTTCCCCTTTTAGTCCTGCAATCAAAAGCTAACTCAAACATTGAAACAGAGATCTGAGGATAGACTGATCACACTCATGAAACTGAACAAAGACCTGATCTTTGTTACTTGTTTTTAGTCTTTTTCTCAATGGGAGCCTACCACCCAGCTCCCAAATAAATCACATGGAGGCTTATTCTTTCTTATGAACGCCTGGCCTTTGCTTGGCTTGTTTCTAGACAGCTTTTCTTAAATTAGCCCTTCTACGTTTTTGTCTCTGGGTTTTATCTTTTTCTATTTTTGTATACCTTTCTTTACTTTTTACTCCATGGCTTGCTGTGTAGCTGTGTGGCTAGCCCTGGTGTCCTCTCTCCTTTTCTTGATCCTTGACTTCCCAGATTTCTTCTCCTATTTATCCTCTGTCTGCCAGTCCCACCTATCCTTCCTCATGCCTAGCTATTGGCTGTTCAGCTCTTTGTTGGACTTATTTTGTGTTTTAGACAGGCACAGTGACACAGCTTCACAGAGTTAAACAAATGCAACATAAAGGAATGCAACACATCTTTGCATCACTAAACAAATATTTCACAGCATGAACAAATATAACACATCTTTAATATTTCACAACACTGAACTTTGCTACTATATGCAACACTATGACAACCACCTGACATGGAACTATTTCAATCCATTCATGTGGATTTCCTTGGAGGTAGTGAGTCACTGCAAGTTGAATAACTTTGTTAAGTCATATTGTGTTTTTAAATTTTTGATACATATTATTAAATTGCTCTTGCTAAGCTTATACCCATTCATATCTTTCCCAATAATGTTCACTGTTTTTTTTAAGTCAACTAAGCCAAGAATGGCAGAAACTGCCTATGACTCCAACACTGGAAGACTGGAGGCAGGAGGATTGAGGGTGCAAGGCATCCAAACTCTATATCAAGTCCTAGACAAGCATAGGCTACATGACAGCAACAAAAATTCAACTAAAACCCAAGAGAAACATTGGCGAGATTTTAGCCACATATAAGTTAAACAAAAGGTTAAGTGATCTTTTCTACAGACTCATTAAAGAGTAAGTAAATGTAAAATTCAGAAGGAAAATGTGCTAATAAATGAAACAGAATGAAAATACATTAATGAATATTTTAAACAAATATATCCACATATTTTCTGATGAATTTACAGTTAGATCATATTTATCATTTTGGGGAAATGGACATTCATAGAACATTGCTAAAAATATCTGAACTGATGTAAACACGATGGAAGCATTTGGCACTGTGTATCAAAACTCTTAAAAGCAGTGGGACCTGACAGGACAGAAACTTTAGTCTTCAGGCCACGGGTGGAGAAGGGGGAATGGTTAGAATGTGAAATATCCTCCACTGGCTCATGTGTTTGAACATGGGGATCCCCAACTGGTGCAGCTATTCGAGGAGGTTGTGGAACCTATGGGAGGCAGGTCTTAGATGTAGGAAGTGGATAGCTACAGGACTGTGACCTTGAGAGAGAAGTGTAGCTAGGCTCCCCTTGCAGTTAATCTCTTTTCATCTTAGCCTACTAAGAAATGAGAGGACCATGCCATAAGAACCTGCCCTCGAAGACAGGAGCCCATCCCACATCTGTGCATGCCCCACTGCAAAGCTAGGAGCAAAGTGAAGCACTTCCTCCTCAGAGTCACTTCTTGTCAGCGTCCCAGTACTGAGAAAAGTAACTAAAAGGAATTGGAGAGATGGCTCAGCTCAGCTCCCAGCACCCGTGCTAGGCATCTCACAACCACGTATAAGGGATCTGATGTTCAGTCTAGCAACCTCAGGCACCCACAGACGCATGCTTTATACACACACACACACACACACACACACACACACACACACACACGGAGCAAAGAAAAGTAACAAAGTAAGTAAATGAGTTAGAAAGAGAAATATTGCAGCCAAATTGGATATTTATTACAATATTGCAATTTTTAAAGAAAAGGCACAGTTAAACACTTCATAGAACATCACAGAAGAAGAAAATGGTTGTTTACATATAGAGAGAAATAAATGCACAGAAAACTGTTAACCTGAAATGACAAACAAATATGGCAGCATGAAAAGACATCTACAGAGGATCTCCCATGAGCATGTACAGTCATTCCCTGGTTACACAATCGTTTTTTTTTTTATTCAGAGAAATCTTGTGCAATTCACATTCTCCACAAGTCAAAAGGACTGTCTGCAATCACTGCATATTTTAAAGTTGCATAACTTCTGATGTGCTTTTTGTGGGCGTGCATGGAGTGTCATTTTCAAAGACTTTTTAAAATTGCTGATGTAGACAAAACTGACATGAAAAGGAGCAAACGCTTTTGGAACAGCCCCCAGAGCACTTCTCTTAGTACTCACGTGCTTGTTTTTCAGTGATGATCATGTGTTAAATTCTGGATCTGTTGATTTGTGGAGAGGGTGTGATGTTTCATTGTTGCTTATCAGACATTCTTGGCTCTTCATCTTTCCTAAACATAGTAGGTACGATCTTTGGCCTCCTTGTGATTGGTTAGAGACACATGGCTGATTCCAGCCACTGAGTCACAAGTTTCCAGCCTGTGACGTTTAATTGCTGGCATGAGGCTTTCCATCTTCCTCCTCTAACCCCTTGAACGACAGGCTTCTTGTCTCTCTGCTCTTTCAAGACTGCAGAAACCAAAGTCTGTGGATGCTGAAGAACTTTATAGAAAAGGATGGAGTAGCAGATGGAGAGATGGATCAGCAGTTAAGAGCACTTGCTCTTTCAGGAGCCCAGGTTCAATTCCCAGCATCCATGATGCTCACAACTGTCTGTAATTCCAGTTCTAGGACATCTGATGCCCTCTTCTGGCCTCTGGGTATACTATACACATGTGGTACACACATCTATGCGAGCAAAACACCCATATACAAGAAATAAAATAACCAACTTTTTAAAAGAATGGAGTATTTCATATTTATGTTACTAGAGCATCATCCAGCCTCTCCTCATCAAAAATGCACATCAAACACCAGCTGGGAGTTTGTTAGACCCCCCCCCCAACCCATGGAGTCAGAACTTACATTTGAGCAACCTTCATCAGATGCTCATGGAACATCAGAAATCATAGGTTTCTGGTCCAGGGTATCCTGATGGATACACAGGGGAAAGGAGGGGACCCGTCTTAGGGTCTATTTCCTCACTAACATACATGTGAAAATTTGATGATGTAACACATCCCTGACATTCAGGGTCCCCTTACCACTGTTTCTGTTACCAATGGTCAAGCATGATCTGAAAATATTAAGCAGAAGATTCCAGTTGTATTCTATTCTGAGTAGAGAGATAACATCTCATGCTCCATTCCACGGAGGACAGGAGGACAGGACTCACTCATTTGTAGAGCATACCCATGCTGTATAAAAGAGTCTACTCACCCATTAGTCATTCATTAGCTGACTGCCTCTGCTAACAGATTACAGACCAGGGAAATGTTAGTCCTTGTGTTTACACAACCCTTGATATACATCATCATGGTCCCAAATTCTAGACTGTTACAGATGGAAATTTTAGAACAGCTTATTGTGATAAGAATTCTGTTTTATTATTAATTATGATAGCAACAGTGGCTATTAACTTTCTATGGCTAACTTACAAATTAATCTTTATGTATGTACAAGGAAATTATACACATATAATTATATATTTACACATGATTTTTGTATGAATATGTAAATAAAAATTATATGTAACTATATTTAAATATATAACACATTTATATGTCATATATAATTTCCCTGTACATACATAAATATTAATTTGTAAATTAATGCATATGGCTGGGGTACCATCTGCTGCTTCAGTTATCTTCTGGAAGACCTTTAAGTTGCCACCATGGATGAGGTGTGACTGTCATGTATACTCAGTGCTCCAGCCTTAGCAAATGCCCAGTACACAGCTGTTCACATTGGAATCTCAGAAAACACTGCCACATCCTGGAACGGTGACTTCTCAAAAATTTTTTTTCCATTTCCCCTACAGCAAAATTTACATCTTTTAAAGACTTTGGGTGGCATGCAGCTTAAGAATTCAGTAAATATTGATCTGCGAACCCACCCACGTGGTTCTGTCAACCGTGTGATCATCCTCAAATGCAGTGTTGATTGTCTTAATTCCTCCCCTATCCTATTCCTGTAACTTTCAGGTTTTCTTCCCTGATCCTCCAACCAGGAGATGCCCCCAGGCCTGCAGAAGCCTCTGCAGAGCTTAGAGACTTCACTTTCTCTACCGAGGCTCTGTGTTCTGTGCAGGTACGTTAAGAGGTCCACTGCCTCTGAGAACTATGGAAAACTGTCCAGCGGAAGAACAGTCATGCACACACACGCACGTGCACGCACACACCCACGCTTTCCATGTCTCTCCCACGCTGGAGGAAGGAAGTATCAGAGAGGGAAAGTCCCTGGGTAAACAGTGGTGATTCCGCTGTTCATCCTTTCCCTCGGGAGGAGGAGGCTCCGCGGGCTGTTTGTTCATTCCATCCTAAACCTTTATGTGAGGAAGAAAATGCAAGGATTATCCATCCCTTTGAAATAAATGTGAAAACCTCAGTTGTGTAGCTGCCCGGAGGCCTTGAAGATCCCGTGGAAGAGCAAAGGCAGGAACCAAATGGGGTGGGATGCTGGGACCCCAAAACGAGCCCTGGGGTCTCCTGAATTGTCGAGAACCTCTGTGAGTCTCTGTCCTCCCCAGCTGATCTACCCTTGCCTTCTGGGAAGTCATTTCTGGGTCCTTTTCTTCAAGTTTTCATTATTTTAATATATGTCTTTATATATTAGCAAATTTTAAAATTGGCTTTTAAAGTTAACATAGAAATGGGTTTCATTGTGGCGTTTCCATACCTATATGCCTAAACTTTGTATCAATTCATTCCTCACTCTGATGTCCTCCTCTCTCAGCCCCTGTGTCCCTCTGGCTGCTTCCCTTTCATCCCCCAGAGTAATTAAATAATGACCACCTTGTGACATGTCCACACACACGTACATTATAATGTACTTTGGTCATATTATTCTCATAGCCTTCTCTTATATGCTCTCTGCTTCCCTCTCTCATACATTCCCTTCTGTTGTCGGGGCTTTTTGAAAACCACATTTTAATTTTATCAATTATGTATGTATGCAGAGGGGCTTGTGAGTCTATGTGCCATCATGCAGAAGCAGAGGTCTGAGAACAACTCACAGGGTTACATTTCTTCTACCACCATTTGGGTTCTGAGGGGGATCAACCTCAGGTTATCAGACATTGGCCTTGGTGGCAAGCACCTTGACCTGCTGAGCCAGCTCACCAGCCTCAAATACTGATGCTTTTTTTCAGTGCTGGGGGATTGAACCCAGAGCCTCATGTATGTAAGCTACGTTACGTATGCTCAGCTATGCCCCAACCCTGTCATGTTACTTTCTGAGACTCTGCATATTTTTTTAAAAAATTAAATATTTGTCTTTTTGAGTCTGTTTCACAAAACTTAATGACCTCTAGTTCTATCCCTTTTTCTGCAAAGAATGGGATTATGTCGGTTTGTGACTAAATAACACTCCACTGAATTCCTTTATCCATTCGCCCCTGCTAAACAATCCGAGGGTTGCAAACATTATCCCATGGAAACTTTATTGTGTGTGGAGTGTTAAGTCATTTTGATCTTTAAATTACTTTATCACATTATTTAGGGTGAAGAGGGCACACCTGTGCCACAAGACTCAAGTGGAGGTCAGAGGACAACTTTCAGGAATCAGTCCTCTCCTTCCACCATGTGGATGCTGGCATCAGTCTGTGGTCATCGGTTTTGGTGACAAATGCTATTATCTGCTGAGTCATCTCACCAACACTCACTTGGTGACAGGGAGGACACAGGCCAAATCAGAGGGAAAGGGGGGATGGGGGAGAGAGAGAGATAATGGTTTATAGAAAGCACCTAACATTCTACCCTTTATTAATAAATACACTCGAAAGCCTAGTGACACCTGGGAAAAAGCCTCCACAGTGCAAAAGAGATTCCAGTGGTCTCAGATGCCTGAGGCCCATTTCTCCAGGACATGAGGTTTTCAATGCTAAAGTGTGGCATGTTCAAGGACACATGGCACAGTCTGATAGAGCCATGGGTAATAACAAGCTGGCTGCAAAGAAGAGCACAGAAGAGGACGGTGGGTAAGTGACATAAAGGATACAGTTGGCTATCCCCTTTGCAGAGTTCCCTGAGGTCAGAGTTCCAAGTTCAAGGTTTCTGAGCGAAGAGGTCCACTTTGGGTAGGGATGAGTGGAGGGAGTGGGGGCACAGAATATGGATGGAACCAGGACCAGAGAAGCTCTTTAGAAGACGTTGCCTAAGTATGTACTAGAGAGATGGCTTATCCAGTAAAGCACATGGCAACAAGGTATTTGGATCCCCAGCACCCACATAAATGTTAGGGGAGTGTGGTAGTCTCCCTGTAATGCCAGTGGTTAGGGGGTTCTGACAGGGGATCCCTAGAGTAGGCTGCCTTATGTAGACTCTCATCCAAACAGTCAGACTCTGGATTCAAATGGCAAACCCTGCCTCCATATGTAAGGGGAGAGAGCAACTGAGGAAGACACTTGGCATTGACCTCTGGCTTCCACATGCAGGTCAATACCAGCTAAAAAAAGGCAGATATTTGATCAACTAATACAATTTTAAGAATTAAGTCAAAATCACAAATAATGGCTAATCTCAAAATGTTGATTTAAAGAACAGGCATTGTGCAGAATTCCCTTCTGGCAAGAGAAACCAAGAGAGCAACTTCATCACACCGATTCTTTCACGCTCCGGCAGGCAAGTGATAAAATCATCAGATGAGGGTCCGGCCCTGTCTCCTGCAGTCACTTTCACAAGTGTGCCGTGTCTAAAATAATGAAGGCGGCTTTATTAAATGATGGCTGGCTGCAGTCCCTGTGCTAATTTGAAATAGGCTTATTAGTTTAATGACTGCTCCGAATCATCAGAATTCATTAGTGTTAGCGCCCTGGCTTCATTGGACATCAGCCCAAGGCTCCAGGACGTGGTGCTCACGCTTCTCTATTTGTGTCCCTCTTGCTTCTCACATAAGATGCTGTGTGTGTGCCTGTGTATATGCTGTCATTCCATAAACCAGCACTTCCTGCCGGCTTTATCTGTTGATGGATTTGAGTCCTTTTCTCTCTCCCTCAAACAAACAAAATTTCCATGGCTGCCTTCTGCTTTGAGCAAAGACATCCACAGGTTGTATAGAGTGTCTTTTAAATGGTTTTATTCACATATTCTTTTTCTTAAGAGTTTGATCCAGGAACTGGGAAGACAGATCATTTGGTCAAGTGTTTGCCTTGCATATGTGAAGGCCTGAGTTCAAACCCCAGGACCCACAGTGGCACATGCTTGTAATCCCAGTAAGGGGAGGTCGAGGCAGGAGGATGGATCTCTGGGGCTCACTGGTCTGCTAGCCTAGCCTACTTGATGAGTTTCTGTGGCAGATTCTGTTTAAAGAAAAAAGTTGAACAGAGCCAGAGGAACAACAATTCACCTCATGCACATGAATGCACTCACACACACTTGTGCACCGGCACAAACATGAATGTGCACACACACCATAGCATCCAAAGGTGTGTCATTCCCCCAACCCCCTCTGTGGCTTCCATTTCTACTCTTGCCTGTTCCGTTGTCTCACTCCCCCAAGGACAGGCATTTCTGACATCCTTTGTGTGTGTGCACACCTATGTATATATGTACATATTTACTTGTATACATATGTAGATATACACACACATTATACATTTATATCAATGTATATATATTATATTATATACATATACTTTCATACACACACACACACATATGCACAGGCACATATGTGTATATGTCCTGGTTGAGATTTTGTCAACAAAGGTAGGGTCATCTGGGAAGAGTAACCTAATTTGGGAAAATGCCTCCATCAGATTGGCCTCTAAGTATGGCTGTGGGGGCATTTTCTTGATTGATGTTTGATGTGGGAGGGCTCTGCTTACTGTGGGCAGTGCCAAGCCTAGGCAGGTGGTTCTGGTCTGTATAAGAAAGCAAAATGAGCCAGCTATAGGGAACAAGGTGGTAAGCAGCGTTCCTTCATGGCCTCTGCTTCAATTCAACACCTTGTGCTTCTGTTTTGATATCTGCTCATGGTGTTACAGTAACCTGTAAGCCAAATTAACCCTTTCCTTCCCAAGTTGCTTTTGGTCAGTGTTTTATCAAAGCAATGGAAAGCACACTGATAAATGTGCATATGTGCAAATGTACAGATAGATACACATATATACACATGTGCATACACACATATACATGTACACACATATACACATAATGCATACATACACATTTATACATACATACATATTACTGACTTTGGCAGTGTGGAAGCCAGCAAGGAAACCATGTCTATCTTAAGGTAATCAGACTTTTCAACCTGAGAAAACATCTTTTTCCAGGATGGCTTCCTTAGATCTCTTCTGTTATAAGAAAAATAAAGGAACACAACACCGTCCATCAATGCAAAAAGCAGACACCACTCCTGCAGCAAACCCGAGAACCCTTCCTCCCTCGACGTGTGTTTTATGCCAGTAATTAAGGCATGAAAGGCCCAGAAAAGCAAGAGCAACAGACTCCTCTGCCTCTCTCTGGCTTGAGTTGGTAGCTGTGGTTGGACTAACAGTCTTGAGTCCTTACTTCAGGAACTGTTTGAGAGTGAGGATTTGTCAGTGTGAGGAAGAGAAGGATTTCCCCCCATCCTTGCATACGAACTTGAAAGACGAGATCTTCTGTAGCTTTGAGGCGGTTTTATTAGATTATTTTTTCTCCCCATTCTTCATCCTTCCTTCAGAGATTCTCACGCAGCAACGTCTGTGTTTACATTTGAACAAACCCAAGTGTCCTGAGTGATCTGTTTGTTCTTTTTGGAGCATGGTCCAAGGGAAGATGGTTCCCAGCCTGATTGGCTATGGTTCAGAAAAAGAGATAATGTGGAGTCAGAAAAATGAATTCCAATCAATTTCTAATATGCACTACAGTATTAATGGAGCTCGAGTGTAATTAAACTGTTTGACTAATAATATGAGGTCATTGCATTTGAAAACAAAACCAGTCACTGGCTGGAGTGGATAGTGTAGTTGATAATGCTTGCCCTGCAAAAAAAAAAAAAAAAAAAAAAAAAAAAAAAAAAAAAAAAAAAAAAAGAAGGAAGGAAGAAAAAGAGGATTGGATTCAGGTCCTCAGCAACCACGTAAAAACTGGGCATAGTGGCATGCATCTATGACCCTAGTGCTGGTGTGTGAAGACAGTTGCATCCCTAGAGTTCCTTGGCCTAATCGGTGATCTCAAGATTCAGTGAAAGACCCTGCATCAGAGTGATTGAAGGAGGCCTAAGGAGTCAAGCCCCAGCCTCTTCCTACTCTGCCTCAGGTCATGGTGCTTGCCTGCTCACTCTCCTCTTTCTAGAGCTCCTCGCTATCAAGGATCCTGTCTGATTTGCTTAGGACCCAGGAAATGTACCATCATGCTGGGGGTGGATCTTGGAGCAAATGAGTAGATGGGTAAATGCAGTGTGAGTGATAGATTCCCCAAACACTTTCAGCTTTGATTTCTCTCCTCTATCACAAGTTACCACAAATAAATGCCTGGATTTACTCCACCGTATTTCCCCAGAAAGGGAGAAAAATATGGAGATTCCTATAAAGACTTTGTATTAAAGAGGAAGAGATACACAACATGACATGTCCTGAAGAGCAAACCCTGATTGGTCAGGGAAGGGGAGAGCATTGAGGTGGGAGTGGGGGTCTGCAATAATTTTTTCAAATCCTGGTACTCATGCTTCTTGGATATCCCATACTCTTGCCTTCTCACCAAAAATGTCTAAACTCTCTTAGGATTCAAGATGCTATTGGCAGGTAATAGGTTATTTGGGAGCCACATAACGATAAGGGACTTGAGTCCCAATGGGCTTCTGTTTTCATTGAAATGAGCCTTCTGCCCTCATCTACACTGACACACAGTTAAAGGATTGACTCTTGAAGTGTGAGGAAACAAAGGCCTGGGAGCCAGAGTCTATGCTATTATCTGTGGGTCCTGGATCCAACAGGGAAATGAATTCTATTTGGCTGGTTCAAAGGAGATGTTTATACAAGGAGTCATTTATGGAGGTCTGGGTGTGTTGGAAGAATGAAAATAATGAGACACTGGGGGCTTTTAATGACCCTGGGACACGGGGATGCTGAGACCATGGGAAGAAGAGTTTAGAATTCCCAGGGTCTAGTGAGAACTTGGACATGGAAGTGGGTAGCCTAGTAAGAGGTGTAGTAGACACAATGGGCACAAACACCTCTTAAAAGATGGTGCAGACAGAGAGCGTGGGGTTGTTTATGTCCCAAAACCTTACCTCTCACCCTCAATCTGCAGCTTGTGACTCTCATTAGCCAGGCCCAACTGAAACACGATGGCCAGGTCATCTAATCCACATGTACCATGGGAAGACAGGACAGAGGGACACATCTTTGATGATGGAGAGAGCAGTGTAGAAGAAGCCACATCCTTGATCCAGGGTACGAAGGAACAGGATGATGTTTGTTTAGAACATGAAGTTGATTGGAATAAAATGTATTGAGTAATATTAATAAGCAGAATCAATATTAAAATTCCCTCATGGTTTGGAAAGGACTCATCTTCTCGTGAATATTGGACTTTGGTTGGGATGTTGTCTGGAGACAGAGAGCAAAGAACAGGTCCTTGGTCCTGGGTGTCCTCAAAGGTTTGCTAGGTGACTGATGCTTCCCATGATGCCAGCCTTCAAAATGATTCCAAATGATCCCTTAGTGATATGCACTCCACTTTTCCCCAGAGCCGGTCTATAAACCAACAGAACCCAACAGAAGCCATGAAGTGTCACTTCTGAGGTAACAAAGTTATAGTAGCCTCTCTCCATCTCTTTCCCTCTTCTTCCCGCTTTTTTTTCTTCCTTTCTGTCCTAACCAAGGTCTCCTCCTCTTTCCTCTTCCCCCATTTCTCCTTCTCACCTTCCTCCCCCCTCTCTCCCTTCCTTCCTTTCCATTGGCCTGGGAAGCTGCTTCAGAAGAAGTGGGACCTCCTGAGAGACCCACTTAATGAGTTGCTGAGGCTTCCTGATACCATTTCACAGAAAAGCTTGGAAATTGATTTATGACCTATTGAACCTTCAGATGAGATGGCCACCCTCCTGACCACATCTGTGCCACTTCATGTGAGCCTATGCACTAGAACCAGTAGGTGTGAGATAACAGATGTCTCCAGTTTTAAATCACTCACTTTTGGGTAACTGTACCCCAGTAGGAGCTTGGCAGTCAAGATCATTTGCATATCATGCACTAATGGTTAGCAATAGGCACAAGACACGTTTTTATTCTCTGCTTATTACATGAAGCCAGTACTACATTATTCCTGAAGCCAGTAGACCATCCTCTCTTAAATATGTGGCAAAGTGCTTTTCTTGTCTCTCTGAGACTCAGTTTCCCCAGCAGTGTCTATCAAAGGGTTGTCTGAGAACTGGATGGGATAAGATCTTACAAAGTGCTAAGGATGGCACCTGAAATACACTGACTGATCAACAAATTCAGCTCCTATTAGTCAGGGAGAGAAAACAGCTCATAATAAAGATGTCTGTTGTAGTCACTATGATCAAATACATGACTGAAGAGACAGAGCTTTATGTTGGCTCATCCTTCAGGGCATCCAGGCCACTGTCTCCGGAAGGCACAGTGGCTCAAGTGGACATTTGACCATGGTAGTGAGAGCACTTGACTGGTAGAGGTCAGTAGCTGGTGGTGAGAGATTGGGCAAGAAGCAGAGATGGGCTTTAATCCTCTAGACCCCATTCTTGTACCCTATGGCACCAACTAGGTTCTGCCACCTTCCCCAAACAGCATTGCCTACTGGGGACCAAGTGTTCAAACACATGAACCCCCAGGGGACATTTCTAATGCAAACTTGACAAGGTCCCCAAGGAGACCTGAGCAGAGAATTCACCACTGCCCCATGGTGTGGTATAGTTCAGCTGTTACTTCCTTTGCTTGCTTCAGGACAAGTCTGTTTGTTCCCAATGGCTGCCATGCACAGGAACCACCCCCCACTTTCTCAACAGCCAGCTCTTTGAAAGTCCTCCACCCTAACCGTGAAGAATTAACTGTCTCCACCCGTGCCTCCCTGGCAGAAAAGGGAATCCCTGATTTTCTGGGCATGTTCTATCTCTTGCTGGCTGTTTGCCCGACTTTACTCAGGCTTTCCATTCTCTAATGACTCGGGGATGAGTGTCGGACTGAGTCATAGTGAGTTGGGTGGGGTAAGAGTGACCACGTGGTGTGGACCAAAGTCACTCAGGCTGGCGGGCCTCACGGTACTACAGAAAACAGTACTATGCACTAGAGAGCAAAGAGAGTGGGAAACCAAACTCAGGCAGATTCCTGTTAGCCTGGGAAAGTGTGGTGCTTTCCTACCAGGAGGAGGAAGAGCTCAGTGAGAGCTTGGTCATCCAATTCCTGTGTTGACGCTCTGATTGACTTTGAGGACGATCTTCCCCCAAACACCCAGGAGACGGGGAAGCATGTTATTTTCAATTTTTAGTACCACCCCTAGGGCCAGGTAAAAAGCAAATATTGGTGGCTGGGATGTTGCTCAAGAGAAAGCAGTGCCTAGCATGTGGAGGGTTCTGGATCCCATGCCCAGCTCCAAGGCAAGACAAAAACCAGCCAGGGAAACAAGCTTGTTTCCTTCTCAAGCACACAAAAGCTATATAATAGGACAAAATAGCATTGTCCAGTGCAAAAGCAGCTAGGGTGTTTTCGTTTGTGCCTGGTGTAGCCCATCTTTTTCAAAGTTAGCTCATCTGGAAGAGTACAATAGCAGAGATGTTTTGAGCCTTGCTGTTTGTGATTGGGGGAAATGGCAGGGTACAAGATCATTCATGGATTATTGACCAATGAGATCAGATTCCGATACTGTCAGAAGTGGAATACTTACCAATCAGGCACAAGAACAGGCCCAAACTCCCACCCCACACAGAGGGGCAAATGATACCTGATTAATAAACCATGTCCTAATATACTGAGAATCCCTCAGTCTTGTTATTGTTTTGAAGGATCAGTGGTGAAAATAAGAATTCTAGATGTCTGGAAAGCCACATGCTATACTGTGGAAAACCCTGAGAGGTAGCCTGGCAATTAGAAACAAAATAGAGTTTATGTAAAAATAAATCTATAAAAGTCTATAGTGCTTGGGCCAGAAAGATGGCTCAGCAGATAAAGTAGCTTGCTACCAAACTAACAACCTAACTTTAATCCCTGGAACCCACAAGTTTTCCTCTACCTTCCACACACACACAAAAAAAAACTATAGTATTCTACAAGTTTGGAATAAGTATATATGTGCCTGGCATATCATTACTTTTTAATCACACAATTTAAAGATGAGAGATGAAATACAAAGCACCCTACCACCCAAGGATGCCTTGGGTTTGTCGGCAAAAAAACAAGCTGAGTACCGCTAACTAGTTACAGGGAAAGTGAAGGGAATAGGGAGTCAGGAATGAAGGGGTGAACAGCCAGAACCCAAAAGGCTGCCTATGTTTGGGAAATTAAAGTTGATGTGCATGGAACATTCAGGGGACGTGGGGTTGACAAGTGCATAAGGCATGATCACCCTCATCCGCCATCAGCACTGCCTGGCCAGGCCTCACTGGTGCTCAGCCTTGCCCTCTGTCTTTCTCTCTTCTCTTTGGTTACCACCTCTTTTTAAACAAGAGCACAGGTATTCAAGCTACCGCATCAACACCACCCCGTCCTTGCTCCTCTTTCCCCCACCCCACCCCCATTCCTTCTTGCCTTCCCACCACCCTTTCTTTCCATGTCCCCTTTAATCATTTTCTTCCTTTGGTCCCCTTTTCTTCCATCCATGTCTGTTTCAGTTTCCTCCTCTATTGCTATTCTCCTTCCAGAATAGTCACTAACAGTCCTAGGTTCCTAGACCACCAGCAGCAACAGTGTCACTCAAAACAAATATCTGTTATAAAGGTGATGCTCGCTCCTTACTCTCGACCTGCTGTATCAGACACTTGGGGAGTGGGGACCAGTGAGCTGTGTTTTAATCAGCCCCCCAGGGGATCTGATGCATGTTCAAGTTAGAGGCTCCTTGTCTTAGAGGGAAATGTCAACGTACCAAAACATGTGAGTATCTTTGAGTGCGGATCCCATAAGCCTTCATTTCTAAACATGTAAAACCCTCCTGTGCCCATTAACTAATTAGGACATCAGACCACCAGCCTGGCTGGGATGCTTTCAGAAACAACACAAGCAATTACGCTCAAGTTCTCTGATTACCATCAGGCTGTTAAATCCCTCGGCCAACCTGTGTCATCCCCATCTCCATCCCCATGCTCTGCCTCACTTCCTCTCTCCCTCTCTGCTTGCTTCTAAGCTGTACAAATCGGGGTGGGGAGCGTTGTGGAAACTCCTATAATGCATCCACATTGTCCATCAGTCTGTTAAAGTATGCTTTTCAGATGCTGATGAGGATGGGCACCAGGGAAAGATGCCATTGCCCAATCCAGGCAAAGGATGCTGAGTCCACAGCTTCCTCAACTGCAGGATGGACTCTTCAGGGTTCAAAGAAATACCCAGTGGCTCTTAGCATCCTGAACTTGTGCTGGGGCAATGGTTCTATTGAACAAGTGCTTGCTGCACAGCATGAGGACTCAAGTTTGGGTCCCTAGCATCGCTGTAAAAAGCCACGGGCAGTAGAAGGACCTGTGAGTATCAGCTTCAGTGAGAGATCCTGCCTCGAGAAACACAGTGGAAAATGATTGAGGAAGATGCCTGAGGTTCATCTCTGATCTCCATGCAGATATAACCCATGATATTGGCTAGTTTTATGTCAACTTGACACAAGCTTGAGTCATCAGAGTAGAGGGTATTTTCTTAGTTAGTGATTGATGGGGGAGGGCCCAGCCCATTGTATATGGTGCCATCCCTGAGCTGGTGGTCCTGGGTTCTATAAGAAAGAAGGCTGACTAAGCCATGGGGAACAAGCCAGTAAGAAGAACCCCTCCATGGCCTCTACATCAGCTCCTGCATCCAGGTTCCTGCCCTGTTTGAGTTCCTGTCCTGACTTCCTTTGTTGATGAACTGATGTAGAATGAAAGCTGAATAAACCCTTTCCTCCCAAAGTTTCTTTGGGTCATGGTGTTTCTTCACAGTAATAGTAACTCTAAGACACCCATTGAACAGGCTATTAAATATGCAAACACACATGCCCACACATGCACATGAACATTGAAGCCCTGAGCTTAACTTTGGAGCTTCAGGCTCCAGAATGGAGCACTCCATAGGGATGAGCACATTTGGGAGATGCTGTTCCAGGATATACTCACCTCTCGAAGCACCAGCCATCTTTAGCAGCAGGTGTCACAGAGCGAAGAAGCCACTATTACCCTCAGTAGAATATGCTGACCTCAAAATGCCCATGCATGAAGACAATGGCTCCTCAACAACCCTCTCTGCTAGTAGCTCAGTGGAGGGTCACCAAGTTTCCTGCCTGTTCTGTGAAGGCTTTCACCTGGTGACATTGACATGATGGATTTCGGGATACAGGATGAGAAAGCCAGCCTGCATCGTGGTCCTTAACCAAGCAGGAACATCCTCCAAATTCAGCAGACCTGGCACATAGCCTGGGAGTCTAGATTTTTATAAAAGCTCCCAGGAGGTTTGGATGCAACCAAGGGTTGAAAAACCACTGATTTATATGATTCTATGCCTGGCGTTTAAATAACTGTGTATCCTGCGACATATGGGAAACAGGAATGCCTATAGCCTTTGAAATAGATGTGATTGAAGACAGACAGCTTTTTTTCCCAGGCCATCCTTGGAGCCCTCAGCAGGTGAAAGCAGACTAGGGTTTTGCCTGAGAATGGTGACACTGAGTTGGGAGAAAAGAATTCTCAGTCTCCAATAAACCTAAAATCTACATGATTAGTGCTTAGTTCGGTGACAGAGGAAAAATAAATAATTCAGGGGGAAAATTGAAAACATTTATAGCCTCTTTTCCCTCATTAAACTTGAAAATAGTTTTTAGCGAGTCCCACAAGAGGAAGCATTATTACTGTTTTGTTGTTGATGTTTAAAATCATGATGTTTGTCTATCTTGGTGGTCTTCAGCCTGCTTTTGTCAGCAGAAATCTACTCAAGAGAAACCTTGGCATCCAACTCCAGTTATCTGGATCTAGAACATGCTCAGGGAAGGCCATCCTAAATTAGGGGCCCTCTTCCCACTGATATGTGGAAGCAGTGGAAGCATGCACTATGAATGAGAGTGGGAAATACATAACCTGTTTTGCAGATGCCACACACACACACACACACACACACACACCCCAAGCCACTGAGACCAACATCCTCCTGTACAACCAAAATTCAAGATTATGTGATTAGTAACAACATGTTCACAGATCTCTAATTGTTTAAGTCTGAGGTGTGTGTGTGTGTGTGTGTGTGTGTGTGTGTGTGTGTGTGTGTGTGTGTATGTGTGTGTTTCCACCTGACATATGTCACCAGCAAATCACTACAGCAGCAGCAGTGATTGCCCTTAGCTGACATGATCCTCATACTTCAAGGATAAGTAATTAGGCCAAGATCACTGACAAAATCAACTGATTAAAAGCGAATAAATATGGAACCGAGATTCCTGTCTAGGAGTGACTTTAGCCACAGTAATGACTAAATTAATAAGAACTGAGACTTCCTGGGTAATTTTTTTTTTAGACAATCTTTCCAGATTCCACTGTTTATTAAGAGCTCCTTTGAGGTCAGGGCTGACACAGAAAAACAACAACAAAACAAAACAAAAAAACCAGACAAACCTCACCATGTTGAATGTGTATTACTTGATGGGTTTAGACAAGTGTATGATCTTATTAAAAAAAAAAACTTCAGGAGTGTAAATGGATAGTGAACTTCAATATAAGACCCTAAATTGCAAAAGTCCCCAAAGAAATTAGATACAAAAGGCTTTGGTGAGATCTATTGAGACAGCATTTTAAAACAAAGATAGGAAAGCACTAAGATGCCTCTGGAGGCATCTGGAGGAGAGACGTCCCTAGGTGTTTGGAGAAGTAAATGATTGAGGAGAGGGGCTGCAGGAAGTAACACAGGTGATGAATTGGGTCTGCTGTGACGTGGAAGGAAGAAATTCCTTTTCTTTTTATCCTTTGGCTGCTGAGGGAATTCATTAAACACTGTACTTTTGATCAGGGGACAATGGGTCTGTATTAATAAGCCTTTTGAAAGTACATTTCTTTAAAACAGTTCTTATGATCTGGCACCAGTTAAATTGCGCTATCCCCATAAAAAAGAGGGCATTGCATACTTACACAGTGGTTGGTGTCTGATGGGAGGGCCGGACTTAGCCCTCAGCTCAGAAGCCTGGCAGAGTGGTTAACAAAGTGGGCACAAAGCTAGTGTCACTGACAGAATGTGCATTCTTAACTCTCAGCTGTGGGTCACTGCCCCAGGAGTTTCGGAGGAGGGCCTGCTGTAATGTGAGGACGGATCACACAGGGCATGCCGAGCGAGGGTCACTGAGGCTGGAGCACCAACTGCTCTTTGTTAAGATGATGAAACTATAGCTCCCCTTTTAACCCCACTCTTAACAATCAGGCATCTCTAGACCCTAGTGGTTAGGATCTCAGACATCCTATAACCTTTTGGCTGTGTGGTTTCTTTCTTCTCTAAGACAGAATAGCAGTGTCTCCCTCCAATAATGGGGCAGTGGTGTAGTGATATAGCATGCCATACTTGAGAACCAAGCTCTTCCTGGAACACAGGGTGTGCTCAGTAAGGTTGGCCTCTTGTCACAGCTGCCAGGCTCCCTGCTAGAGGACAAGTGCTTTAGAAAGGTATGTCATGCTCCCAGGGTGCATCTTCTCTAGACAGTGGTCAACTAAGCAGGGGCCCCTGTACCCTTTTTGGTTAACATTCACCAGCTGTCATAAGTTTAGATCTTGGGTCTGATTAGGTCCATTGCACTTCTGTTGTCTTTAGCTTGAACATTTTGTGTGCATCAGGCTGGAAGCCAGACCCAGCTCAAACATGAAATCATATAATGTCATCATGTAACAGCCTGGAAACTAACTCAGAGACTCTTGTTGGCTTTCCCAATGTCAACATCTGGTAGATGGCAGAGCTAAGATTAACAAAAAATTGTGTCCAAATATTGGGTGTATTTCCTTACTATAGGTGGAAAAATAAGGTGACGTCTCTAAGATAGACTTTCTTTTCCTTTACTGAAAATACTGCTGCAAGTAGATTTTAGAAATAACACAGGGTCTGGAGAGATTCAGGGGTTAAGAATGTACACTACTCTTCCAGAGTACCAGAACTCAGCTCCCAGCACCCACATGGAGTCTCTCACAACTACCTGTGATGCCAGCTCCAGGGGCTCCAATGCCCTCTTCTGGACTATGAGGGTATTGCATACTCACACACACACACACACACACACACACACACACACACACACACGGGCCCACATGCATATATACATATACACATATACACATAACTAATAATAAAATAAATGTAATGAAAAGAATTATAACATGCCCTGTGGTGTCTAATAATACACATAATACTGAAAAGAAACTCACGCAGCTACTGCATAGTTACTTTCTAGTAATTCTGTCACCACACCTGATTGCTTTGGGGAGTTTAGAAAGTTTTTGTTCAATTGCTGGTTAATATGCATGTAAGGACACACTTGCATGCCTTCTCACCTTACCAAAAGACAAAAGGAGATGGTCTGTAGCTTTTATATCTTGCGTCTGTGTAAATATGTACACCATGTGTGTGAGGTGACTATGAAGGCCAGAAAAGGCCTGGTGTTACTTGTAATTGAGACCTGCTCAATGTGGGTGCTGAGAACCAAACCCAGGTCCTCTGCAAGAGCATCCAGTGTCCTTCCTTGTCAAGATGGTCATCTGTCAAGTCCCTGTATCTTTTATGGCTTGTCATTTTGATTCAGTCTACTGAGGACAAATTCCCACCCTACACTGTATATTTAATTCTTCTCAAACACTGCATTACATGCATGTATGTATTTTTATATGTGTATGTGTGTATATGTATATATGTGTGTATGTATGTATGTATGTATGTATGTATGTATGTATGTGTATGTGTGTAGTGTGTGTGTGTGTGTGTGTGTGTGTGTGTGTGTGTGTGTGTGTGTGTGTAACTTACAGTATTGAAACTAGGGTTCTGTACATTCCAGGAAAGTGCCCTAAATTATAAAATTTTACTTTTAGATGGAGTCTTGCCAAGATTCCTGGGCTAGTCTTGAATATTGATACATAGAGAGATATCATTACAAATGTGGTGGGGTATTCACCAGAGAAAACTATTCAGACATGGGTTTGAGCCAATAGAAAGTCTTTATTAGAGTGCTGGCAACTACACTGGGTGTTTGGGATCTCGGTGTAGCCCTGAGACTTTCCCAGGGTGAGTGTTTAAGCACAAAAACCATGTTCTGGGTTGACTTACTTCAGTTAACAAGAACAGTTAGCCAGAAATGGAACTACAGAAGCCAAAAAGCAGTGTTAGTCCACTTAGAGACTTTCCCATAACTATGAACTTCAATGGATTAGACCTTTGTTTTAGTTTTGGCAGGTGGTACTGTCTACGTGCTGAATTTTACAGCTTGAACGGTACTTCCACCATGGAGTCAGTTGTGCTAAGATCACGGGACCTACTAAGTCTGGGACATGAATGTCTTAGCAATTAAATATGCCATTTTAGGAATATTTAGTTGCTTCTTTGGGAGACAATAGTAGAGACAGACACTTGTATGTCTTGAAACATTTTAAGTGGAATTTTAAGTGAACTTTTTGAGAATTTCATACATGCAAACAATGCGTTTTGATCATATTCGTCCTGACTCCTCTCCAGTCTCCCCACCCCCAATTTAAGGCCTCATTGCAGCTTTCCCCAGGTCTGTCTGCTCTGGGCCCACATCTGTAGCGGGGATGTGCCTCGCTCTGTGAGAAATGAGGATCTTCTCTCTTAATGTTTCTTTCTCATGACAACTTAAGGGTTCTCCACAAATCTCAAATGCACTGGCCCAGTGTTACCTGGATGGGAAACAGGTCCCATTGTGCCTCTTGGCTTTGTCCCATCCCTACATCCTCCGTCTCATGTTGACTGCCATGTATCTCAGCTGGCAGTGAGTCTCTGCTTGGGTCTTGCCTGGGAAGTGTTAACTTCATAGGGTACTGACTACAGAAGTTTCTCTCCATCCCAAAAATAGAAAGAGGAAAAGATATCATCCAGGCTACAGACAAGCCTTTATTTCAAGTCCACGGCCTAAGCAATTACATAAAGTCATGTTTTCTCTGGCGAGAAGTACCCTGGTGGTGATTTTTTTCTGTCAGTTTAGTCTATAAATGAAATGGAGTTACAGCTCCTATTAAAGTAGAACACTGTGCCCTCAGTAGGCTCTTAACGGGTGGGAAAAACCCATTAAGTGCTTGTGAACTGTGTCTTAAATGCAGGAATCTTAATCCAGGGATCTAATAAATCCCTCTCCCCAACTCAAGTGAAAGTCTTGGGTTTTCTGGTATCTGATCGGCTATTTATTCCCAAAAACTTCCGCACGAACTGACCCTGAGAACTGGGCATCCAGAATGTTTCTTCCTCTGGGGTACTTTTTTCCCCCAAGTACATCTTTCATGAACTTGGCAGGTGTGGGTCACAGTGAGCTACTGTTTTAGAACAGACCCAAGGTCCTTGCTCTGCTGTAGGGGGAAAGCCGTGGAATCTCTGTGGCTGGCTTGGGATGTAATAGGTCAAAGCATCTAAGACCTAAGACCTCAAGATGTTCTCCACATCTGTCCATCTGCCACCAGGTTCAACACTTGCCACGAAGTGCCTTCTTGGGGAGTATAGCTCAAGGCAGAGTGAATAGCTTAATATAGTGCTCTCTCTCCAGGGTCTCACTATATAGTCCAGGTTAGCCTTGAACTCATGATCCTCCTTCTTCAGCCTCCCCAGCTGAGAGCATTTTTTATAGGAAACTTTGAGGTTGCTGGAAAGAAATCCAATCTTCATATTGTGAGCAGTAGGGAACAGTGTCCATCATATTTAGGATAAATGTTGTGTTTATCTTGCAAGCCAGATACGGTGATGCATATGTGTCCTCCCAGCACTTGGGAGGTGAAGGCAGGAGGCTGAGAAGTTCAAAGCCAACCTGGGCTGCCTGAGACTCTCAAATAAACAAACAAGATTGTTTTTAGCCTTGTTGTAACTACTTCAATGATTCTCAGAGGACTTGACCTCTACTGTCTCAATATAACCATCACAATTAGGAAATCAACACCCAACAGTGTCACCTCCACTTCTAAGCCCTTGCCCAATTTTGGGTACTCTCATTAACACATTTGTTGCCAAATGTTGTAGTTCAGAGTCTGGCATGTTGGAGTTTTCCTGCCTTTTTCACAGTCCTTCTGTGAAACCAAATCTGTCATTCCTGGTCTTCCTGTAGCCAATTCACTTCAGCAGGATAGCAGTGTCCTTCACAGAAAACAGTATCTGTGGGGGTCCAATCTACACCTCAACTTTCTAAATTCGTTAACATAGGGAGGATGTGCCTACCCACGGCCATCTGGTTTGATGATACTCTAATGCTATGTATCACAGTTCATGGATTCACCTATCCTCTGACTGAGTCCCTCACTCCCTTCCTTCCCTTCATCCCTCCCTCCCTCTTTCCTTTCCCCTCTCTTTCTCTTCCTCTTCCCATGTTTCCCTTTTATCAATTAATTGAGCCCCCCCCCTCTCTCTCCTCACTATATGTAGCCCTGGCTGATCTGGAACTCCCCACATAGACCAACCTGACCTTAAACTCAGAGATCTATCTGCCTTTGACTCCCAACTTGTGAGTAGCTGTGAAATCTAGGAAGAAGGCAAATGTGTACTTTCCCATTGAGAATGAGTTTGAGACCCCTCCTTCCCTGTGTGTGTGCCAGGATTCCCAACCTCCATGCATACCAAAGCCATCACATGAAGAAATGACTTCTGGAATTGGTTTGATTTTCTGTCAAAATTATGTTTCAAGTTGAGAGAGGAACAAAGTCACACAAGAAAAAACAACAACAACAAAAATAAAAACCCTAATCTCAGGCTAGCTCAGCATCAAGTCCATGTTGATTCTAGTGTCTTCTGGAAATTCTGAGTTGGTAAGAGCTGAGATTGTCCCAAACACCATGAGACAGATGAGAGAGGGCTGGGTTCATGCAAAGTGACTCAGAAGTTGGTCACACATGCCCATGTGAGGGGGGGGGGTCATTTCCCCACAGCAGCATTGCCAGCCAGTAGCTCCCTGTCAGGACTTCCAAAGATTGGCTTGTCACTGAATATGTTTAGAGGTGACCTGAGATTAGACCAGGGGGCTAGAGAAAGGTCAGAATGACAGGGGGAGATACGAGGGCAGGATAGAGGTGATATAGAAGGGGCATGAGAGGGGAGTGGAGGGCACAGCAAGAATGCTGGTGTTGGAGACAGCATGCTGACCCCGAACAATCTTGGCTGGCCCTTCTCTAGAGGCTCCTGCCTCTGCCTCATTCTCACTCATGCCTTGCCCAGCCCCCCTTTTTGACTTCCCATCCCCCTTCTGGTTCTGCACAGACACTTTCCATTCAGTCTACAAGCTATTAGTGGTCCCTTCCTTTTGCCAACAGAAGAGACGTCACTGTTTTTTGTGTGGTCAGTCAGCACTTGCAAATCTGTGTGTATACACATACACATGTCACAGACATGTATACCATCCCTGCAGCACCGGCGATGGTGCACTGCTCGCTGGCTGGCCTTTCTCTCTAACCATGATGTGGTGGGTGGGTCTGGGTGGAGACATTCCAGGCGGCAAGCGGGGTTTTTTGAAAGGCTTTTTTATTACCCACTTGGCAATACCAGCCCTCCCCCATCACTCAGTCTACTTTGAAATTAATTAACGCCCAGCTTAGAGAATGTGGGCTTTATAGTAATAAAACCTCTCCCTCAACCTGCCCTCCCTCTGAACCCAGGGCCTTGAGCATTGTGTGTGTGTGTGTGTGTGTGTGTGTGTGTGTGTGTGTGTGTGTGTGTGTGTATTGGCAGGAGGGTGGATTGACAGTCCTTGATTTGGGTGGCCTCCCTCTTTGACAGAAGACAGGTAGAGGCAGTAGCTGCTCCCAAAACATCCTGGCAACTTTTCTATTGCTCTCCAGGAAGCGCCCAACCTTGAGGGCTGGGGATCCGTTCAGATGCCACCTCACCATTCCCATGATTTACTGTGTGTTTGATTCCAATGGAGAAATCTTTTGAAATCCCAGTTTCTGAGCCAGGCCTCTGACCAACTGAGCTGGAACCCCTGGAAGTGAGTCCTGACCATGAAGCGTCCTGAATCTTGTGCTTAGATATATGTTAAGACCTAAGCATGGACAGTGAACTTGAGGGTGGTTGAGGATGCTGTAGAGAAGACCCTGGTGTCACAGCTAGGAGAGGGGTTGCTCTTAGATTCTATAGCTCTTATTCACTCCCAGGTGACCACCCTTAAGAAATAAGGTTCTACCTAGTGCAATAGCTCTCAAACATGCCTGCAGATCCAATGACCCAGAATCCTCCAGAAAACACACACTTTTATCATGCTCAGCTTGACCCCTGCTTGGGGTTCCCATACCAGAAGATCTTAGCTATTTTCATTTATAACCATTTCTTAGATTGTACCTGTGCAGCTGATTCAGAGACCACACTTGGAAAAACACTGGCAATGGCTGCTTGAGTGATGCCCTTCTGAGGGTGTCCAGAACCCGAGTGCTGGCTTTGTTGCAGTGATCACTGGTTTCAGAAGCATCCCCACATCCAAATAGAGGGTTCCTCAACATTTTAGCAGAGGGGACAACCATCAGAATCTAGTGCAGAAGTCACAGCTGTGACATTAGTGACATTGGGAAAACACCATTCATGACATGTTGTAAACCCTGGGAGGCCTGGGATTACCCATCATCCTCAGCTCTAATTTGTGAGGCATTTTTTAATTTCATCTTTGATCCTAAATATTCTTAGCATATCTCATGCCTTTCTAACTATTTGAGTCCATTTTCGTTTTATCAGTGATTAACTGTTGGGGGACGGTCAGCTGTGGTCTCACTTGATTGGGGCATTAAGGATAATATGGCTTGGGATACTGGGGAGCTGGCTCAGCCATTGCTACTCTTGCAGAGGACCCAGGTCCAGTTCCCAGCATACTACATGCTGGTTCACAACTGCCTGTAACTCTGGCTCAGTCCCAAGGGATCTAATGTCCTCTTCTAATCCCCATGGTCACCTGCACACACATGTTACACATACATATAAAAATTTTTAAACAGTAGCAAACATTTATAAAAAGAATAATAGTTTTTAGCTACACAAGTTAATATATACCTCATATCCTTCTACTCAAGAGGCTGAAGCAGGAGGATTAAATTTTGAGACCAGCCTGGGCTACATAGAGAGTCAAGGAAAGATTGGGCTACATACCGAGATTCTATCTCAAATGCAGTTGAATAAAAAGATGGGTATTATGGTATGTGGCTGTAATCCCAGCATTTGGGAGGCTGAGGCAGGGGCATTGCCACCTGTTCAAGACGAGCCTTCTCTGTATAGTGAATGACAGCATAACCTGGGCTACACAGCAATGTCCTTCAAAAAAACCAATAAATAAATAGATGATAGATAGGTAGAAAGATGATAGAGATAGATAGATAGATAGATAGATAGATAGATAGATAGATAGATAATAAAATCTGCCTGGTTGGAAGAGAGAGGGTGGTGGATGATGGACTAGGATAGAGAAGTGTTCTTCATTCTCTGAGCTTGCCTCGGTGCTCCCCTCTCCTGGTGTTTTAGATACAGGGTGAAGACAGAGAAAAAGACCTCTATTGTCCTTTGATATTCTGTGAAGGGAGCCTCAGGCTACCCTCATCTCAGGGAGTTCCATGATACTGAGGACTCCTTGGACTTTGACAGTTTTTGTTATGCAACTGCTAGTCTATTTTGCCCTTTAAAAAAGCAGCACTGGGTTGACGAGGTGCCTCAGTAGTTAGGAGCACTGGCTGCTCTTCCAGAGGACCTGGGTTCCCAGCACAGTTCCCAGCACAGTTTGCAACTATCTGTAACTTTAGTTACAGCAGTGTCTCATGTTCTCTTCTGCCCGTTGCAGACACTGCATGCATGTGGTGCATAGACACACATGAAGGCAAACATCCATATAATTTGAAAATAAAGAGTTCAATGGCAGTCTGATGGTGTTGCCATACACACCCATCTGTGTGTGTGTGTGTGTGTGTGTGTGTGTGTGTGTGTGTGTGATAAACCTACAACTTGTTTCTATAGGCCTGGTGACTCTGGTCCCTTCGAGTAAGGATCAAGTGTGTTTTATCCTTCACATCTGGCTTATTTTGCTTACTGTGATGTCTTTTCTCATCTGCAAATACTGTTTTCTTCCCTGTATGACACATCTTCTTGGCACACTCATCAACTGATGAACATGTTTGTTGTGCTTATACCATGAAAAGCACAATGTCATCATCATGGGAACAATGACAGACATCTCCTGGACTCTTGATTTCAATTCCTGTGTATAATCTGCACCCTGAAATGGATTTCCAGATAAACCTACTTTTTCCAAAATGGCCTTACCAATTTCCATCCCCATGAGAATTTGTGTTCTCATTAACAGTTATCAACCTTTTGGTGAAAGCCATTCTGACTTCTCTGGAGGAAAAGTCAGATTTGACTTGTGTTTCCCTAGTATTCATTAGTGGTATTGAGTACCTTTCTGGAGGCCTGTTGACCATTGTATGATTTATTAGGAAAATTGTATATTAAAATTGTCTGTTTATTGATTTATCCATTTATTTATTTATTCATGCATTTATTTATTTGAGACAAGATCTCATGTAATCCAGGCTGGCTTCAGACTTGCTCCATGTAGCCAAGACTAGCACTGAACTCTTAATCCTCCTGGCTCAGCCTACCATATACTGGGACTGGACTGGAGGGGTGGCTCAGCCGTTGAAGGCTAGGCTCACAACCAAATGCTATAGGTGAATACCACTGTGCCCAGTTTATTTATGTATTTTTAATTTGTACCTAATAGCCAGATGTGCTTATAGAGTACAATGTAAAATTAAATAAATATATAAGCTTTGAGGACCAACCAATTTATTCATTAGCAGGGTGTCTCCCTAGACATTGACTATGTTTCCGGTTGGGAATATTCCTGTGCTTTATAAGTTGCTGTGAACTTCCCCGTCTTCTCTGCTGCAGTGCACTCAAACCTTCCCCTTGCCTATCTGGATGTTGATACCTGTCATCCCATCTCCCTGTATTCTTCCTTCCCTCTATCGATCAGCATCCTTCTCTTTTAAAGTATCACGTTTTTTAATTTCCACACGACCGAGAATATCTTTCCCCATCAAAGTGCCCTCCATCTCCATCCACGTGCCCTCCACGACAGAATTGCATTTTTTTTTCTGTGCTTGGCCCTCTATAAAAAAAGGATCCTTCCTTCTTTTGTTCAAGTTAATAATATCTAGAGCTGCCATGGGCCTGGGTCCCTGAAGGGTTGCATGGAGTAGAACCCATTGACATCCTCTCCCGGGCTCCAAACAGAATGCCCCCAAAGGCACAGAGTCACTAAACTTCCAGGGAAATAGACCATAGTACAACCTAACCTCCCATGACCCATCCATCTTTCAACACTACAAGTTCACCCTCCCAAGAGGATCTTTATTGAAGTTAGGGTTTTCCTGGATTACATCCATCCTCCAGTTATCCACCTCCTACCCATCCCCCACAAATCCATCTAGTTCATGACACCTTCCTTGATAGTCCCAGTCCACGTGGTTTCTTCTTGTCATGCATTCATTTCACAGGTATTTCTTGGGTATTTATTATGTACCAACTAGATCCAGTAACAGTGAGTAAGCCTACACAATAAGACAGATAAAGGACCTGTTTCTAGACTTCCGAGCCCCTGCACTTATATTTTTCTCAATGTGTTTATACGCGCCTGGACATTTACAGTTTTATGAGGTTTTGGCAGAGCAGAGTGGATGCCTTTGTTCTTAAAGAATCTTCTGTTTTCTTTTTCTTCTCTTCCCCTTTCTCTACAGCTTGTTGCCTCAGACTGTCCAATAAACACACTGCTAGGAAGGTCACCAGTCCTCAGGTGCTCCCTCCCCATGAGGAGCTGATGATGGGCACCATCACCATGGAAGCTGGTGATGGAATGCTGTCCAGATCCTGCTTTGTGCAGACTCCCATCATCCTCAGGCCTGCTCAGAGTCAGCCTCTTGGTCTTCTGAAGCAATGCTGACCTGTGGGGAGCAAGCTTGTCTAGGCTTCATCACCCACCACGTGGAGGCTGTGTGCCAATGCGCACATCAAGGAGCTGGGTTTGCTACTCTGCACAGACTCTGTGCTAGAAAAGGTGGTACTGGTTAAGCTTGTCCTCACTGGTTTTGATATTCCTTTCAGCTGAAAGTGGACCTGCACGTCTGAGTTGAAAAGTAAATCATGGTCCTCAGAGCTCAGATTGAGGGGTGACACACAGCAAGAAGGGAGCTGAGCCCAAGCAAGGAGCTTGCACTTGCTAGTCCTTCCACACGGCACTGTTCTTGAGACACTAGTCATCCAGGCTCCCACTGAGCCATGAGTGAGGGTCTGTGTCATGGCAATGCACAAATGAGGTCAATCATCCCTTTCCAGGTGTCTGAATCTGAGGAGATTCTGAACCTTGGGAAGCCGGATGCCACGTTGAGTTTCATGGACTGTATTGCCAGAGTGCCAGCTTCCTGCCTTTTATGGGGGCTCTAGCTTCAGTCCCTTTGACACTGGGGTTGGTGGAAGAAGAACTCACAGCCATGAGATGCCCAAGGCCAGGAGCCTGGTAACATTAGGGCCTTCGTTTTCCTCTCATCTGGGCCAAAGATTCTTCCAAAGCCAAGTGGAATTGCTTCAGGCAAGCGTTAGTCTGCCATCTGTCAGCCTTGACAACTGAGCCAGGTCCAAGGGAGATTTGTCAATCCTTGGACATTGTGCAAAAAATGCTTCTCAGATGGAGACATGCATTGATACTATTCTTCTAGAGACTTCTAAGAAGCAGGCAAAGGCCTTCATCAGCCGGTGGGAAGAAGAGTGAGTCACTGCTGAGCCAGGAGTGAGCACTGCCTGGGTTCTGTGGAGAAATGCCATTTGTAGGTCCAGCCCAGTTTCCTTGTCTAATGATCCATAATTGTCACCTGGGCCATTTTGAGGTCATTCCCGTCTATGTCCTCCATGCAATTAGCTACATATCCTCCAGGAAGATTTGTGGGGTGATTTGAGCCCCCCTCTTAAAAATGAGTCTATAATACTATTTGGAAAATTTTTAATTACTTTCATTTGTTCATTTATTTATTCTGAGGAGTGTTGCTATGTGGAGGCATGTGGAGGTCAGAGGACCATTTGCAGGAGTTGGTTTTCTCCTTCCACCATGTGGGACCCAGGAACCCAACCTCAGGCCATCAGGCTTGGCAGCAAGCCCCTCTAACTGCTGAGCCATCTTGCCAGCCCACTCTTTGTAAATTGTAATCCTAATGATGGTCCTTCATAGGCAGCTTATAAAAATTGGCTGCAGGTCCTCCACATACTTAGGTGCTATGGAAATGGGCACAAAGGCCTACATGATACATATGGTGTATACATGTGTGTAAGATGTAAGTCCAGAACCATTGCTTGCAGGAATGACAGAGGAGTCTCAAAGTCTGTTTGGATTGGGTAGAAGAAGCTCCCTGGACTGAGACAAATCTTGGGAGCATTCATTTCAGTTGTCTTTTTATTTATTTATTTATTTATTTATTTATTTATTTATTTATTTATTTGTTTGTTTTTATTGCTCTTTGGGGGCCTGCCAAGCAGATCCCAAATAAATACCTGGAAACTTATTTTTACTTATGAATGCCTGGCCTTAGCTTGGCTTGTTTCTAGCCAGCTTTTCTTAAATTATCCCATCTACCTTTGCCTCTTGGCTTTTGCCTTTCTCTATTCTATATACCTTTCTTTCCTTCTTACTATGTGGCTGGCTATGTGGCTGGGTGGCTAGCTCTGGGTATCCTCTTCTCCTCCTTTTCTCACTCCCCTCTCTTTTCTTTTTCTCCTTCTATTTATTCTCTCTTCCTGGAAGCCCTGCCTATTCCTCTCTCCTGCCTAGCTATTGGCTGTTCAGCTCTTTATTAGATCAATCAGGTGTTTTAGACAGGCAAAGTAGCATGGCTTCACAGAGTTAAACAAGTGCATCATAAAAGAATGTAACACATCTTAAACTAATATCCCACAACAACTCATAGCTCCACTTATCTGTGATGCCTGCTATGGATGGGGCAATGGAGAGCCATGGTATATGAGCCAAACACACCATTTTTTTCTTACAGTCCAATTGGGGGAAACCTGAGTCTCAAATGAAAGCTAGTCAAGGGTCTGAGGAGATAGCCATATGCTATGCAAATACAAGGGCTTGAGTTTAACATCCAGAATATATGTCGATGCACACCTATAGTCCCAGGGTTGGACAGACAGAGACGGGAGGGTTGATATCACCTGAGGAATGGTTCCTAAGTTTGACCACTGGCTCCATGTGCATATGCACACACATATATAGAAGTTAGCCAGGACAGAATACCATGCTGCAAGTTTGACATCAGTCTGGAGTTTTCCCAAGATGTTAGAAGATTTGGATTGCCCATGAGAGAAAGCAAGTCAAGTAAAAACTCCATGTACTGGCATGGAGGTGGTGCCTGGATAGGTGTCAAGTACGGGTACTTGCTTTGCAAGGAGGAGGATCTGAGTTAAAATTTCTAGCATCCACTGCCCGTAATGACAGCATTGTGGAGCAGAGACAGGCAGATCCTGGAAATTCACTGTCCAGTCAACCTAGCCGAAATGGCAAGCTTCTGGTTCAGTGAGAGACCCTGCCTCAAGGCAATAACATGGAGAGGAACAGAGGGAAAAGGCAGATAGCCTACCTCTTACTCTGGCCTCTGCATGTGAGTAAGGGCACTCACATTCTATACACCCACATGTAGGCAGCATATACCACCCACACACCCACACACAAATGAAACAAATAACCAAAAGAACTAGAAAAAATGGGGAAAGAAAGACAAAGCTGTGCTTGCACACAGTGAGTTTGGACTGACAGCTTCCATCAGTGTTGATGGTTAGCAACCAACCCAGCTTGGTTCTTATCCCTTTTTCTTCTTTGCAAATAGTCCAGACACTTAGACTCTTCTTGCAGGCCAAACCCTGCTGGTCTTTTACAAGCTCTGGGAACATCTTAAATTTGCTCACTTGGATTAAGGTTGTTTCATGGGATGATGGGGCTCTCACAGGGAACCCTTAAGGATGGAGGGTGTGGTATTGCTGTTTGCTGTGTAGTGGGCTTGGGATTTCCCTGATGATGTTTTACTCACCAATCCATCTCTGTGGGCATGTCTGCTTCCAGGCCTGCAGGAGCCACCAAGAAGAAAACATCAGGAGACAGCATAAGTTAGTGTGAAGAGCAGGGAGAGATGAAGTGCATTTGTTTGTGAAGAGCCCTGGAGGTCTCACATTCATGCATTTCTTCGTATCATCTACTCTTCACAAATCGATGCTTTTAAAAAAATATTTTATGTGAATTGGTATGAAGGTGTCAGATTCCCTGGAACTGGAGTGATAGGAAGCTTTGAGCTATTATGTGGGTGCTGGGAATTTAACCTGGGTCCTCTGGAAGAGCAACCACTGAATCATCTCTCCAGCCCCATTAATTGATGCCTAATTTGGACATTACATCAGTTATTGTGAAAGAAGAGGCTAGTTGAGAGTCAGTCTGGGATGTAACCCAGACAAATAAAGAGCGGGCAGAAACTTTGAATTCTTTATTGCATTTTAGTCTCTCTCTCTCTCTCTCTCTCTCTCTCTCTCTCTCTCTCTGTGTGTGTGTGTGTGTGTGTGTGTGTGTGTGTGTGTGTAGGTGTAGCTGTGTGTGAACATGCACATGTGAGCATGTACATATGTGTTTGCATGCATCTACATGTGCACATGCATGTGTGCATATGTATGAGAGCATGGCTGGAGGTCAAGAGTCTTCCCTCTCCTTCCATCCTATGGGACTTGGAGGGGAATGTCTCAGGCTATTAGGCTGATAAAGGTGGAAACACCTTTATCATCCCAGCCATGATGCTGGCCCCAAAAGGTCTTCCTCTTTAAGATGTTTTTATTTGTAGTTTTGTGTCTATACGCATCTGTGTGTGTGTGTGAGCTTACACCCAGGTACCTGTGGAGGCCAGAAGAGAGCACTTAATCACCTGGAACTGGAGCTATAGGCAATTTTAATCCTCTGGTGTAGGTGCTTGAAATCAAATTCAAAGCAGCAGGTGTTCACAACTCCTGAGCCATCCCACACCCCCCAGAGACTCTTCTGGGGGTTCAGCTTCTTCCAGGTGCTTCAGCTTGGCTGTGTATGAGGTCTGACATAGACAGGCTTAGGTGACTGTCTCAGACTGGCTTCTGAGAGCCAGCTATTATGGGTAGGAGGACTCAGAGACAGTGTTACAAAGACATAAGACTGAAAGTCAGAGATACCTGTATCTCACTCACAACCATAGTTGACAGTTGACAACAAAAGTCTCACCTGGTGTCATTGGAAAAAATCTCTCTCTCTCTCTCTCTCTCTCTCTCTCTCTCTCTCTCTCTCTCTGTGTGTGTGTGTGTGTGTGTGTGTGTGTGTGTGTGTATGTATGTATGTATGTATGTATGTATGTATGTATGTATGTGTGTGTGTGCATCCAGATGCACACATGCCAGGGCACACATGTAGAGGAAGTTGTCCTCACCTTCTACTTTGTTTGAGAGAAGCTCTCTCTTTATTGTTCACCATGTGTATCCTGGCTGGCTGACCCACAGGATTCTGGATATTCACCTGTCTCCATCTCCCATTTCACCATAGCATCACAGATTCCAGGCACACCTGACTTAATGTCCATTCTGGGCATTTGAACTCATGTCACTATATTTGCACATCAAGAATCCAGAACCACATGGAGAGAGGCAGGAAGGAGGATGTGTCACAGCTTAGGGCCTGCCATCTTCGTTGTCTACACACTGTGAGCAGAGGATAGCCTCAGATTGTAGACAGATTTTTCTGTCCCTCCTGCCAGCTCCCAAATCACGACACAGAGACTTATTAATTATAAAAGCTCAGCCAATAGCTTAGGCTTGTTTCTAACTAGCTCTTATAACTTAAATTAACCCATTTTTATTTATCTACATCTTGCCATGCGACTTGTGGCTTTTATCTTTTTTCTTGCACATCTGTTCCTTCTTATCCACAGGCAACTCCACCCCTAGTCTTCCTAAAGTTCTCTCTGTCTGGCTCTCCTGCCTATGACTTTTGCCTAGCTAATTGCTGTTTAGCTTTTTATTAAACCAATCAGAAGGTACCTTGGCAAAGACACATCTCCACAGTGTACAAAAAGATTATCCCACAACATTAGATGCTGCGACCCTCAGATCTGAGTCCCAGAGTCTCCTACTGCATGATTCTAAGAAAGTTCTTCAGACTGACTGGATTGTCTGTTTTGTCTCCTGTAACCTCCAAGTCATACTGGTGCATAGCTTGAGAGGTTATTATGATGGCCAGTGGGATTGATGCCAACTGTGTATTGGATGATACTCATTAAATACATGTTGTTTGGATCACCAGAACTGGACACCATGGGACACAGGCCCCTGGCATCATCCCCAATGAGGGGGTGGGCGGAGTTTCTATGGAGCCAGGCTTCCAGCAGCACATGGAACTATGAACCCAGATGCTGAGGAAGGTCAGCTTGACTCCATTAGTCCCTGGGATCACCCACGTAGTTCAAAGGAAACCCAAGGTTGCTCAATAAGACGGTGACTGTCCCATAAGGGCCCGGAATTCCAATGTGCTATGGAGCAGGAGGAGGTGGTGGGACTGGGCTCTCCAGGCACAGATTGGAGGCTGACAGTGTGCCAACTCTGGGGAAAGGTACTGAGGTTGCCGAGATGTGGGCCACGGGCACTGAATTCAGATAATTTGACATCTGGTGGGAGAAGACACAAATACCCACTATTAGAAGGAACAATTAATTTTTACTTTATTGTTCTGGTAAGAATTTAATAAGATTATGAAAAGAACAATAAAAACTCCAACAATAAAATGTGTTAAATGAAAATAAAATATACATAGCCAAGAAGAGGGGAAAACAAGAGACATATGGGAGAATAGGATGTACCATATAACCAGTGGTAAAAAGAACAACAGCTTTCACCAACAGATTAGCTCTGCAGTCCTGGCTCAGACTCTTCTGAGACTGCTGAATGAGCTTGAGACAATGATCTTCTTGCCATGTCTCTGTTTCATCTCTAATTTGGGAATAGCTGTTGCTCGGGGCTTTGGGGATGGAGGGGCCCCAGAAGAGTCACACACCCTCTCATACATCAGACACGCCTTTGAGCTGTGGGGGTACAGTCTCCATGATGGGAGAAACTTGCATTCTCACTCACCCCTGTGTCTTTAAAGTCTCCAAAGAGATGGAGCTTTGTACCCAAGGCTGTAGATACACAGACCCAGAGGACATAGGGTGAAGTCTAGTCAACTCTTACTCAAGTAAAAGATCTTGAAAAGATCATTTCTCAGATTGGTAACACACACTCAGTTAAGTGAGTGATATAGATTGGTTAGGCAAATAGAATACTGAGAAAATAAAACAGCTAGGAAGGATCTAGAATGGTATTTGGAGGGAGAACATGGCGTCTCCTGTTACTATCAGCTGGACAGTTGGGAGAACATATCTATTTCCCCTGACAATTTCTATCCTCTTGTCCTACCTGGCCCCTGATCCAGCCGTCACGTGCACAGGCATACCTGTGGTTTCAAATACAGTCACATCCAATAACTAGACAACAGTCCCCTCACCATTAAATTTAACCACAAATTTAGGATGCCCGGCAGATTATATATTTTTTTTTAAAAAAAAAAAAACCTTCTTATTCATTTCCATCGTTTAGTTCCTTTCTCCTCCATGGGGTCTGGGGTTGTTATTAGATATTTAGACCAACTTGGGCAGGAACACAGGACCCACTGGTTCTAGTTTCATTTCTGTTCCTGTGAGAAGATAAGCAACTCAGGAGAAAAAGGGTTTCTTTCAGCTCACAATTCTATGTCAGAGTCTGTCACAGCAGGGAAGTCACACGGGCAGGAGCTAGAAGCTGCTGGTCACATTATGGCCACAGTCAAGAGTGGAGAAAAATGAATGCATGCATGCTCGCTTGCTTGCCTGTGCTCAGCATGGTTTCTCCACTGTCATATAGTTAAGAATATCCCTGGATAGGGAATGGTGTCACCCTTCGTGGGCTAGGTCTTCCCACATCAGTTAATTTAATTATGACAGTCCCACCACAGACATGCCCATAGGTCAAGCCAATGCGACAGTCTCTTTTCTAGCCTGTGTCAAGTTGACTCTTAAAACCCACACCATCACGCACATGTACCACCTTCACATCCTACAGATGTTCTTTCCACATGAACACCCTGGAGAACTCCCTCCTCATCCCCCCAAGCATTGACACTTATGGTCAGCAAGCTTAGGTGCTCACTGGGAAAGGTTGGTTGCCTTCAGTCTGCCACCTCCAGGATGGGGCAATACACACTACAAAAGTCGTCAGCTGCCTTTAGCCTGGAGCTTCTAATTAGAGAAAATGAGGATGGGTGGATGGAAAGAGTGGGTGACACATGCCAATTGGTCCTTTGTCTTTCTGCCCAATTCCTCTCCCTCCATGGAATGTCAAGTCTAGGACAGCAGGTGTGGCTTGTCTTGTCAGCCATTGCTGCCTTCACACTGATCAACAGCATGTGGTAAAATGATGGCACCCAGCATTATTCACGTTCTCGGGCACACACACACACACACACACACACCTCCTTCCCATCTCTGGAACTCTCTAACACTCTCATTTCTTGGCCACTTGTTGTAAGGTCTAAAGAAACCCAAGAAATGGGTTGTGCTCTTGTGCTTGGAGCCTTCGGTGTGTAGCTCTAGCTCTCTGTGAGTTTTCCCTGATTATGTTAGTTTTGGTTCTGTTTTCAGAGGATGGGAACATCAAGTCATTGCTAGAGAGGGCCAAGGACAACCTGTTAGGAGAGAAAAGGCCCATGGTGCTAACCGAATCACACACTGGCATCAGACTGTGTTCCTGCCTCCTGGGAACACAGCCCCCTGGCAGGGAAAGTGTGTGTGTGGGGGGGGCGGTCTCAGCACGATTGGGTTTAATGAAGATTCCAATCTCTTGTGTTGGTCTCCAATAAGTCCCTGCTATGTAACACCCTGTTTCTTTGGTTTGTAGATGTCATGTCTTCCTACCCAATCAGAGAGTTCCTTTCTATTTAATTTGTTAGGGACTCAGTGGTTGGAAAGAAGCCTTGTAAAGTGTCATCCACCCATTCACAGGAAAACCTGCCTCTTGAGTCTGGCTCAGCACCTGCTGTGGGCCCCAGGCTAGGTGTTACATAGAATACATCCCCGTGCCTTGCCTTGATCATGTAAATCCTTGAGAATTAGCTCCATGAAACACCAAGAACCTCACAGAAAGAAAGTGCCACATGAAAATTAATAATTCTTGCTATTGTGCATGGAACCTTTGCCATTCTTGACTGGTCTGTTTTAACTCTCGCAGCCAGCCAGCCACAAGCTGAGCAGGATCCCGCCACAGGTTCATGTGTAGGATGCTTGGTCCCCAGTGGATGCTACTGTGTCTTGAGACTGTAAAATCTCTGGGAGTTGGGGCCTGGCTGGAAGAAGTGGATGACTTTTCAAGCTTATATTTAGTCTCTGGTCCCTTCTTCTTTCTCTGCTTCTCATCAACCATGAAGTAAACATTTGCTTCACCACATGCTCCCGCCACCATGACATTTTACCCAAGTGCACAAGACTGATGCTTCCCATGGTGTAAACCGTCTGGGACCAGGAGCAGAGTAGACCTAGGGTCGTGCTGATGTCTGGTGAGGACAGCCAGTACTGCTGGACCCATTTTCAGAACCTCTGCTTCAAAGGTTCAGTAACCCAGCAAGAGATGCCAAGAATTACAGTCAGTCAGCCACTCAACACCAGAGTGCACAGATACTGGCTTTGGAATCAAGCTGCCTTTGCCCTAGGGCTTGAAGTCAAAATAGGTTTTATCAACTCAACACTTTCCAGAGATTTGGCAAGGACGCAAATGACAAGAGTGAAGTGTGGGACAAATCTCTATGGTTTCCTGAAACATGGCACTTTCTGAGTATTTCTGTAGGTTTTACTTCATTAGGGAGAGACTTGACTCCATGGAGCTTCCAGCATCTGAATCCAGCTCTGAGAAGTTCAGGAGGGGAAAAGCCATCAGCAGCATGAAAGTACAACTGAATTAGAGGAATGGCTTCCCTTTGGATTAGTTTGTTCTGAAAAATTATCGTCCTCTTTTTGTTTGTTTGTTTTGCTGTTGTTTTGTTTTGTTTGCCCTTATTTTTTGAGACAGGGTTTCTCTGTGTAGCCCTCTTTGTCCTGGAACTCTCTCTGTAGACCAGGATGGCCTTGAATTCAGAGATCTGCCTGCCTCTGCCTCCCAAGTGCTGGGATTAAAGGAGTTCACCACCAGCAGCTAGTTTTGTTCTGGAAAATTCTTAGGGTTTTCATAAACATGTTCATCGTCACCTGAGGTCTGAGCTTCCTGAGGCTATGACATGAATGTTCAACACTGTTTTTCTAAGTTTTCTGTTTATTTTTGTCTCTTCCATTAATATATATATATATATATATATATTATGTCATATATATTATATATGACAATGCTAACTAGCACGTGGATGGAAGCTTTTCTGAAGGTGAGCCTGTGAACCCCAGGAAGGCAGACCAGGCAGTCTGGGGATGTGGCCGTCATTCCTGCCTGATATGACACTTTTTAGCAGCTGGAATTAAGGAACCAGGCTCCACACCCAGCATTTACAGAGTCCACCACTTCAGGGCTCTTTATTCCTTGCTCTGCCTTGCCCGGCTGGGAATACCACCTCATAGGACTTCTGGGTGGACATGGATGAGAACTCTCCCTGACCACATGAACATCTCCCTGGGGACTCCCTGGGGAGAGGCTGCCTCCTGCCTGTTCTTCCTGTAGCTCAGCTGAAGATAATGGAAGGGAGAGAGGAGGTGGGGTGCAGCCTCTTGGGGTGTATGCTTGGAGGCAGGCTGTGCCGGGCAGGCTTTCCAACAACTAAAATTCATGTGCAGCTCTGTTATTTGAAGTTCAGGTTCCCATCTTTTACTTCCCAAATCCTCAACCAATGGGGATCTTTGAGCCCTTTCTAGGCAGCCTCCTCTGTAAGGAACCAAGACACTCACTGCTCTGAAAGTGGCGGTGGAGGAGGTTCCATGGTACTTCCGGAAGTTTCCTGAAATAACAGGTCAAAGGCCACTTTGGCTTTGTTTACTTTGGGCAATGATCCTTCCTAGAGTGTTGGGCCCATTACCATAAATGCAAGCACACTTTTGTGTAAAATAACCTGGCCATTTATTCAGCTTCTGCTGCAAGCCAGGCACTGCACTAAGAACTTAAAACACATTATTAATTCCTTGATGGTTAATCTTAACTGTCAATTTACGGATTTAGAATCTCTTAAGGGACACACCCCTGGGTTTGGTTTGGAGGCATTCCCAGAGAGGTTTAAGTGAGGCGTGGAGTCCCACCTTGTGGGTGGCTCGATTCCCTGGGATGGGCTTCTCGACTGAATAAAAGGGAAAAAAGTGAGCTGAACACCAGCATTCACCTCTGCTTCGAGGAAACAGAAGCAGTGAAGGGGTTTGGAGATCAAATACAGTGAAGGGTTGGCACTAAAGCGATGGTTCAAGGTAACCGAAAGTCACCTGCTCACAGCTCTGAAAACCAGAAGCATGAACTAGTTATCCCTGGTATGTGGACCAATGACAGGCAGGGCTGGACATCTCCTGGAGACACTGGAAGTGGGTGGGAACTCTCTCCTCCTCTTTCCTGCTTCAAGGGTCATAGGCATCTTTGGGGTGTGGTTATATCTCCAACCCCACCATCTACTGTGTGATCCCACTAATGACTGTGTGACTCCACCATCCACTGTGCTCATGGGGTCTCCTCTGAGACTCAAACTTCCTTTCATATTTCTCCTACAAAGACACTTGTCTGGGCTGAGGAGCTTGTTTGGTCGGTAAAGAGTTTGCCTCTCAAGCATCAGGACCCAAGTTCGATACCTCAGAGCCTACATAAAATGATGCTGGGTATGGAGGTGCACACCTGTAATCACAGTGCTAGGACATGGGCATCCCTGGGCTCACGTCCAGCCACTCTAGTCAAATCATAGAGCTCCAGGGTCTACAAGATCTGTCTCAAAAAACCAAGTGAGGAGCATCCTGAGGTTAACCTTTGTCCTCCATAAATGCACAAATCCATAAACACATCTGTGTCCACACAAACACATGTACACATAACTCCAGAGACTTATCATTGAGTTCATCATGCCTACCAGGCTAATTTCATAGTTCATAATTCGATATCCCTAAATTATTTCTACAAAGACACTTCCTATAAGTATTATATTTGTAAATTCCAAGTGAACATAGTCATATTTAGGGACATCAATACTGAGCCTGCTGCAGTGTCCTCCAACTAAGAAGTGATAGAGATGGAGACAGGAGTGAACCCAAATTTAGAGCCCATTTCACATGGACTTCTCAGACTATGAGGACAAGCCAGACCCACAAGTGGAAGTATTGTAGCTGGAAGCTTGGCAGGAAGCAGCCAGTGCCTCGTTCCTATTATGAAATAGCTAGAGGTGGATTGTACTTCAGGCACAACCACATCCTTTGGACTGACTTACTCGATATCTTTCCAGTTGAGCCTGTAGGAGGAGACTTCCTTTGCCATCAATCTGGGAAAAAAGCACTTGGAAAACACTTCCCAAGTCTTCCACCTTCTGCCTCAGCTCTATGTACTCTTGCTAGGGGAAGCTGCATATATATGTCCTAACTAGGCAGGCAGATCTCATACTGTTTGGTTGGGAGATGGGCTTGGATTTAATGGCATATTTGAAATACCATTATCTCCGATCTCTCTACAGAGTACTTGGGAAGGGGATGGTGGATGTTTCTGCCCCAGTTGTGAGAATGGAATCCAAATGGAAAGACAAATCATGGATGAATTAACTTTGCAAGATCTCATCTGATCTTCCACACAAGCTCAAACTTGGTCCAAGCAGGATCCTTTGTTTGGGTGGGAGGAGGGGAACAGATGAGTGATGCTTTCTGGTTTCCCTTCCTTTCACTTTCAGAGGCCCCTAGGTTGATAGTCTCTGGCCAAGGCCAGAGGGACTGAAATACTACAAGAAAGGAGGCCTTTGAAGTCTTCCCTGCTCAGCCAGGAAGGAGGCAGTGTCACCCAGGAATGTAATCTTCCGGAACTTTAGGCGGAGAGCTTAGGGGGCTCCTGGAGTCTTGTGGGGGACCTTAGGTTGATTTGGGGAAAAAAATTGAACTTCTGGATGGGGCTCTTGGAGGAGGCAACAGGACTCTGTGAGCTACTGCTTGCTTCCAGCCTAGCAATGGAAGCCACCAGTTCAAGATCAGAACTGCTGGGCCAACATGCAGAACTGGGAGAAACTCAGAAGCAAGATGATGGCTAACCCATCTTCTAGAATCCCCATGGAAGCCCTCACCCTACAACACCGTGGTTTACCACAGATTCTTAAGCTGTGTCCTGACTCCACATGGGTCCATGTTACCCAGTGTCAGGGTGGGGAGAAACGAGGCAGTAGTTTCTCAATGCATGATGACCGGAAATTAATTCAGAATCAAATTCATCAGGCATTTGGGGTATCTCTGGGTATACTAGCCCATGTTGCATCATGGAATTTTACTGCAACCCTGTCTCTAAACACATAGCACTCAAGCTTTGCCCTATGCTGGCTGTCACACCACACAACACCAACACTCTGTGAAACACCTTGGCTCAGATTCCAGACTACAGCAGGGTATGCACTGAACTGTTCTTATTGTGCCCACAAAGCTTTCTGCTCTTACAGACACACAACCACTGAATCACAGAAAACAAAGGCTTCTAAGATTTCCCTATATTGATTCTTCACTAAGTATCTTTTTGGATTGAACTGAGTTAGAATCTTTGATGTTGTGGTTGCTGACTTGAATTTCCTAGAAAAACAAAAATTATTCATTGAGTTTTGGCTTGGAGTTAGGACAGAATTTCCAACAATTTCTGAAATGACCTTAAACATGCATCTACTATTTTGTACTACATATTTATGCTGAGTAGCATTTTAACATTGAAAAATCTGAAGCCCAAATTCAATCAACTCTGAAAATCATCAAACATTCAGTTGAGGTTTAATTATGTAAAAATAAACAAATACATTCATCTCATTAGTATTCAAATTTGTTTTAATCTTTAGTAAATAGTAAAATGATATGTATAATTAAGATTTACTTTAAAATAACTTCTTTCTGATTAATTTTTCACTACGTATTTGGTTAGTATAACTGTACTTTTAGGGCAATATGGAAACTTCTCAGGTAAAAGGAGATCTTAAATGTGAAAAGTCTTGACTTAGACAAAGTTACTTGGCCAAGAGAATGATGGATCTGGGGATATGATTTTGCTGGTGGATTCTACTACATGTTCATTGAACCAGAACCATGGCAACAGCTGAGATCCTGATAGAAACACTTTCAAGCTCCACCCAGCTGCTACATCAGAGCTTGTCTCTCAAGATCCCAGATACCCTGCCTGCATATTTAAGTTGAAGAACATCCCTGGACTAAGCTTATTCCATACAGTGCCCATGGCAGATATCAATAATCAATTGCATATTTGTTTTCTTCTGGGTTCAGAATCTTTCTGTGCCATGGTTCCAGTCAGTACCTGCCAAACAATAGGGGTTGGTTGCAAATTAAAGCTGTCTTGCACACTGGTGTTAGCATTTATTTTCCCTTTGATATTCTCTAGCACATAGCAAAGCAATTGGTATGTCCTAGCTTTCTGAGAATCAGCTGTAAAATGGATGTATCTTTCCTTTCCTTTCCTTTTCTCCCCTATAGCATTCACTGTCTTTGGCCCATGCTCCCAGAAAATCAGAGTTCTCACCAGGCCCAGGTGTCCAGGCTTCCCAGCATCTGTTGTAGGTGTTGGCATTTATGGCAGGCCATTACCTCTTGCAGAGCTGAAATGAAACTGGAAAGATACTCGTGGTTCCATGAAGACCCACAGGATCTGCCTGTCCGTCACACGGGTGTCAGGCCAAGCAGTCTTTGTCTGGGATGCAACCCCTGTGTCCCAGCACTGAGAATGGCAGTCACATAAACTGGGTTCCATGCAGTGGCGTTGTGGGGAAGAACAAGGAAGGCAGCTCACGGGGCTGCACAGACAGAGCAGTAATGATTATAAATAGCATCCTTTTGATGTCCTGTCCAAGGCCAGGTGGGAAATCCTTCCTCCCCTGCTTTCCCCCACTAATCACCTTCCCCTCATTCTTCAATCAAGAGTCCCCGAGTCTGGCCATTCTCAGCATTTGTTTCCCATTAGAATACCTTCGGTGACTTCGGTGTGTTATGTTAGATAATTGCTTTAATAACAAACCGAGGAAAGACTTTTGAACACTTTAGGAAGTCATTTTTTTCTCTCCCATGAAAATCTAACAGACGCTGACAGAAGACTTGGGAACAAGAGAAGAGAAAGAACTCTGGGGGTGGAGTGGCTGCCAGAGCCGGGCACTGCTGGGAGTTTATCAGTTGGAGGTTGGTGTGTAGAGAAGAAACAGGGTATGTTTTTCCTACTCTGAGAATTGATGGAGCCATGATGTTCATGAATGGAGAGAGGGAGAGTATGCATTTGACCAGCGGGGTGGGTGAACATATTACAGCATTTCCATTACATTGTCCTTCCTGGGACTAACAGGGAGAGTGATGCAGGGATAAACGTCAGTTTGCATGGATGAACTGAAGAGAAATGCATTTTCGTGGCGGGGTCTTCGTGGAACTTCCCCACTGTGCCTAAAAAGACTGATCATTTTCTGTGTGTGATTCATTATTTTCAAAGGGAAATGATCAAGCCTGCCAAAGTAACTTCTATTTTGCACATGTTGTCGGGTTAAAAACAAACCATCAGTGACTGCTAGCAGTCTTGGGGTGCTTCCCAGGTGCCTCTTATTTTGCCACCTCCTCTGTTTATCATCCAAGTGCATTGAATTTGTAATAGGCCTACACAGGAAGTGTAATTTTTATTTCCCTCTTGCAGATGAGGTGACCGAGGCACAGAGTGTATTCAAGATCTCACAGTGAATAAACTAGTAATGTGGTAAGAATCTGATCCTTGAATATGTTTAGCCCATTTGCATAGATTCCCGTGGGGGTGAGGGTAGGAACTCTAATGTCAGGCTGTGTTGGGTCTTGGAAATTAATTATACCCACCCCACGGCCCTGTCACACACACAGACACAGACACAGACACAGACACAGACACAGACACACACACACACACACACACACACACGCACACACAGATGCACACACTACCAAAGGCTTCTGGGTTGAAGGCTTGCTGCCCAGGTGATGGAGCTGCTGAGGGCAGGATGAGGGATCCACCGATGAATCCATAATGCAGCTGTGGTGTGAGGTGATGGGTCACTGGAGGTGAGCCCCAGAAAGAAAGATCTTGTCTCTAGCCTTTCCCTCATCTCTGCTTGCTTGCCACAATGATGGGAGCTACCTTGCTTCCCTTCACCAACTCTGCCATGATGCTCCACCTCATTATGCCCAGAAAGAGTGGACCCAGCCAACCACAGAGTGAAGCCTCTGAGACGATAAACCAAAAGGAACCCTTCCTCTTTTAATATCGTTTCTCTCAGATATTTGTCCCCACAAGAAAAAAGCTGTACTTATCCAACACAGTGTCAAGAGCAAATCAAAGCCATTGAGTGAGCAGTGAAGCCACAGGATGGGAGGTGTAGGGTCTCCCACTTAGCATTAATTCTTTCCTAGGGAGAAGCACCAAGGATCAGGATCTAGTTCAAAATACGCTGTGGCATGGGCATAGGAGGCTCAGCTGGGGAATGTACACACAGAATGATCTAAAAATGAGATGACCAGCACTCAACCCCCTAGGAAGGACCTGTGCATGCATCCTGCTCTGCCTGGTACATCACTGTCTTGTGACTAGAAAGAACTTTGGGGGAGGAGTGGCTGCCGGAGCCGAGCAGTACTGGGAATTTATCAGTCAGAGGTTGGTGTGCAGAGAAGAAACAGGGAATGTTTTTCCTACTGTGAAAATTGATGGAGCCATGATGCTCATGAATGGAGAGAGGAAGAGTATGCACTTGATCAGCGGGGTGGGTGAACATATGACAGCATCTCCATTGCATGGGATGGGGTGACTAGAGAAGGCACTTGGCTTTGTGTCTGTAGCAGTGCTTCAGCTGTGCTGGCACACTGAAGGGTTTTGATTGACAGCTGATAGGAACCAGAAGTGACCAGGGATGGAGACTGCCTCTGGACTCATAGGGAAAGATGACAGGAAGTTATTAGCACTAACACTGGGGGTGGGGGTGATGGAGTAAGAATTTACAGAGCAGGTATTGTTCATCCAGAATCCCATTGAACCATCCATGCATTCCAGTATTCATCCATTGCCTAAATCATTCATTAAACAAACATTGATTGAGCACCTACTATGTGGCAAGTCCCTTAACAAAGCTGGCAAGTCCCTTAAAAAAGCTCCAGAAAAATGGCAAGAGACACCCAGGCACTGACACTCAGGAGGCTGAGGCAGGAGAATTGCAAGATTGACACTATCCTCTGATACATAGAGAGACCATATTCTCAAGGAAAGCCAAAGAAGGGGAAAGAAGGGGAGGACCAACAGACATTGTCTTCACATTGCTGAAGTGAAGAATCCAGACTTGTTTTATAGACACAGGGATGTCACAGAGCTCAATCCCAGATACACCCACAGGAAGTCACGTGTTCTCAGTATCTTCCCCACAGAAGGTGTGCTCAGAGCCTCTGATAGCAAAGGTCATGGACCCTGATTCCCTTTCTTCTATCCACAAAGACTTAAATGTTGAACTCACAGCGCCTGTGGACAGATACCAGGAGTCTCGCTTGGCATTTCCAACTGCCACTCACCTGTCACACTGCCAAGGCACCAAAGGAGCCAGCTTGCCCCTCCGTTGAAGTAGCTTGTGCATATGTATGAAGGGGCAGGACACCCCTGCACCCCACAGAAACTGGTATGATCATAACAACCTGTAATATTTGTTCAATTCTCAAGTCTTTTCAAAGCAAGTGGCCGCCCCATAATTATCTCACACGCCTCTGGGGCAGATAAAGCAGGGCCATTATCTCAATTTTATAGCTCTTAAGGTGCAGAGGGGTCCAGGGACGCCCTGGGCCACAACGGAAAGCTGAGACAAAGTTGCACTTGAAAGGGCTTGGAAAATGAATGGGAGAGTCAGAGTAAAATAGCAGCACAGTGTATGTGAGTGTGTGTATGTGTGATTGTATATGTGTGCGTGTATATGATTGTGTTTGTGCATGAATGTGTATGAGTATGTATGCATGTGTGCATGCATGTGTGAGTATGTGTCCATATGTGTGCCTGTGTGCACATACTGTGAGTATTGTGTGCATGTGTGTGAGTGTGTGATTGTATATGTGTGCATTATATACATGAGTATGTATGCATTGTATGCATGAGCATGTGTGAATGATTTGTGTGTGCATGTGTGGGTCTATGGGCACATACGTTAGAGTATGTGTGTGTGGATGCATGATTGTGTGTGCATGAGTGTGTGTGTGATGTATGTGTCTGTATGTGTGACTATGTGTGCATGTGTGCATGCATGTGTGAGTATGGGCATGTGTGCATGAGTGTGTGTGTCTGTGAGTGTGAGTATATGTACATGTGTGTATGTGTACGTGTCTCTGTGTGTGCATTCCTGCCCAGGACACTCATGGCATGTTCAAGGCCTTGAAGGACTACTCTCCCTACACCCCCCACACATGCACACACACTACTCCTCTCGTGTCCTTAATGTCTCTCTCCCTACTTTCCTGTATCATTTGGCTATTTCTCCTGGTGATCAATAGGTCACCTCCTCCCCACCCCGACTCCTGTTCTACTCAATGGCAATTCTCTTTCCTTATTGGGTAGTCAGGGGCAGCGCTGTTCTCAGCTATGCACAGGGAACACAGGGTGAGTTGAGCATGGGGCAGGACATGCTGGGAATTGAGGAGACATGCGGATCTGGAATGGTCCCTGAGAGGAGGGACCCTGAAAATGCATGATGATGATGAGCATGGGATGTCACCCTCCTTAGTCCCTCAGTTTCCCCAGCTCAGAGCACAAAGCCTTCGTGCTCAGATCTAGACAGATTGTGTTCCCCCAACCCCCATGTCTTAGAAAGTTTCTGTGCCCAGGACTCACAGTGAAGGAAACCAGTTAGGGTCACCCACAGACCTGGACTCATAGCCAAGGTGAGTGGGAGTAGGCGGCATCTTGAGAGTAAAGTAAAATTATCACCACGGGCATTCATTGTATCAAGTAATGGACTTCATTAAGTATGAAGTTTATGCATGGTATTTATGCATGGTATTTCCAGAATTGTCATTTCCCCAGAATTTCCATATTCTGTGTGTGCGTGCATGCGTGCGTGCGTGCGCGCGCGCGCGCGCGTGCGTGCGTGCGTGTGTGTGTGTGTGTGTGTGTGTGTGTGTGTGTGTGTGTGTATGCATGTACCTATCCCAGGTTCATCTTGTGATGTTTGGGGCCTGTGGTATATCATGTAATATGATAATCCTCAATTCCACCCTTCATTCCATAGTCCCGAAAATGACTTAATGCCTTCCTTTATGACTGCATAAACTTTTATTGCACATAGACACCACCTTTTTTGTTATCCATCCACCTGCTGATGTGCACTTAGGCTGACTTGGTAACTTGGCTATTGTAAACTGCACCGTGAAAACATGCATGTGCAGGCATCTCTGTGGTATGCAGACATAAGAATCTCAGGGTACCCACATGGGCAGGAGTGGCACAACTGGGTCAGACGGTAGTTCAGTTCTCCATGTGGGACACCTCTGTAGTGGATGCACTAGTTCATGTTCACAGCAGCAGGGAACAGTATTGCTCTTTCCTCACAGCCTCTCCAGCATTCTGAATTTAACACTGAATAGGACACTGGGCATGCTTTAAGAAACCATAATATGGGATTAGACATAGACACTCCTTTAATCTTGACACTTGGGAAGCAGAGGCAGGTGGATCTCTGTGTGTTTGAACATAGCTTGCTCTACATAGTGAGTTCCAGGCCAGCCAGGGCTACACAGTGAGAGCCTATATATACATATATACACATATATGCGTGTGTGCATGTATGTATGCAAAGTAATAAAGATGTATACTCCCACCTCACCTGAGATGGAGGAGAAGGTTGGGAGCTTGAGTGTCAAAGCCCAGCCACTGGGGTGTCACTGGGGATGAATGTGCCATCCTGTTGCCTTCCCTGGGTTTGTGTCTACTTCCTGTCAGTGAGCACTCATTCACCAGACTGTGAAATTCTTCAACTTGAAGTATCTTGAAAGGTGGAGAGATACAGATAAGAGCAGTGAAGGCAGATGGCACAGATGGGCCTGGGCAAAAGAGAGCCAATGTTCAGTGGCTGCCTGTGGTATATTAGGTGTTCTACACATTTTGACTGGATATTTATTGTCCACAGCTTCAAAGAATAACCATCCTAGGTGTGGGAGCCACGTAGGCGTGCTTCCCAGTCTCGACTTGGTCTATATGATCTTGAACAACAGACTGAGCCATTCGAAGCCTCAATTTCCAGGTCTATAAAAGGGGAAGAGTTCTAAAACAGACCTCACAGGAGTGTTCCGAGGGTTGAACAAACAAAAGACATACTGGGAGTAATGGCAATGGGTCAGGGTCTGTGCCACTTCCCAGTAAAGTAACCAAACACTTGAGTCTGTGTAGACTATAAAAGAAGAGCAGAGCTTGGGGTTCTGGGAACTGGGTAGCTCAAGAGCATGGTGCTCTGTCCCCTCCATTTTCATGGGGCTCTTATGGAAGGCACTGCAGAGTACATGAGAAAGGCAGGTTGAACCCCTGAGGTAACCAACCCATCCCCAGAAGAAAGGCACCGACTCATCTATGAGGTTGTTCCCTATGGCTGAGACACCTCCTAGAGCCACAATCAACACAGAGCTGAGCACCGGAGACATGTGAGAATGCCCTGATACACATGCACACATGCTCAAATGGCATACATGAAGTTTCTAACACAAGCCTGGTGGGCATCGTGGTTTCCATGTCAGAAACAGACACTCAAGTTTGGAAAGATCCTGGTCACTTACTCCTGGTCCTATGGTTCATGAGAGGAGTCTGTTTTGGTCTGTTATATTCATGTGTGCTTGTATTAGTGTGTGTGTGTGTGTGTGTGTGTGTGTGTGTGTGTGTGTGTGTGTGTGTGTATTAGTGTGTGTATGTGTATTCATATATTCCTGTGTGTATTCACACATGTGCGTGTATTCATGTGTATGTATTCATGTGTGTGTATATTAGTTATGTATGTGTATTCATGTATTTGTGTGTATTCATGTGTGTGCTGTGTATTAGTGTATATGTGTGTATTTGTGTGTGTGTGTGTGTGTGTGTGTGTGTGTGTGTGTGTGTGTGTGTGTGTGTGCATGCGCTTGTTGAAACAGGGTTCCACAATATAGTTCTGGCTTGCCTCAAGTTTGTAATCGCCTTATTTCAACCTCCTGATAGCCGAGACATCTGGATTAGTCTGTTGCATTCTATAGTACTGTTCTTTGACTCTCACTAATTTGGGGGCCAGTGGGTAAAAAGCTCCTGGGCTCTGGGATAAGAGTGAAAGGCTCAAAGTCAACAGAGTTTTCATGAGGGTCTGCTTTCAGGGAGTTCACAAGGACAGGCTGAGCTGACCAATGAGAGCTAAGAATGTTCTAAGAGAACACACCCATCCACCCACCTCATTTTCCCCACTGGGACTATTGGAGTTAATAGTAAAGAAAATGAAAAAAATGATAACAAAAAATACAAATGCAAATGGGGATGACCCAGGACTAAACTAGTCTGGCAAGGAGCGATACAAGAAAGAAGAAAGCAAAGAGTTGAAGCCATGCCATCAAGCAAAGGTATTTCTTGGGCATGGGCCAGGGTGGCACTAACTCTGAGAGCTTTGAAAACATAGTCTAGAAGAAGGAGAGGAACAAGAGGTAGGCTTCTGTTTCTGGAGCTCTCAGGAGCCCAGCTATTCTTAGCTGCTTCTGGAGGCCAAGGAAAGCACTCTCGGTGAATTAGAGACTTGAGCCTTCATTAACTCCCTCCCAGAGGTAGGCAGGCAGCTAAGCAGAATCCAGGAGATGTTATCTGGAAGGTGCATGGCTATGTAGAAATATTTTAGAGGTCAGGACCCAACACAAAGTTTGAACTTTTAAAGGTGTGTGTGTGTGTGTGTGTGTGTGTGTGTGTGTGTGTGTGTGTGTGTGTGTGTATTGTGGGGAAAGGGGTGGGTGTGGATGCTTAGACTCCATCTCTGGACATTGGGTAATCATATAACCACTGTGCTGAACTTCTAAGAGTCAGTGCTAGCTGTGTTATGAGGCTCTGGGATGAATGAAGAGTAAAATAATCTGCCTGCATGGGGAGGTTCTGGCTTTGCATCCACAGAGCATGTTCAGACTCGAGTCTCCCAGTCAAGTTTAAAAGGCCTAACTGGCCCAGCAGATGTGGTTTGCAGCATCTGACACGGAGGAATGAATGTCTGAGAGAACTGGTTCAAGTGTAAATGTCATTAGGTAACACAACAAGTGTGACTTCACCAGAGTTCAGCCTGGGGAACTAATGAGTTCATTGAACTTTCTTACAGAGCATGGGTGAGTGGTGACCAACCACATGGGAAAGTCTACACACAGGGGCATAGATGAGCCCCTTCTCCTATTTACTTACCTTGGCCTATATATACAAATTCATCTCAAGACCTGGAGTCCAACATGTGCTAAATTAGGGTGAAATTACTACAAAGAAAGGGAAGGGCCTCTGAGTCTCAGGTGAATCCCTGGACTCTCCTCATTCCCTCATCGATGATGGAGTATCAACAATCAACAGCCTGATACGAAAGGACTCTTGCAAACAGGCACAGCTGATCCAGGGGAAATGTTGGCTGGTTTTCTCAGAGGATCCCCTTCTACAACAGAAAGTATTTCAATGATATTTCCAGCAGACTTCTGGAATGTGTGGGTCCTGTTGGTTCAAGGAGTTCTAAAGTTCACAGCATGGAGTTCTAAAGTTCTTCTGATGGTTTTTCTACCCCATTTCTTCTTATATGGCCTGGGTAGAAAGATGGGTTTGTATTGATTAGGAATACATTCAGCTGCAAGCAGATGAGCAGCCGGCCACGGTAGTTAAAATAGGGGATTTTTGAAATGTAATTTCCTTATCATACATTGATAGGTAAAATTGGACACATTTAGAGTATGTAGCATGTGTTTTTGTGTCTGCTAAGGTTCAGACTTGCTAAGGTTCCAAACCGCAGGCTACATGCAGACACATGCAGCCAAAGATAGGTACGGTGTGGCCAAAAAAATCAAGTTATAAATTTAGTTTTGACATTAGAAGATTTGTTTTGAAACATGAAGAGAAGCCCCTAAGGATGGTGTCATACTCTTATAAGGAAAACAGAGGAGAAGAAGAGGAAGAGGAAGAAGGTGATTGTGGTGATGGTGATGATGATGAAGACAATAATGAGGAAGATGATAATGAAGACAATGATGATGGTGGTGAGGTGATAAATATGATGATGATAAAGATGATGGTGGTGGTGATGATAGTGATGATGACAAAATCTGATGCTCAGATTACTGAGTATCTCTGGACAGAAGGAATGGGTGGGGTCATGATCAGACAAGGATACACAAGAAGGTTCAAAGGTTAAGTTCTGCCTTGCCTGCCATGGTGGTGAATACCTGTAATCTTAGCACCTGGAAGGTAAAGGCAGGAAGATGAAGAGTTCAAGGTCATGTGTGGCTATGTGAAGAGTTCAAGGCTAGTCTGGGTTATGTGAGATAAAACAAAGCAAAACAGAAGCCATAGTTTAAATCCTATTTTTTTATTAACTATTCTCATGCATCTATGTAGCCAACACTGTGCTGAGTGTTGAGGGCACATCAGAAAGTAATACAGGGACTTGGGTGACTTGTTCAGGCCAGTGACTGAAACAGTGCCTGGGATGCTCTGGCTCTTGGTGACCTATTAGGTCAGGTTCTATACCTACAAATGCACACATGTATGGATGTCTTGATGATGTGTTGGGTTAACTTTGTTAATTGCTCACTATTCCAGAACTTTATCATCTTTGGAGTATTCCCTAAGACATCCCCCATGGATGAAACTCCAATGGTCTCAGTGTTCCCTCCATCATCATGGGTGTTGCTCCCTATGACCCCTCCATGCTAGAAATCCCTATAGTACAAACTTCATATAAATTATGTACTTTCCTATATCTATATTTTCTGATATCTAATACTGATCACAAAGTTTAGATTAATAGCAAGAACTACTAAAAACAAACCAATTATAACAATATACTTTAATGAAAGTGTTCTCTCTTAGGAGAGACAAGATAGATAGTTGTGTGTGTGTGTGTGTGTGTGTGTGTAGGGGAGAGTGGGGGTATCTATGCATCTAATTCTGTGTGTGTGTGTGTCTATGTGTGATAGTAGAGGCTAGAAAAGGGTTTGTCACAGAATAAAACACAGCCAGATCCAATTGATATGCCTCATTGTTTTGGGGTTTTGAGGCAGAGTCTCACTTTGTAGCTCAGGCTAGCCCTCAGCAGGTGTTGCTGCTTCAACCTCTTGCAGGTGGGCAGCACTCCATGTCTGTGGGTCGCATTCTTGTTTGCTGTATTTGATACTGAGGATGATTGAATGCAAGGCCTTCCAGTGTGTAAGGTGTGCTCAGTTTGCTGACAAAGTCAGAGACAGAGAGAGCTTTCCCAGCCATTACTGTGTGCCCATTAGTACACTAAGGCCCCGGGTGGGAGCAAGATTCTTTGGCAACCAAAGACCTCATCCCAGGGGATGATGTCACCTCCATTCAAGGTGGGTTTGCCATGCTCAATTAAGCCTCTAGAAACTCCCAAGTGGACACATCTGTGTGTTGCCTAGGAAATTCTGACTCTATCCAGTTGACACTGAAGAGGAACTGTGAGAGCTTCATACCTGTGTCATATCTACTCAATTAAAACTCTTCCTACACCACAGGGGCTGTGGTGATTTTATGGAGCCTTCCTAAGTTGACACACCAAGAGATTTGAGCTCTTCCCCCACCCCATTCTGTACAGCCAAACTATGACCTTCAGCCTTGGGGTCCAGAAGAACCCCATCTCTAACACCAGGTAACACACCCAGAGTTATCGTAGTTAGAGTTTCTGTGAGGAAACAGTTATCAAGGATATCACCCAGAGTCACATGGCTCTTATGCTCTTTATGCGGTTCCATGGGAGTCCATCTCAGGCAGAACAAATGGAAAGGGAGCCACAAAAACATTCAAGAATAGAAAATGCCACACAGAAATTTAAACCATCCTTCCCACACAGGAGGGAAGGCATGGCTCTGGCCTTCTCTGTCTCCATCCTTGCTAAGAATTCAATTAAAAATAATGCCCCTCCGTCGCCCCAGAGAAGAACATTGAAAACAGTTGAAGCAGCACTTAAAAATGAAGAATCCACTCTTGGGCCCACCCTGTCCCTTGGGGGTGACTTTTTAAGCCTGTCTTAGTCTAGGAGAGAGGACCAGGTGCTGCCTGCTCCGGGGCTAGAGAGAAACCAGGGGCATCTATGTTTGGAGAGGCGGCAGACAGCAGCCTCATTCCTTAAGTATCATACAGTCACAGGACACGTGGCCTAATCCCTTGAGATTCCACCCTGTCAGGAAAGTGACCGAGTGGAATTTGGAAATTAAAGGAACCTTACAAAAACAGACTTTAATGTTTCTTTGGGGAAAGAAGAAATACCACTCCTACTAAAAACGAATGGGCGGAGTTACCCATCAGGCTGTGGTGCTTTTCATTTGTACAGGGCTTTGGACTCCTTCACAAATTCTGGTTTTTTTTTCTTCCCTTAAACAGCAGCCCCTCTCAGCCCTACCCCATGAATGCACCCCACCACAGTGTCTGTTTCACACACAGTAAAATCCAGATCTAGCCTTTCGAACTCCTGGAAACAAAATCTGAGGCCCACATTTTGCAAGAAACTGGACAGAAACATCTCGAGTGTTGACACAGTTAAGCCCCTCAGTCATTTTCTGCTGGGATGGAGTGAGTTTTCATTATCAGGGTTGCAACAAAAAAAGGAGGCTTTGAGTGGTTTTGAAGTTGTGCAGGATCACACAACTTGCATGCGGGTCACTGGGATTTGAACCTGAGCACTGTAACACGTTCTTACGGCACAACTCTAGAGGTATAAAGATGCACTTTACGGAGTAAGCTTCATTTGCTCAGGTTAAGGGGCAGGCTTGCATGTTGCATAGTCTGAATCTGAATCCTTCAACGTAGCAATTTAGTTTGAGAGACCTCCACCCCTTGCTGATCTATAGTCTGGAGAGTGGAATAGAAAGACCCACCTCCCAGGGCCCTGTGAGAATTAAATGAGAGCAAGAACTGTGAAGTTCTTTGCATAGTGCTGTGTGTTAGTCAAGGTTCTTGTGAATGGAGCTGATAGGATGTGAACAATTATCCATCCATCTATCTGCCCATCCAACTATGTATCCATCTATGCATTCATCTATCCATCCATCCATGTATTCATCTACCTGTCTATCCATCCATCCATGCATCTAACCATCCTCCACCTTTCCATTCCTCCATCCATGTTGCTATCCATCTATGCATCTATCTATCCATGCATCCACCCACCCTTCTTTCTTTCTTTCCTTCCTTCCTTCCTTCCTTCCTTCCTTCCTTCCTTCCTTCTTTTCTTCCTTCCTTCCTTCCATCCATTTATCTAAGCAGTTGACACATATAATTATGGAAGTTTGTAAGACCAAACTTGTAGTGTGGGCTACCAGAAGGTAGACCCAAGGAAAGTCTTATTTTACAGGAACTCCAATGGTTATCTGTTGGATGAATTTATTTTTGTAGCAGTGAAGTCTGTTTGTTCATCTTGGTCCTTCCACTGACTGGCTGAGTCACCCACATTTTGGCAGGCCCACAGCTTTCCTCAACATCTGCTACTTAAATGTCTGGCTTTAGCTCTAGATTTGGATAAGGAGCTTGGCATGCAACTGCAAGAACCTGAGTTTGAATATCCAGAACTCACTAAGCTGTATGTGGTAGTATGTGCTTGCTATGAGAGCCCAGTGAGATGGACGGAAGAGACAGAAACTCCCGGGAAGCTAACAGGCCAGCCAGCCTGTCTATACAGCAGCAGACAAGAGACCCTGTCCCCACCCCCTTCCCCGCAAAAAGGTAGCAAGTGAGAACTGACAGTTTTCCTTTCACCCTCTACATGTGTGCCAAGGCATATATGTGCCCACACTCACATGCACGCATGCACCCATGCACCAGAAATGCCTCAGGTTTCCCCACCCTGAGTTGGAACTGAGAATCAAAACATGCTCCCAAATGCCTGAGGCAAACCTCTCCTCTGCAACTACAGAGGGAGGCTAAGGTTTGCATACCACAGGCATCTCTTGCTGACTGAATCCAGGAGGGGGCAGGACTGTTTACTAAATTCTCCTTCACTTTCACACCTGTCTCCTGGCTGCCTCCTCCGCCCTCCAGCCTCAGCTCCAGGCTGACATGCTCCTCTCCTCTGAAGCTGGGAATTAAGAATGAGCCACGGTGGTGGTGGTGGCTCACAGCTCTCACCACACCTCATACCTCAGAGGCTTAGCACAAGTTCCAAGGTGTACAGAGGACCCCAGATCTCTCCTTAAAATGACACCGAGTGTGGTAGATGCTGTCAGTTACCAAAGCCTCCATTCCCTTCTTCTACACCGCAGAAATTACCCAGTTTTGCAACTCCTGCTGATCTCTGGATTTGGAGGGAAGGTGGGACCTTCCCTGAGCCTCGGGGGTGAACATCATAGGTTTGCGTTATGATTCATGTAGCTGGCTCCTGTCTGCCAGCGGTAGATTTAAGGAGAACACAGAATTCAAGGCTGGCTGCTGAATAAAAGAGGACGCCTTCCCACTTAAAAAAGAAATAAGAGACACAACCTCGTGACCTGGTTGGATGACCCCAAACTCTGATTTTTCCACGATACTATTTGTTGCCCAATGGTCCCAGGATGGCTACAGTAGCTTCAGGTATACATGCGTCCCCTCCAATAGCCAGATGCATGCTAGCACATCAGAAAGCGACTGACAAGGGTCGTGAGTATAGAGGCACTTGGCTCCATCCCCCTCCATTGGTAGAGCTCTGCTCAGGCTGCCCATAGAAGGCCCTTTTCCACAGCCATTCTAGATATCTGCCCTCCCACCCTGCACCCTCTCTTATGCAAAGCTTTCTCCTATGCCCTTCAGTATTCATTAGTGTCCTGGTCCTGTGACAGAAGAGCAACTAGAGGGAGGAAGGATCTACTTGGGCTCAGTTTCAGAAAGAACATTCCATCATGGTGGGAAGGTGTTATAGGTCAGCTCCTGCCATGCAAATGGGATCTTCCAGCTATGAGTCTTCAACTAGCACCACACCAGGAACTGGAGAAAAAGAGCAGAAGTATGGTCAGGCCTTAAACACACTGTCGTGCAGGAATGGCATAACTAGATCACTGTAAACCCGTGAGCTTAGAATTCCTGCCTCCTTGTTGCAGGAAAATAGAACTGGAAAAGGTCAAGACATTCCTATGAGGTCACACAGCCAGCAAGTGATAGAGTTAGGATGTTAATCTTCTGGGAGCTAGAGAGAGACTCAGTGATTAAGAGAGATCACTGATCTTGCAGAGGAGGTGAGCTTTGTTCCACATAGTAGCTCATAACCATCCTTAACTCCAGATCCAAGTAGTCTGACACCCTCTCTTCCCCCCTCTCATACACACACACAATTACAGATACATACACATAAATAACTATTAAAATAAATCTTTTTAAAAGAAGACTTGAGCCATGTCTAGTCTTGGACCAATGCCAGCAATTGTAGCTTCTCTGGGTCTGTTCCCATTGCTGCAAACTAGAGTTCAGAGGTGCCACTGTTAGGGCTGACCTGAGAAGGAGGCCAAGGGCTCAATGTGGAAGTGAGTGGTGTGTCCTCTTTGGAGATGAGGCAAGATGGCAAGAGAAGAAAGAGGCTCAAGGAGGAGGGTGGAAGAGGAGGCAGCAAGAGGAGGAGCCTGCAGACATGCACTAATTAAGGGCTTCGTCACCAGCTCAGCGATGTGTCAAGATGACAGTCAGTCAAGCAGATGAGGGCAGTGAATTTAACATTTCCTGGGGGATGCCCAGGCCTGAGCTAGGCTGGCAGACAGGAGTGCAGTGGTGACAAAGGAAGCTGCCAGAAGGTTACTTACATGAAATTACAGTGAAGGACTTGAACTCTGTCACCCCGGTGCCTTTAACCCTCTCTTGGCAAAGACAGGGCTCAGGAGCCTGTGGAGTGGATTCATTTACTTGGATTACACACTAATGCACACACAATAAGCATGGGTGTTTGGAGCCATGAAAAATAATATGGGCTCTCAGATCTTTTGTATTTCGACTTTGGGTAAGTCTGTGACTCAGTGTGCCATTGGAAGAGCATCGCCAGCCTCTATTTCAGTATGACCTCATCTGTGCCATTAGTATCTTCTGACCCATGTAGCCCTGTGGTATCCACATGGCTGTCTCTGGCTGGCTTCCTTCCCACACAGAGGCCAAGTCTCAGATTCTAAGGCAAGTGGTTGATCTTGGAAGACTTTAAAACACGGAGGGGAGCTGGAAACTGTGGAGAGAACAGCTGCCTGCTGAAAGCTAGAGACATGGAGAAGGCAAAGTGCCTGCCTGAGATCTCCCAAAACAGGAATCTCATCTCCTTGGCCACACCCTCTACTATTTCACCGGGGCTTATCATTGGCTGTAACTAACTAGACACCAATCAGCAAGGACTATTGGGAAATGTAGTTTATGGGGAAGTGCAGTTTATGCCATACAGAGAAGTAGGATGAGGAAAGAGTCTGTAAGAAAGCAGGCCAATGAGCAGCGACATGATAGCATGTTCAACACTTGCAAGTAAGCCAAGACCCATGTTTGTGTATTTCTCACACATTTGGATGCCTAATTTTGCAATTCATCCATTCTCTGACATGGGATATTATTATGAAACAACTGTGGCAGAACTGTCCAGGACACATTGGAACAAACAGACTTGAACAATCTGCTTCGATAATTTCCCCAATACTGGGCATTTAGATTGCTTCTATGTTTTCCCTCTTTGTGTTTGGTTTGCTTAAGACATAGCCCATCACATTTTCTCACCTACCAAACCATCTTTCAGCCTTTACAAAAGTCGTTTGATCACAGTCTCTCCAGAAAATCAAAGGGAAGAGCAGGCTGAGGGACTCGGAGTAAAGGTAGAGGTGGCTTCCATTATTCAAACCTTGGACCATGTGACATAGGCTGAGTTGAGGGCACAGCAGAAGACTGTAAGGCTTCATGGCTGGCAGATGCTGCTTTCATTGTGTTATTTCCTTCTCTCACATGGCTGAAGTTGGTGATGGCAGCCAATGTATATATCTTGGAGCCTCATCCTCTTTGCTTCCTTATAGACAACCTGGAGAAAACCATCCTTACTTGGGCTGGGCACATCTTGCTAGAGAGATAGAAGATTTCCCTTTACTCAACAAGGACTGGCTTCAGCCATCCTCCGAATTTGTACAAAACTCTCTCCCAGTTGGTGGCTTGTTAGTGTCTCCACAAGGGCCAAAGGATTATGTGTGTTCTATTACATATGCACGCGCGCGCACACACACACACACACACACACACACACACACACCATGTGGATGCCAGAGGTCAATGTCAAGTATCTCCTTCAATTGTTCCCTAGCTTATTTTTGAGAAAGGGTCTCTGTGATGGTCAGCTTGAAATGTCAACTTGGCCCAGTCTACTATCACCTGTGAAGAAAGCCCTATTGAGGGATTGTCTGCTTTTGTGTTGCCCTGTGGGCACATCTGTGGGAGATCCTGTTGATTAAACCAGGTAGTATGGGAAGACCAAGGCCCGGAGTCCTAAACTGTGTAAGAGTGGATAAACCAAGCCGAACACAAGCAAGCACGCATGCATTCATTTCTCTATACTCTTGACTGTGGCTGGGGTGTGATGGTTACTTTAAGCCCCTGCCAGCCTTACTTCCCTGCTGTGGTGGACAGTAACCTGGAATTACGCGCTAAAATAATCCCTTTCTCCCCCAAGTTGCTTTTCGTTGTGGTTTCATCGTGGCAAAGGAAATGAGACCGGGACAGTTTCTCAGTGAATCTGGAGCTTACAAATTTGGTGAGGGTTGGTCCAGCGATCCCCTGGGATCTTTGTATCTGTCTCCAGCACTGGGATTTACAGATATGCACTACCATACTCAGTAGGAAGCTTGTTGCTATTCACTCTAAGTTCCACTTCTCTGCAGTGCCATCTCACATACTCTATTAAATGTGGGTTCTGAGAATCTAATTATCAATCCCCATGGTCGTGTGACAAGCACTTTAACCAACCTAGATATCACCCAGTGCCTTGTGTTGAGTTTTTGAGCCTAAAAAACACGGAGGAGGGAGTGAGAAAATAAGGTACCATTGGAAAGCCCTCCAGAGGCGTCACTGGAGGGGTGAGACTCAGCCCTGGATGGGGGAGATGTCACAGTTCAGTTGTAAAATATCTCCATGAGCTCATGTGTTGAATGCCGGTGGTACTATTTGAGGACGTTCTGGAAAGTCCAGGAAATGGAACTGAGCCTCAGGAAGTGCATCACTAAGGGTGCGTCCTGGTGGGGCGGTATCTTGCCTGGCCTGAAATGGGTGAAGCACATGGATGCAGTACCTTCGAGGAGGGTTGGTATATCCTGGGGCTGCAAGACAGTGTATTTATTAATGTGGATTTTCAGATGCTATCCTCTCTGCAATGCCCACAGACTCTTGTTCTGCCTCTCTCCCCTTCTTCCATCTTGCCCAGACAATGCTTCAAAAACACTCATGAAGAAGGATCTACTCTTCACTGACGGCAGCCTCCCATGATGGGCTTGCACCCAGGGAGCAGCCCTTTCAGTAGGTAGCTTGTTGCTGTTCACTCTAAGTTCTACTTCTCTGCAGTGCCATCTCGCATTTCTTCCAGGGCCACCGGCCCCTAGGGAGCACATAGGTGACAGGGTTAGTAGGAAGGCCAGAGAGTAAGTTCAAAGATTTAGAATTAGCCCTGGGTGGCTCACTCTTCAATCCTCACCCACAGACCAGCCAGGCCTATCTGGTGACCCAGAGTACACGTGGCCATGCTTGAAAATAGCCACACAACTCTCCTGCGCCCCTTTCCACACCCAGGAGTCAGTTCTCCTGCTGGTTACAGACTTACGATGCACCTGACTCTAGGCTCGGTTCTAGAACTTTCCATGGACCCATGTCATATTCTTCTACCTCTTGGATCTTCACCTTCCTGGGTTTGGGCCTGATTGCACTAAGGCACTGATGAAGCACCTGTCATTTTGACCATGTTGTTTTTATTATAATGATCTGCTGTGGACTTTTGATGAGGAGCCAGGCCAAGACAGGAAGCCAGACAGGAAGCCAGGGTGCTTAGTCTCCATGTTCCTCTGTAGAAAGCAGTGCTTAGGCCCACGCCTTGGGCTAATTCCCTTGCGCCCCTTGGACCCGCTCCTTTCTCTTCACTCCTCCCTGTGCAGCAAGGGTGCAGTTAGCATAGCACCAGGGTTAGCGGGCAATCCAAACTGGATTACATGTTAAATCAATTTACCCTTCCTCCCCTGGGACAGCACAGGCAGGTTCCACATGAATAATGACTTGTCTGAGGCAGTAAACTGGATTATTTGAACAAAAAAGGGGGGGACAACTCATGTTCATTTTTTAATAATAGCTTTCTGCATCCAGACTCTGCGTTGCACTGGAGACGAGAGACAGGGACATTGGTCGGGTGGAAAAACATATGCAAGTGTTACCCTTGCTTTGGTGGAGATGGCCTGCTGGCTGAGACTCTTACATTTAAGCTGTGGAATCAGATTCCATGGAAGTGTTTTTTCCCCAAGTGTTCACTACTATTTCAATCCCTCCTGTCTTTAAGTTTATCGTAGCTCACTTCTGGTGCTTGTCCTGGACATAGCTCCAAAGGTCCCGTGCATAGATCTTGGTCCCCAGCTTGGTATGTAGTGTGTGTTTTAATGGGTATGGCTTAGAGGGGGCTTTCAGGTCTTTGGGGATAGGGGTGCCCTTGAAAGGTATTGCCCCAACCTCTTCTACTTTCCAGTTTTTTTGTTTTGTTTTGTTTTGTTTTGTTTTTGGTTCTTGGCCACTCCATGAGTTCAAGGCCAGCCTGGAGTATATATGAGACCCTGTCTGAGACGGAGGTGGTGGTAGGGGGCAGGCTTCTAGCGGGTTCTTAGGGAAGAACTCCTTTGGGGACCATCAGTGTTTCAGAGAAACAAGAGAAGGTTTTTTAGCGATATCGTCTTTCTGACCTTGTGAAGACACTAACTTTATGCCTCCTCAAGACCTCAGTGACCACCCCCCCCACAAAAAAAGACGGTTTTATTTTGCTCACAAGTGAACCCAAACTACAGACCTAACTGCACCCAGTAGGTACTGCCTGATGCTTGGCAGTGAACATTGTGGGCACTCTCTATGTACTGAGGGGTCTTCTTTGTTCAGATGCCTATGACGTCAGGTGACCGAAGAGCAAATGTCCTTTGTGGAAGTTTGCAGAGTTCTGAGTTGGCAGGATATTTTGGGAGGAGAGATGGCTTCTACGTGCTTATCTTTAAATTAAAAAATATTATCTGCCCTGGTGTTCACACAGATGAATATAGTGAGGTTCTCAGAGCTTAAGTAGCATTTGTAGGAAGTTTAATATTACAGCTATTGTTGCTGTGTTTATTAATTGCCATTGTTGTTGATGTTATTTTGCTTTTTGCATATGTGTGTTTGTTTGTGTGTGTGTAGGCCAGGGTGGACATTAGGTACCTTCCTTGATCAATCTTCACTTTATATAGTGAAGCATGTTCTGAACCCAGAGCTAGCCTGGGCTACTCTGGCCAGCCAGCTAGCTGCAGAGATTTTGATCTCTGGAGCATAGTAATCTCAGCCAGTCTGCCACCCTTACCTGGTTTCTATGTGGGTTCTGGGGATCCAAACTCTAGAAGGAGAATACTGGGGATGTAGTTCCTTACGTGAGAACCACCCTTAAAAGCACAAAGGCTGTGTGCCTAACCAACAGAAATGTGTTCACTATTCAGAGGCTGGAAATGGGAATGCAAGGGTTGGAGATGGGCTGGTCCCTCTTTAGACCATCTTTGGCTCATAGGAGTCATCTGTCACTGCAGACATAGTTAGTCATTGCAGAAACAGTGGATTTTGTGACATTTTTAATTCAAGGGCATCATATATGGCTCCCCAATGCCTTCCGATGTCTACCCTCTGCTACCTGCTTCCTAGTCCCAAACAGTCCCCGTTGCTGTCACATCATGTATGTAAATATAGATTCCACATCTAAGAGGAAGCAGGTGACATTTTTCTTTCTGGGTCTGACTTATTTCATTGATTCCCCAGTTCCATCCATTTTCCTGCAAATAACATAATGAACTCCCCCCATCCTCCCATCACCTCCCCCAATGTGTCTGCGTCCCAGTTTCTTTGTTTTACAAAGACATCAGTCATGTTGGATTAGGGCCCATCCTAATAACGTTGTTTTAACTTAATTCCTCTTTAAGACCCTGTTTCTAAATGCAGTTACATTCCGAGGCACAGGAGGTTAGGTCTCCCACTAGGGACTCTTGGGGGAGAGCAGCCTGCAGTGACAACTCTGGCTGTGTGGGAATGGACTGGCTGAAAGCAGTGCCTATGGGGAGACAGAAGTGAAGAGGACTCCAAGCACCCCAGGATTCTCTGTCAGTGGAGTAGACACTGTCCCTGCCCTGGGTGAACTGCTCACCCAGAAGAAAGCATGACTGTGGCCCCCCAGGTTTGAATTGGGGTCTCCAGATCTTCTGTATGCTGGATTTCAGGATGATGGCATGTCCAAGAACTTTGGCCCTAGATTTTGAAAAAGTGCCATTTTGGTTTTTTTGCACAGCACCCCTCTGTGTCCCTTAGTCTCCATACACAAAGCCAGGGGCTGGTCTGGGAAGGAAATGTGGTTAGTGCAACTCCCAGGAGCCCAGCAGAAGCTATGGAGAATTCAGTGTGAGTCAATTATTTGATTTTCTATCAAAGGCAGCATCTCAGGTAGGCTGGGCTGGCTGTGAACCACTTATGTGTCCAAGGATGACTTTGAACTCCAGATCCTCTTGTGTCTCCCTCCTTAATGCTGGGGCTATAGACCTGAGCTACCACATTCAGTTTATCCCATGCCAGGGTTGGCACCCAGGGCCCCAAATATGATCAGAAGTACTCTATCAACTGATTTACATCCCATACCACAAGTATGGATTTCTCCCTTGTTCCCTATGACAGAGCCTTAAATCGCAGCCACACTCTGTGTCCAAGGGTTCTTAGTCTCCCTGGATCTTGCAGAGCGATCTTGCAGCTTGAGAAACCAGGAGGAGAGACCCAGGGAACCTAAGGAATGGTCTGTCTTGTCAAAAGAGCAGATTCCTACCTCACCCTCATTTCAGAGGGCTGACAGACATCCCTTGTCCTTCTCTAACCTGAGCCCCAAAGTCTCAATCCATAGGAAGCAGCTCTTATCCACAATGCCCCAAACCCCTCCCCCAGACCAAAGGATATACCTTTTCTTAATAGGTTCTTTCTGTATGTCACTGTTTCTATGCTGGAACTTCTGGCATCAGTCTAATGACATGACTATAATATTCTGAGACCAGTTAATTGTTTGCCTTTGAGGAAAAAAATGCACCATGGATCTTCTCTGCTAAGAGGAGAAAGTATTTTATTCCAAGTCCAGGAACCCCCAGCCCGTGGCCCAACAGTTGATTGGATTTGGGATGTGCGGTGGGGGTGCGCAGGGGCACAGCCCCACCTGATGTATCTAATCAAACACACACCAGGCCAGAGAGTATCTCTTTCTGCCATTTGGGGATTAAGGTTTTCTCCAGCTCTTTTTCTCACAGCGTCTCCATCTCATCCGGGAGACAGCGTCGCCCCATAAATCAGACTGTAGAGGACAGTCAAGGTCATGAATCTCAGGCTTCATCCTGCCCACTTCCCTACTCAACCAGGAGAGGTGAGCTCCCAGGGGGGCCTTGTCTAGTGCTGGTGACCCAGGTGGGGCCTCCTGGACAGCCAGCCCCTGCACATTCTAAACCAGCTGTGGGGAAGAGCAGTGTTTACTGAACCTATCTGGTGTCATCGAGCACTGAGCACATGTCACAGCCCTTCGAGAGTGGCTATTGTGGTCTCCCTTTGGGGGACCTGAACTCAGAAAGCTGAGCCGATAACTTGAGCTGGCCTTAAACACTGCAAAGGCTGTAAGATGATGGTATCCATCCTCCCTTTTTTGTTCCATTCTTCCTTCCTTTTTCTCCCCCTTTCCTTCTTCCCCTCCTTCTCTGTGCTTTCCCCCTCCTTTCATCCTGCCCTCCTCTTTCTCATCTCTGCTGTCTCCTCTCCTCTCTTCCCTTCCTTCCCTTCTCCTCCCTGCACCTTCCCTTCCCTTCCTCTTCCTTCTCTTCCCTTCCTTCATCCTTTTTATTCCCTTCCCTTCCTCCATCCTCTTTCTTTCCATCTTTATAGATGTCTTGTTGCTGGGGTCTCCAGAATCCCAGGAGACTCATCAACCAGGCTGTCCAATACAACAATCTAGGCACAGCCACTACCTGCATGGTACTCACGACGTCAAGCAGCCAAGCCTCTGTCTTCAACATGCCCCCTCCTGTGGGGCTTGTAATAGGGTCTCTGCTGGGGTCTATACCTGATGCACAATCCTGGTGCTTAGGAGTTGGTAAGTGTTCACTGTTAAATTAGGGTAGTGGCTGGCTTTTTCTTCTAGTGTGTCGGGAGCCAGAATGCTTTTTCATCAGATGGGAAGAGGTGAAGGGCTGCAAAGGCTCTGAGAATTCATGTCTCTGAAACATAGTGTTGCCTCCCTATCAAATACACATTGTTGTGCTATTAGTTCAGAAACTGAGGCCTCTCCCCTGTCCTAGGTTGTCAGAGAGACCTGAACACAATAACATCTCACTCCCTTCCAGCATGTCTACCATACATCTGTCTTTCCAACATGACCCACGTGACCCTCCACATGTCTGGTCAGGCTGATGGCAGAAGCCCCAATTTGCTTCCCTAGCATTGTCTCCTGCTTAACCAAAAGTCACTTCTATAGTGGGTCAGAGGGCAGCCCTGTCTTTCCCGTGGGACAGTCACATTGTGCCTATCAGGGTTCTAGCAAGAAGCAGGAATGTTTTCAAGGCAGGAGAGTTTGAAGAGAATTTTAGAGCCTCCTTGTAGAGTTGGGGTGAGAGCTGGAGAAAGCACAGAGCAAGGAGAGCCACACCAGGGGATGAAGGAACAAGACTATATCCAGTCTGATGTGGTTCCAGGGGAGATTGGGTGATGGGAAGTCAGATGGGGCCATGCTAAGGGCCATTGGGCAGAAGGTCATCTTGAACAACTCTCAGACCCCCCAGTGCCTCTTCTTCCATAATCAAACCTTTTATTCCTAAACCATGACTTAGACAAGATCAACACAGGGCCTGAGAACCCACAGCTCAGCCTCAAATGTGGGTGGCAGGAACAAATCCTTACTGTTACTTTCTTAGTTTCTTCCTTACCCCTGAGGACTGAGATGCAAGGAGGCTCTGGGTGTCACCTAGGTACAAAGTCATGTCAGGACTCAGGATGGAGTCCCTCTTCTAAGATCTCCTCACTGTCCAGTTTTAAAATCAAAGTCACAGTGCCCAGCCATTGGTTTTATGTAATCCCAGGAACCTCACTAAAGTTTAGACACCCAAACAATGACCAGGTTAGAATGTGACAGAATTGTCAACAAGTGGCCATCTGAAATGTCAGGCATCCCAGGGACAACCATTCTATCTGCCCTCTGTAACTCTCTCTTCTGCCTTTCTTTTTCTTGTTCCTCTTTCCTTCAAGATAGCCGCCGATTTCTCCCCTCCTCCCTCCTTTTCCCTCCCCTGTCATTTCCTCCCCTCCTCTCCTTTCTCTGCATTTGTCTCTAGGACTGGTTATGCAGACACATGCATTGGACTGTCACATCCTCTTTCTCTAGGTACAGTGTGATGGACTTCCGGTGTAGACGCTCCCAGAGGCCTCCGCTCATGGCCAAGGACATGAACCAGATCTGGCACAAGAGTAGCTTTGTTTTATGAATCAAATAAAATTCTGAACAGGAAAATACTCAACACAGTTACTCCAAGCAATTTTGATTGTTTACTTTGCAAAGTACAATACACAACTCTGTCTCTAGGCTCCTGCATGGGGCAGTCACTGTGGAATTCTGAAGTTAGCAGACACCAGATCTTTCCACCAAGATCAACAAATGATGCAGTCCAAGAGAACACTGAGGGCCCCCTATATTCTTGATACAGGAAAAGCAAAGAGCAGATAGCTATCACTAGGATCTTCTTAGAATATTCCAGAGAATGTAGATACAGTCCAGACCACAGAAATTGTTATGAACATCAACTCAGGAGAGCCTGTAAGTTTATTTTTTATTCCTGGTAGTGGAGGTGATCAGAGAAGCTTCAAAAAAGAAATATGAAGGTGTTGGGTCTTAAGACTAGTGAAAACATTCCATACATTTCCTATGCCTAGAATTATGGCATGTTGGAAGCTAAGGCAGAAGGATGGTGAATTTGAGCCTGGGGTGGACTACACATCAAGACCCCCATTGGTGGGTAAAAAAGAGTGACTAAATGTTTAAAACTTATAAAGACTTGGGGTGAGGGGTCACCAATAAAGCTATGCTGGCTGTCCAGTGAGCTCCGTGGATCTGCTCAGCTTTCCTTCCCCAATGCTGGGGTTTCAAGCACATATTCTCACATTCATCTTCTTTACCTGGGCTCCAAGAATCGAACTCAGGTCCTCATGCTTGCATAGCAAGCACTTTCTACTGATTGAACCCACAAACCAAATATTTTGAGCAACTGCTGTGTGGCCTCTGTTGTAGGTGTTGAGTATGTCTTGTCAGATACATCAATTAGACAAACACTGTGTCCTCTGCAGCTTTCATTCTAATTGCCAGGCAGGGCAAGCACTGGAATGCTCACAGGTGGGTGGTTTGGTATGCAGACATGTAGCCCCAAATGATGTCCATGCCGGGGTCCTCAGAGTTCAACAACAGGGCAGAGACGTAGTGAGGTTAAAGATGGAAAGAAGTTTACTGGTTATTGAACTTCAAATTGGAAAAATGAGGAGACCATTCTGGATTCTGTAGTAGGGATGATGTGTTTGTGATGTTCTTTCACAAGTGGGAGAAAGCTTTGAGGGGAAGATGGAGCCAAGGAATATAGGCTTCCCAAAGAAGCCTCAGAACATGGGGAAGACATTCTCTTGTGCCTTGGAGGCTGCAAAAGAACCACAACTTTAGCCTTACTCTGAGCTGAGACCTGTTGTTACAGTAGAAGTATGATCATACCCCATGGTAGGGCAGGTCTGGCTGTGTTGCCTTAAGAGACAGGGCCTGGCTGGAGGAGATGAGCTGTTAGGATACAAACTTTAGAGATTATAGATCCACTCTGTTCCCACCTGTAATCCCAGCAGTGCAGTGAAGGTGCTGAGAGGACAGGCCCCTGGAATTTGCCAACCAGCCAGATTAGTGGAAATGGTGAGCTCCAGGTTTGGTGAGAGACCCTGTCTCAAAAATACAAGATGGAGAAAGACCAAGGGAGTCGACTGGTATGCTAGACACTTTGGGGTCCCAGTGGCAAACGCTGAGACTTGATAGAAAAGTGTAACCTAAGTTCTTTGAGCTCTAATGCCAGTATTTCCTCAATTGCTCTCCACAGTCGACCCCCTTCTGGTCAATCCCTAACCTTACCTAGGTTTTTAACTTGCTCTGGGTAAGTAGATGGGCCATTTTCTGGAGACTCCTGTGCCACACCCTGAGACAACCGGGACCCACCTGAGTTCACAGAGCAGTCAAGCCATTCCCCTTTGGAGAGGCTGCCTGTGGTCCCCAGGTAGTGAGATGCTCAGACATTTGTAACTGGTCAGCATCTTCCAAAGGACCGGGAGCTGCCTTCACCCTATGCTACCGGGAGTTGCATCAAGGAAATGCATTAAGAAGAATCAGCCAGAGGCGAGGGGAACGCTGCTCAGCCTCCCTACCTCTCAATTATTTATCGCTCATAATTTCCAGCAAATCTCTGGCTGTTTATTGGTCATCATCCATTATTGAAGCACTTCCTAGGGCTGGGGCCAGGTATTCGGGAGCCAGAGCTGGGGCACATTCTTGAAAGCTGTTAGACAACCCCTAGGGAGAAACGGGGTCTCCAGAGTGGCTGGTCATCCATGGAGAATACACCTTTTAATTGTTGGTTTTTGTGGGAGCCTGGGATTGGTCAGGATCCAGTGTGTGGTTTACCATGATTCTGAGAGAGAGAGAGAGAGAGAGAGAGAGAGAGAGAGAGAGAGAGAGAGAGAGAGAGAGAGAGAGAGAGAGTTTGTAGTGATCGTGGTCCCCCACAGAGAGCTTTGTGAGGTTGCATAGAGAGGGTGTACTGCTGTGGTCTCATGGCCCATCGCATTAGGCTCCTCCAAACATCCTGAATGTTCCTTGTATCTCTCTCTGGACCAATATTTTGGTTCTCAGATTTAAAAAAGAAAATAGCAACTGCAGGTCAATGTTAACATACAAGCTACACCATCCATGCAGAAGCCTGAGTCTCACCCTCTGTCTCTTCCTTTATTCTTCCCTCTTCTGTCCCAGCCTTCCATGCCTCCATGGCCCATCAATCAACACTGTAGTTCTATAGAATGGTACGATGGCTGTACTTCCTATGTTCCCACTGTAGTAGTTACTATGATAAAAAAAAAAAAAAAAACTGGTAAGAGAATAGGCTTTATTTTGGCTTGCTGTTTGAGGGAACGGCCCACCACATTGAAAGGGATGTAAAGCAGCTTGTTCATCACTGTGTCCACTGTCAGGAAGCAAAGAGAAATGAATGCCAGTGCTCAGTTCATTTTCCCCTGTGTGGATGATGCTACTACCCACGTGACTTTTACTTCTGCTAAACCTCTCTGGAGCCACATCCATCCCCAGAAGTGTCTCCTAAGGGATCCCAAATCTGGTTAAGTTGACAGTGATGAGGAAGCACTATACATGGCTACTGTCCTGCCACCATTTCTCTCCACTAAGCTGTGAATACCACATCCCACTTTAGTGACTATGATGGGCGCCTAGCGGGTTTCAACACTCTTTTTGACTCCCTTTAACCTGTTATCTGACAGCAAGCAGAGGCACAGAAGGAACATGTCAATCAGGGGTTGGGAAGAAGGCTCAGTAGACAATGAAATAGCTACACAAGCAAAAGGACCTTCCACACAGTGCCAGGTGGTGTGTGGCAGGTCCTCTAACTCGGGCTCTCATGAGGTGAATATGGGGGTGTTGGGAACAAGCTGGCTAGCTGGGATAGCTGTATCAACAGGCCTTTAGTTCATCTGAGTTTGCCTCTGTGTACAAGGTGTAAATCCATCAAGGATGACACTTGATGTCAACCTTGAACCCTCACACATGTGCATGTGCTTACACACACACACACACACACACACACACACACACACACACACACACACACACACACACCAGGAAACTCTACCTCCATGCTCTAAAACACTCAAATGGCATCCATTGAAGTCCACATCCCCCACTCTGTCCTATTTCTGAATGTTCCTCTCCATCTCACCCAATTATTCCTCTCTCACGCTATCACCCTCCCTCATCTTTGAGTGAGTGGCTTCAGCAAATTCTTCCTTACTCAGGCTCTTCCTTCAGTCAGGAAGCATCCACCCCAGCTCTTCTGAGGGAGAGCCCCCCATTATTTAGTCCCCCACATTGCATGTCTGTTCCCTGGGACCTTCTTTGGCTGCCCAGGACACCATCAGTGCTGATTTACACTAAGTGCAGGTAGCACTTAGTCTACCTGCAAAGAAGACATCTTAGGTTGAGGTCTCAAGTAGATTGACCTGTGTGCTCTGCTGTTCTGTTGTCACTGGGCTCTGGGCACTTTTTTTTTTATCATTTGTCAATGCTTTATTTATTGACAAATAAATAAAGTTATCAAAAAATCCGACCCTATTACTGGCTTGGGAATTCCAGGGGTCAATGGCCAGTGTCTCCCCTGAGGTCAGCCATGAAGGGAATGTGAAGAGAGTACCCATAAACCAATGAATAAGAGGGTGGTTTGTAATCTCCAAAGAGTCCCCATGGACCCCATTGTGTCAACCCCTAGTGGACTTCACAGCACTGGTGAACAAAACTGCCTCATGAGTCAATGACCTAAGATCATTGTAGAACCTTGGAACAAATGTGAACCAGGGATCCACGCTTCTGGGGCAGAGGTATCCCTGCTGTTTGCCCCTCAATACTAGAACACCACCAAATCAGGGCGACTCTCACCTTTGGCATATGGACATCCCATTGTGGAAGGCCTTTGACTATTGAAAAGACCTATATAATGCCACTGGATCTACCTATGTACCATTTGGCTTGATTTGCAAAGTCTAATTAAGAATGTAGACTCCTAGCATTTGATACTGGAGACTCAGGTGCTCCACTCACTGGCCTTGTAGCTTTAGAGACAAGGAACCATAGCTCCCTGGAAGGGGCCACAGCTCTCTGAAGCTCAATGCCATTTAACTGTAAAATAGAGATGCCATTGTCATCAGCCCTCAGGCCCAGACCTGTTCCTGGGTTTTCTCACCTCCTTCTAGAAGAACATAAAATTAACTAAGCCCAGGTTCAAAACCAGCTTCAAACTGGAACCAAGAGATTTCCCTAGTAACCTCCCATGCCTGAAGATCAAGGAGTATCTCAAGCCATGGCATAGCTGCTCTTCTGAAGAATCTCTCTTCCCTTGTTCATCAAATCAGACAGAATCTGTGGGTTTAGCTTTTTAATTCCAGGACTAATTAACCCTCTGGAATATTAGCATTGTTTTAGAGATCTTTCTAATGTCCTTATAATTTAATGAGCAGCACAGACTCCATTAGCCAAATTACACCAGGCTGTTAAGGCCAGCTTAGGAAGACACTAATGAAGGTTTTCTTTGACATCCCTCTCTCTGATCACTCATGTTTACGTGACAATTCATGTGTCCACTGTAAAGGCTTGTAGCTTATTAACATTTACCTAAGTCTGTGTCTAGTTATGTACCCACAAGCCCTAAAATACTGTGGGAACCTAAATGTGCCTTTATTTAACATTTGACAAGAGAACTCTAGCTGAGATCTGAAAATCTACCCCACTACACACACAATGAGAGTTGTTAGTAGATAGGGGCCCTAATTGAAGTATTAACCAATTGCTTCTGTTTTCCAATTAGCCAATCTTAATTCATTGGCTGGAGTCCTGGCAAATCTGCACTTAATCATGTATTGATGGGAGCTGATCCTACTAACTGGCCAGCCTCATGGCTAAGAGAACTTTGATGAGAATGCCAAACACACTCCCAACATCTCCAAGAAAGCCCCGAGAGTCTTGAGTAACCACACAAAACATAAAAGGAAACGTGTATCTTGGGTTCTCCAATTATGTACAAAAGGTGCAACTGCAGATCTCAGGTCAGCTTGGTTTACACTGCCATGCACTTAAGCATCCCAGTTCCAGTCCCAAGTGTGGGCACATTACCCTCATCTCTTCCTCCCTCCCTATCGGGTGTTTCTGAGATGGCTGCCTTCAGAGTTCAATTCTCTTCAGTGTGTTCAGGAAGTGTGTGCATTATTGCTGACATATGACTCAGCCCTGCTCAGCTTTCCCCTGAAGCAAGGCTCTTCAGCTGATTCCAGACCCACAGATTACAAAAGGGGCATTCTGATGGCTTGAATGCCAAGTATCCCCTACAGACTCCTGTGTTTAAACATTCCCCCAGCTTGTGGTATTCTCTGAGGATGTGGTGGGACCCTTTTAGACACGGAGGCTTGGGTAGAAGATATCCAGCCATGGGAACAGGGCTCAGAGGTCACAGACTAGCTTTACTTTCTGTCTGCCGTCCTAATGTAACCAGCCACCTCACGTTCCCACGGTTACAGCTGAGAAGGGTACTGCTTCGGCCATTAAGGTGGCCGGTTCCTAGTGGAAGGTTCCTAGCTGAGGATCAGCCACATCCTGTGATATTTGGTCACAGTGATGGAGAAAGGTAACTACTACACATAGAGTCCATCTGAAAACCCAAGGGCCTTCAAGGGTTTCTGGCACTTAGAGGTCATGATTCAGAATGCCCATAGCATGCTGACATTCACAGAAGTTGGTACACTCCCTCTGAGATGTTGATCTGCCCAAGTACCTGAGTGGGCTGCTCACTCCTCATCTCTGTCTCCATGTGATTCTCCAACCATCTCTAATCTCAGCCCTGTGGCTGGCCCTAGAGTTGAAAGAAGTACACTCTTGAAGGTGTGAGTTTGGAGACTGTCATGGCTAATATTGATTGTCAACTTGAGACTTGGGAAGAGGAAATCTCACTTGAGGAATTGCCTCCATCAGATTGGCCTGAGGGTCATGTCTGTGGGGGCATTTTCTTAATTGCTAATTGGTGTAAGATCGCCCAGCCCACTGTGGGTAGCACCATTCCTTAGGCAGGCAAGCCTAGGATATCTAGAAAAACTATCTGGGCATGAGCCTGGGAACAAACCAGAAAATAGCCTTTTTTCCCCATGATCTCTGGTTCAGTTTTTGCCTCCAGTTCCCTCCCTACCTTGGCTTCCCTCAGCGATGAACTGTGACCTATAAGCCAAATAATCCCCTTTCTCTGAGAGTTGTTTTGGTCAATGTTTTAGCACAGCAAAAAAAATCATACTAGGACAGGGACTTTATCTTTCTCATAGTCTCTCTCTCTCTCATATATACATGTGTGTGTTTGTGTGTATACACATGTGCACATGCAAACCTAAACCTGTGTGATAAGAATACATTTCCTGGTGTTGTTCAATAGGTGATGTCCACTTTATTTTAGAGACAGGGTCTCTCTCTCTCTCTCTCTCTCTCTCTCTCTCTCTCTCTCTCTCTCTCTCTCTCTCTCTCTCTCCATGCACTTCACTTGCCAAGTAGGCTAGGTTCCAAAGCACCTCAGGCATCAATCAGAATCCACCCCCCACTCACCCAGTACTGAGATTGCAAGATACATACAACAGCCAGACCACACCCAACTTTTAAAAATATGAATCCTAGGCCAGGCAGTGGTGGCTCATGCGTTTAATCCCAGCACTCGGGAGGCAGAGGCAGGCAGATCTCTGTGAGTTCGAGACCAGCCTGGTCTACAAGAGCTAGTTCCAGGACAGCCTCCCAAGCCACAGAGAAACCCTGTCGAAAACCAAAAAAAAAAAAAAAAAAAAAAAAAAAAAAAAAAGTGAATCCTTGGAATTGAACTTCAAGCACTTTGCCTATGGAAGCCATCTCTCTAATCCTCTTCTCTACTCTTTAATACTCTTTATTACTGAAATACCCCAAACTGACAACAACAAACCATCAGCTGGAGACTCCTAGAAGATGCCAGAAACATCAAGTAGATATGTAGCTTAAAAAGCAATGAGTCTAAGACAGAGGAAACATATTTTTAAAAATGCATGAGATAAAACATACAAAATAAAAGCGGGGCTTGGTGGACTTGGCCTTGGGGCTAAGATGAAAGGAAGGGTGAGATCAAAGCTGTGGTTAAAAGGAGAAGTGATTGGATTGGAGTCACATTCCCTAAGTAGAGATGATAAACTACCCCTGGGAGTAAGGAGCTATAGAAGGTTTTACCCCTGGCAGTTGGGAGCCATAGAAGGTTCTGCATTGGAGACAATGAGCAGGGTTGCATTTCTGTGGTCTCTGGGACATGCATATAATTGTGGCTGACAACTTGCCAGGACCACCATGCTTTCTCCTCGTGTCTGAGCCACAGAACCACACTACTCATAAGAAAAGAGCAATTGAGAATATATCCTATTGATTATTCTCAGCCTATAAACCCTACTCTAAAAAGAAGCACTCTCCCAGCCAGACCAGGCCTGGTGGGCACCATGCCGGCCTCCTTTCTCAGAAAGGGTGGAGGTGATGGGGTGCCAGGAGAGGAAGCAGCTCTCGTGGAAGGCAGGAGGGAGATTAGAGCGTCTATGAGTCTGGCTTTATGGAGTCCTGGCTTTGCTTATCGGCTAGTGTCTTGTGGTTTCCTGGAGGGCTGAGGAGACACACTCACTCTCAGGGAGAATGGAGGATGAGGCAGGTTCTGCATGGGGTGCAGGGTCCTATGATAATGCTCTGGGTTCATACGACAAGTTACAGAGAGAAGTGGGGCTGGGTTCATGGCAGGCCAGTGTGAGAAAAGACGGAGTCATTGACAGGAGTGGGGATTTAGGGACTCAGTATAGGACAGACACAAGCTAAGGAGTAGGTGTCAACTGTCAGCAAATTTATGACTAAATAGGTAAATAACAGAGCAGGCCATCACTGAGAGTCAGGAACCAGCACTTCCCAGGGAAATAGAAGTATGGCATCTTACTCACTGTACTGTTGCTGTAAGAGACACCATGGCCATAGCAACTTTTTTTTTTTTTTGGTTTTTCGAGACAGGGTTTCTCTGTGTAGCTTTGGAGCCTATCCTGGCACTTGCTCTGGAGACCAGGCTGGCCTCAAACTCACAGAGATCTGCCTGCCTCTGCCTCCCAAGTGCTGGGATTAAAGGCGTGCACCACCAAAGCCCGGTCTCATAGCAACTCTCATAAAGAAGAGCACTTAACTGGGGCTAGCTTACAGTTTTGGAGGTTTAGTTCATTATCCTCATGGCAGAGAGCATGGCAGCACATATGGCATTGGAGAAGAAGCTGGGAGTTCCTGACCTGCAGGCAGCAGGAAGAGAGACTGAGCCAGCTGCTGGGTCTGCCTTGGGTTTCTAAAACCCCAAGTCCACCTTCTGTGGCATACTTCCTCCAACAAGGCCACACCTCCTGATCCTTACAAATAGTGCCACTCCCTGATGACTAAGCACTCAAATCTATGAGTTTATGGGGATGCCGATAAATGCAGGATATTGATAATCATAATAAAAATAACAGTAATAATAATTATAATGTCTTATCACAGTTGCAAAGTGAACTCACTTAGGAACTACTTGGGCACCAAACCTTCTAATGCAATAGTTGCCAAGGTGATGCAACAAAAGATAAGCCCATTAGACTTGTTATTGAGACGTTTTTTGTTAAACGAGTCTGTGGAGCTTTAAGTTCAGCCAAGAGTAACCACTACATTCTGTTTGTTGTTTTGCTACAGGACTTTTCAGGGTCTTTAAGGCAGTGGGCACTTAGAATGTCCTTGTGGGAGAGGGCAGGCTCTAGAACATGGGGCATTGTTCAAGATTATCTGAATTCTCAATTCGTCTCTTGAGGAATGTTTTCTGGGGTGGTGGTACTAGGGCCACACTGAGGAGCTGTACATTGAGAGTAAGTGGGGCTGTTGATACATTGTCCCAGAGGTATGCCTACAGTCTGGACAATAAAGGGGTCCAGAGTCTGTCCCAACTAGGATGCCAGGACTCTCTGCAACACAGATTCAACATGACACATCAGGAGAGACAGTCCATAGACGCTCAGATGATTGCCTTCCACAAGAGGAGGCCACCTTCCCTTTCAGATTCGATGACTGTTTGTTGTGGCTGTTGTGTTAATTTCTGCAATGGGCTAGATTCTTTGCTGAGAGCATATACATAATCTCATTAAAGCCCTTTCTTAAAGCCTCCAAAAGGCTATTATCTTCATTTAACCAAAGAGGCTGCAGAGGTTATGTTAGTAGATCAATTCCACAGAGCAAGAAGCAGATCCATTCCCCATTCTCAAGCTGGAGATTGGCCATAGAAGGGCAATCCAGAACCAGGTTTAGAATCTGATTTTTTTTAAGAAAAAAATCTGATTTGCAACTACGACTGCTATAGTTGTAAATATAGTGTATATTTTCATCAATACACTATGTGAATTTACTTCAGGATATGTATACTGCATGGCAGTCACTTTCTGGTACCCCAGTTTCCCTATCTGTAAAACCTGGGGCAAAATGTGTCTGTCTTTCTCCCAACAAATAGCTCTGAAGCAGAGCTTTCTGAAAGTGATGGCCATGGATCAAGTGACATCAAAATCCATCAAAGGTGCTCACTGTATACTCAGGCACAGCAAACACACATAACACACACACACACACACACACACACACACACACACAGAGAGAGAGAGAGAGAGAGAGAGAGACAGAGAGAGAGAGAGACAGAGAGAGACAGACAGACAGACAGGCAGACAGACAGACACACATACAGAGGGATGCACACACACCTTTTGTTTAGCAAAGGCCAAAATGTGCTGACAAAGATTAATAACCCAACATTCTATTCCATTCATTGACTCATTCCTTTATTTGGGACAAGGGTTTTCTGGAGCCCAGGCTGGCCTTGAGATCTTCCCAACCCTCTTGCCTCCACCACTCAGGCACTGGGGGCACAGGTGAACACTGCCCCAGAAAAAAAAATGCCACCAAGTATTTCCCAAATGTAGCCCATGTGTGATGGGAAGTTTCTTTTTCCTGCACACCACTCCTCTCAGCCCTGCTGGGTACCAAGCATTCTAGAAAGCATAGATTCTTTGGGGCACACTTTTGGTGACAGGCAGTGACTGGAGCTTCAAGCTGGTGGGCGATGACTATCGATTGAGGAAAAGGCGTGCTGGATAGAGAGGTGTGGGAGCTGGTGGAACCCATTTCATCCCTGCTGGAAGTTCTCCTAAGGAGCACTCAGGAGGTCCTTAAAATAGCATCCTTAATCCTCCTGATGAGGCCAAGGAAGGCCTGGGGCAATTCAGGCCTGGCTCCAGTGGAAACTGTCAACTCTGCCATCTCCACTCTCCACTGGGGCCAAGGCCAGTCTGTTGATCTCCCAACACCATCTTCAGAAAGCCCAGATTAGATAGTGACTCATGGTTCCCTGCTGCAAGTAGCATGTTTTGTTCCAGAGTGAAGCTCAGGTTGGCTGGGTCTGTGTGAAATTCTTCACTGCCACCCAGACTCAGTGCCCTGCTTGTCAGGTGGTGTCACCATCCAAGGCCAGCCCCAAGTGCAACACCACTGGGGATACACAGGCCATGGGTCCCAGTGAAGCAGCAGTAGCTCTTCTTTGCCATTTTCAATAAAGTCTCAGAGCTCAAAAGCCTATGGAGGCCCTGGCCCAACCATTGTGAAGAAGGCAAGAGGAGACTCACTCCCTGGACTTGCTGTTCTGGGACTTCTCGGCTGTTGTCTTGGAGGCAGTTCAGGGGTTAAGGGAGTAGAGAGGGAGCCAGGGAAGGTCCACCAAGCTGGGTGCCCAGGTGAGATGACATCCCAGGACTCACACATTAAATGGAAACAAGGCATTATCAACTGTCCCCTCCAGGTCTGCATCCATTAAGCCAAATGGCTGCCTCTCTGAGGAACCTGAGCTCTGAAGATGCAGTGTGCTCTTGGACTGTGTTCATCACAATGGGCCAAGGCTATCATGTGGCCCGAAGCAAGAATCAACAAATAGCAACAAATGATAGTGAAGGAAGCCACCTGAGACTTTGTGGCTCAAAGACAGTCAGAAGAGAGTTGCCTGTTTCCCATGAAAGAGATACACCATTGTCCTATGTCCAGAGTCAGCTGTAGGGACAAGTCAGAGATTATGGTAGGAGAGGTTCACAGCTCCAGGAAGCCAAGTGAAAGCCAAAAGGTTTTTCAAGTCCTGTCTCTGGAAGTCACCGGATGCAACTGCATTATGTTTAATTGGTCAAGAGAACTCAGATTAGGGATGGGGTGGGGGACTTAAGCTCCACCACTCAATCCTGCTCCTAGATCAAGGTCCTTCCCCAAGGATATAACTCCTCCCAGGGAGGAGACACAAGGGCTCTGTGAACACCTTTAATGGACCACACCTACCTTTCAAGGTTGTTGAGAGGATTAAAAATGATAATTCACACCAAGTGTCTGGTGCATTTTTGCACATTAGGGGAGCCATTCCTTCCCCTGGGTGGGTGCAGCTATTTGGCAGGCAAAGGCTATGCTGGGATTTAGCACCTCTGTACCTCCTAGAAGTGGCCTTGGGCAGGACACAACCTGTATGACTGATTGAAGCAGCTCTGCCCAATGCATACAAATCCCAGTGTGTGAAAGCCATTGTTAAATATAGCTGAGCCCAGCTCTGCAGTGGGCATTGTTGTCATGGCCGATTAGGAAGTGTCCTTCCCTGGCCTCAGCCCTGTGGTTTCTGCTCCTCATCTGCTACTATGACACATAGTTTCAAGAGACAGGCTCTTGGTTCCTACCTGCCTAAAGCTAAGAGGCTATGGGTGATCCAAACTGAGTTAATAAGACAGTGACTCCAAGGGCTGGGGCTGTAGCTCAGTCAGGGGAGTGCTTGTCTATCGTGTACAAGGCCCTGGGTTCAATTCCCAGCATGGTATAAACCAGGTGTGGTGTTGTGCACCTGTAATCCTAGCACCTAGGGGGTGGAGACAGGAGGATCAGGAGTTCACAGTCATTCTCATAGCAAGCCAGTCTGGCATACACAGAGCCATATATATACCAAACAAAAACACAATAGATACTGGGTCATGGAGTCTTGAGTCTTTGGCAGAATAACTCAGGGGACAGAGTATTCATGTCGATCTGTCCTCAAAGAAGTTCTGGGAGGAGTTATGTTTCAGTAGTGTGTCCTTCAAGTGCTTGTGTCCAGTACTTGGCTTTTCTGTCAACCCGATGCTAGCTGGGTCCTGTCTCTTTTCCCTCCCTCATCTTCACTTTGGAGTCCTTTGACAAACCTCTCACAAGCTGTTCCAAAACCACCCAAGGCCTCCATACCTGCTTGGTGAAGAATCCCAAACTGAGACAAAAAAGACCAAGAGAGGCTCCAGGGCGGGACCCAGACATGGTGAGTAAGGAGTGAGACACAAGGAGCTCTTGGAGGAGGTGATATGGGATACAGACCAGTAGTGGATGAAGATAGCTGCACAGGGGCCGGGGGAGGAGGGGCTCTGTCAGTGGTGTGTTTGTCCCATAAAGTGCTAAGGGAGCAAATCTCTTGCTCGTCTGAGGGATGGGGTTGGTGAGCCGGATCAGTAAATGTCCAACCCACAGCATAGTTTTTTTGGCTGAAGCCTGTAGTCAAACAGCATAATCCCTTCAAAGGAACTCTTAGAAGCAGAGGGAGGAGCCGTAGGTACTTTTACATGGGTAGGAAGAAAAGAGAAATTAAATTAAACACGCGCACGCACATCCCCACACCCTCGGCTCTGCCTATGGGGGCAGCACAACCATTACTATCTACTCCCTAAATCTGCAGTGACTTGTGGTCTGGGGAGGGAGAGCGGTTATTTATGGTGTCAAATGGGAGGGACCTTATCATCCTACACCTCCCAGGTAAGTCCCCCCACCCAGCCTGAGGGGACCTTCTCACCCAGCCTTGGAGTCGCCATGCCAAAGAGGGGACTTGCAGGAATGCAAGAGAAAAGAGGGAATCAGGTAGGTGGAGAGGGGGGAGTCAATGGGGGGGGTTCGCTGGTGCTATTTTAGCTTTGAAGTTCCGGAGCTGGAAGCAGTCATAAATTTTCTGCTGTGAGAGATGAAGATTATAAAATACCACTCTTGACTGGGGGTGGGGGTGGGGCTGGCTCATGTGGCATCCATTATCACCCGGGAAGTTCCTCCTGGGCCCCTAGCTTCCTCCAGCCTCCCTTAAGCCGCCCTGTATCTCTGGAACAAAATACTGCTGTTCTTGGCAAGTGGCCCAGAAGAAAAGAAAATGTACACATGTATATCGTATATTTAATATATTTGTGTATATATTATATATATATATATATATATATATATATATATATATAGTAGCTCAGTGGCAGAGCCACTGGGCTACATAGAGGACTAAATAAACACACTACACAAGACTAAGTAAACACACTACCACTGAGCTACATCTCCAGTCCTTGGTCTTTTGAAACAGGGTCTCACTATGCAGTTTAGGCCTGTCTTGAAATTGTGATCCTCCTGCCCCAGTCCCCCACATGCTGGGATCACAGGTGAGCATCACCATAACTGCCCAGAATAGCCTCGGTGGGCATCATGCATTTCTAGGCGTGGACACAGCCATTGGACTGGAATAAACCCTGGGTTCCAGGCAGTGTGTATCGTGGGGCCATAATTCTCAATGTCTCTGAATCTCTGGAATTGTACAGTGGTCCAAATATTGTAAGAATGAAGTGAAATTGAGGGTGAGCTGGAAAGGACAGGGGACTTGTATGTACTAAAGCTTTAATGTGTGCAGTTGAACCCTTACCCACAGGAAATCCAGGGGAACCCCACTTTTCACTAGGACTCTTACTTATCCAAACACAGCCTCCAATTGCAAGGGCTCCTAAGTTTCCTGGGGGAACTCAGACAGGTGCCAAAGCGCCTGGTTCCAGTCCACATTCTCAAAGGAGAGGCCTGGCAACTGCCATCCCCACCAGGTGTTCCAGGGGCTTCCTGTTCGTGAAGCCACTGCCCTGAGAGTCTGTGTTAGACAGGTTCTCTGGGGGAACACAGCGGAAGGAGGGCACATACATCATAAAGGAGATTCACAAGATTGGCTTACAGCATCCAGGCTGGGGAGTCTAACGGTGGCTGTTGGGGCCCTGGAGAGGCTGAGAACACAGTGGCTTCTCAGTGTATGAAGCCAAAGTACTCATCAGCTCCCATCCTGTGCTAAAGGTCCAGAAAATTCCTGGAAAGTTATTAGCCTTAAGGTCACAATTGGAAGGCAAAATTGGAAGCTGGATTGCAATATTAGTAAAGGATGGCTACAGCAGAAGCAACAGAGTGGATACACTCATCAACAAGAACGAAAGCAGGCAGGTGAAGATCGCTGCTTCTCCCTGCTGTCCTGGACCTCAGTATGTATAGACCATATGCAGGAAGGAGCCATGCACTCTGTGGTACAGGCATCTCTAGGTAATCCTTTCTGAAAATATTTTCATGGGCCTGCACATGAAATTAACCACCACAGAGCTCATTAGCATATCGGATGTCCACCCTGGCTGTTAGTGCTGCCTGGGGACTTTTTCTTTCTCTGCAACCTCTGCAACCATCATCCTTTGAGGTGTGTCTTAGTTTCTTTGCCCTGTTGCTTTGTTAAATCCTGTCAACTTTAAGGAGCTTCCACTTAGAGAAGTTATAGTGCCCTGAGTTCAAGTTCTATTATTTATGAGCTGTGTGCACTTGGGTAGACCGCTTAACCTCTCTGAATTTCAGTCTTTACTTCTCCACTGTGAAGCTGAATGTTTGGATGGAAGGAAGGGTGGTAGTTAAGACCTGGGTGATGTCATACTAGATGTTCTATAGGCTCATGCTCTGCTTCAGAGGCTGGAAGTTCATCTTCACCGATGACTTGATAGGATAGAGAATGGCCCAGGAGATCCATAGAGCACACTGCTGAGTAAGAATGCTGTGTGATTTCTCACAGGGAGATGGGAATAATCGAAACAATGGTCTATTCATCCTGGATGGAGCATGGGCAGCAGACTAAAGGAATGATTCTACTGAGGTGTAACTCGGCAGGGGGGGCGGGCACTAATGAACTTATGGGGGGTTCCTTATGTATGGATGAGGGGCTACTTAAAGTAACATGGATGAGTCAAAGACAGCTGCATCATGAGAAAGCCCACCCAGCCTGGGTGCTGCCTCATGAAAGCTTCAGCCTGGTGCTCCCATCACACACAGGTCGTGGACAGGATGCTTTCTCCATCCTCGTGAATTTCAGCTCATGAATTCTCTCTCTCTCTCTCTCTCTCTCTCTCTCTCTCTCTCTCTCTCTCTCCTTGTGTGTGTGTCTCTCTGTGTGTGTCTGTGTTTCTCTCTCTCTCTCTCTCTCTCTCTCTCTCTCTCTCCTTGTGTGTGTCTCTCTGTCTCTCTGCCTCTCTCTCTCTCTCTCTCTCTCTCTCTCTCTCTCTCTCTCTGTCCCTCTTCCTCCCCTCCTCCTGTCTTCCTCCCTTTTTCTCTCACTCCTCTGTCCTGGCCACCTTGATGTGAACCATCCCTCCCCACCATCCCTCCCCACCATGATGAACAGGGCTCTCTGAAACTGTGAGCCCAAATGAGCCCTTCCCCACTTAAGCCACTCTGTCAGATATTTTTTCACAAGAAAATTCTAACACTGACCCTCGAAAACCACATCCTGTCCTCTGAGGAGGGGTTGTCTACTCTGCCTGTCACGGGGACAAATTTAAGTTGAGAAAGTTTAAGTCACTTGTCTGAGGGCATTGACCCAGGTATGGGAAAAGTCAGTCTTTCCCCATCTGCCTAATACTGCCTGGAACACAGTAATATAACTCAACATGTGATTTCCCTTCCTTCTCAACAACTAACTCTACATGGTAGAAAGAATTACTAAGAGAAAATTCAATTCTCAGTGCCTACAGCAGCTATTGAATACTTGTAGAAATCCTGAATTCATATCCTACCACATGTGAGCTGTGTGATTCTAGGTAACTCACTTAACCTACCTGAGACTTGTCCTCTAGCATGAGGGAGTAGGTTGTCTCTAACTTTCACACTTTGAACAACTCTGCTTCTGCTTCTAAGAGCCCAACACAGCTAGGAAACACCCAGAAAGTGGCATTGGTCCAGTGAGGACCTACTAATGGAGACAGGGTGGTCTCTTTGCCTCCCTCCATGTGTTGGGTCGATATGCATCGATCCCGGTTCAGCTGAGCAAGGGCTGTCTTTCAAAGTTTATTCTGGTGTCAATTTTTATAGTTCTTCCCCGCAGATCAATAGCACGCAAAAACATTAAAGCAAACTTTGCAAAGCAGATGGTTCAATAAGAGTTTATGAATGGCTTCGGCCCCTGCTCTGAGCCTTTGGAAGAAAGCACTGCGTTTACTCTGATGAGTGGGAGAGAAGCATCAATACAGACTGCTCTCTCAGCCCTGGGAGGCAGGAAGGCTGGCCCAGCAGTTCCCCTTATTTTCCACAGCTGAGGAAGTGGTCACAGATTGAGCCATGATTCAAAATAAACAAATGTTTAAATATGGATCTGTATGGATATGAGTAGAGCTAGCCCTACTCTGCCTCTGGGCATTTACCAGGTATCCATCGAAAACACCTGGAGAAATCACTCTCTCCCTCTAGTCAGGGTACCCCACACACCCGCCAGGTGGGGGAAAACTCACTAAGGGAAAACCAAATGTCTCTGTGTTTTGAAGCAAAAGAAAAGTGTACAGAACCAATGAATAGAAGTGAAGATGTTCCTTCAAGGATAACCAAGCATGTGGTTTGGTAGGTAGAATGCCTGCCTTGCATTCACAAAGCCTTGGATTCTATTCCCAGTACCACTAACCTGGACATGGTAGGGTACATCTGGATTCTCGACACTTGGAATGTAGAGGTAGAAGGATGAGATGACCAAAGTCATCCTTGGCTTATGTCGTGTGTTCTAGGTTACCTGGGATACATGAGATACTGTCTTTGAAATAAAATAATAAAAAATAAAATGGGAAATACCAGTTATAATCACAAAGAGGGATTGTTTTTCTTCCATAGTCCTCCACTTAGCAGAAACTAAAATATAAGTAGGTCTGAGCTACAGAGTCTGCATCCAGCTCTTCTGGCAGATGAATGAATCCGTTTCAACCAAATTTGAATATACCTTAGTCTGTCAGTGTAGTGGTTTCAATAAGAATGCCCCCAATAGGCTCATATATTTGAATACTCAGTCACCGGGGAGTAGCGATGTTTGAGAAGGATTAAGAGGTGTGGCCTAGTTGAGGAAGTGTGTCACTGGGGGGCAGTTTTGAGGTTTCAAAAGCCCATGGCAGGCTCAATCTCTCCCACTCTACTTTCAGATCAGGATGTAGATCTCAACTACTTCTCCAGCTACACCCGCCTGCTGCCATGCTCACTACCATGACAATAATGGACCAAGCCTCTGAAACTGAAAGCAAGGCCCCGATTAAATGCTTTCTTTTATAAGAGTTGCCTTGATCATAGTGTCTCTTCATAGCAATAGAACACTGACTAAGACAACCAGGTAAATCTTAAGAATGCACATCCTGCTGTCTACAGATGTGTCTATCTTATGCACACACCCCAGCTCACATACATGGTTGAAAAAAATCATGACCATCCACGTTGGTGGCAATTAAATGAAAAGCAACACATTAATGAGTCCTGAGGAAAGAGCAGAATATATATGCCAACAGGGAAATGGAGTCTTGCTGATGACAGACATTCCTCTGGGGTGAGATACCATGCCCTCGAAGTTCAAAGACAGGGGGAAGGCCACAGCACAGAAAGGAGGGAATGGAATTTGAAAGCATTAAAAGGGAAAGTAACTGCGAACGTTGCTATCTTCTGTCCCAGGATCCCACAAAGGAGGAAGGGAACATATGGTAAGGAAGGGTTGACATGGAACTTGTATATCAGCAGTGATGCAGTTTGGAGAGAAGAACGAGGAGGCATCAAAGGGAAGGGTAAAGTAGTAGGACTGAAGCCAGCTCTGTGTGTTCACTGCTGGACCCTCAATACCCAACACATCTGATGAGTGAATGAATGATGGACGCAAAGGTCTGCCTTTGTGTATTCACTGCACTTAACTCTCCTCGATAATTTTATTGGTTTGCTGTATTTCACTGGGAAAGGGAAGGAGGAAGGGAGAGAGCCAGACAGCCTGGCTTCCAGTCCTCGTTCCACTCATTGTTGTGACCTTTTTCTGAGCCTTTTTTTTTTTTACTAGTCTGTTATGGGTACAGTATTTTCTTTTGTAAGAGCTTAAAAAGCTGTGGGGAGTAGGCTTGGAAGATGGCTCAGTGGGCAAAGTGAAGTCCAACTACAAGGACCAGAGTTCAGATCCTCAAACCCCAAGTATATGCATGATAGGTGTGATCACCCACCTGTAATTCAAGTCCCTGAAGGTAAAGACAGGAGGTTCCCCAGAACAGGCTCGCCAATGATACCAGCGTTATCAGTGAGCCCTGGGTTTGATTGAGAGACTCTGCCTCAAAAAATAATGTGGAAGAGTGATTGATCATGATTATTGCCATCAGCTTTGGCTCTCCACACACACACACACACACACACACAGGTATGCACAGATGGGCACCCTATCACACACAAGTGTACACCCACATATAGAAACACACATACATGGTTGTCACACATACATGTAGGGAAGAAGGCTGTGGGGGGGCTTATGAATACTAGTATATTAGAGGGACAATGACACTGAATGTTTATTAAGTTCCAACTATTGGCCATCTACTCATGACCCTAACCCCCCTGTTTTATCACCATTATACCAATGTCCACTTGCTTCAGAGTCTTTGAGAGGCCCAGACATCAGCTTCATTTTTTTTAGTCACTCTGATATTCAGTGGAGGGGTGACATTCACAGTCTCTGTTGCCTTGCCTACCTGGGAAGATAATGCCTCTTTGCACTCATGTCTATGTCCAGAGTATGTGGGTCACAGTAGGTGATGGAGTAGGCATTTGCCACACTGGGGAATGGGAATACAAACACAGCCAGCCATCATGATGGTCCTAGGAAGTAACCCTCTCTACCCCTCCCAACAGACAGGAAGTATAGCTCAGGAGTCAACAGCACTCAAATGCATGCCAGGAGAGGGACTTGGGAATGAAGCTGAAGAGAGGGTACATACAACCACTTCGTAGGAGAGTTGTGGTTTCCCTCTTGCCAGGATAGTCTGTGCCAAGTTCTAGACAAGAGAATTCCTAGCTGATGTGCTTCATTCTTGTGACCTCATAATCTTGTGTGTTTGGGGACCTTTCAGCACAGTGAACATGAGGGATGGGTAGTGACGCCAGCACCTTTCAGTTTGTATAAGTGATGCCATTTTCTGTGTGTGTGCTCTGGTATGTGCATAGTGTGCCCAATATAGAAAACAGAATGGGTCTAGCCCCTAACTAGACAGGGAGACACACTGGAAATTGTGCAACTGGACTCAGTGTCTACCTCTGTGTCCTAGGAAATGACTTCTCTCATATCTCCCATCAGGATCAAAAAAAATGCCTGCATTGGTATTTTGAGAATGGGAATGAGAGGCCTAGGAGAAAATCATGGAGAAGACAAGGAAACCCTTTAGATCCCTTGAACCACCTTAATGGCAACTGTGAAAAATATGGATGTGGCTCACTCAACTGAGACAGAGAGCCTAGGTCACTTCAGGAAATTCTTAACCAGTGTATTGAGTGAGTAGTTTCTTTTTTTTCTTTCTTTCTTTTCTTTTCTTTTTTTTCTCTTTCTTTTTCTTTTCTTTTCTTTTTTTTTTTTTGATACAGGATTTCTCTGTGGCTTTGGAGGCTGTCCTGGAACTAGCTCTAGTAGACCAGGCTGGTCTCGAACTCACAGAGATCCGCCTGCTTCTACCTCCTGAGTCCTGGGATTAAAGGCGTGCGCCACCACACCCGTCGAGTGAGTAGTTTCTTTCTTCTTTGGTTTTTTTTTTTTTCATTTTTTTTGTCTCTGTGCATGTGATATATGTGTGTCTGTGTTCACATGTGTACAAATGTGTGTGGTTTATGTGTGTCTGTATTCACATGTGTACATATGTGTGTGATTTATGTGTGTCTGTGTTCACATGTGTACATATGTGTGTGGTTTATGTGTGTCTGTGTTCACATGTGTACATATAGGTGTGATTTATGTGTGTCTGTGTTCACATGTGTACATATGTGTGTGGTTTATGCATGTCTGTGTTCACATGTGTACATATGTGTGTGGTTTATGAATGTCTGTGTTCACATGTGTCCATATGTGTGTGGTTTATGTGTGTCTGTATTCACATGTGTCCATATGTGTGTGGTTTATGCGTGTCTGTGTTCACATGTGTACATATGTGTGTGGTTTATGTGTGTCTGTATTCACATGTGTCCATATGTATACAGAGGCCAGAAGTAGAAACTGTGTGTCCTCTCCTTTCTCTCTCCTTTTTTGTTGGTGTAGGGTCTCCCGCTGAACCTGGAGCTTCTGATTGGGCTAGACTGACTGGCTAGTGAGACCAAGGAGAGCCCTCTGTCTCTGTCCCTGTCCCTCCCCTGTGCTAAGGTGACAGGTGCACAGTGTCACACCTGCCTTTTTTTTTTTTTAAAGAGTTCAGTGGATGGAACTGACTGAGCCATCTCATCTTCCCACACCTCTTTTTATTTTATTTAAAATTTTTTAATAACATTTTATTCTTTGAGAATTTTATGCAGTGTATTTTGATCATAGTCTCCCTTCCCTCAACTCCTCCTAAATCTACTCCACCTCCTTATCCATCCAACTTTGTGTCCTCTTTAAAAAGTAAAAGCAATGCCCCCCCCCATGGTATCCAATCTGTACTGTCTAGATATTCTTGTATGTGACACCATGCCTTGAGAGAGCATGGTTGACCTACCAAGGACCACACAGTCTCTCCCTCTCCTGACAGTGGTCAATTGCAAATAGCCTTTTAAAAGACAAAAATCTCACTCTGGACCCTAATGTCTACAAATCCATGCTGGCCATAAACTCACAGCAATCCTCCTGCTTCAGTCTCCAGAGCACTATACAGAAATGTGCCACCACACTGGGCTGTAGTTCTTTTTATCGTGATGTAGCAGAATGATATGTGCTGAAGATCAGTGCCCAGATGCGCCTAAAGGAGCGTCTGCTAAACACAACATGATGTCAGATCAGGGCAGGGGAACTGAGGTTGATTGACGGGCTGCCTCTTGCTCCTCGGTGGGACAGAAAGTCACTGTAGGGGCCATTGTCAGTGGTCTCTGAACATCAGCAGAATCAGGTAGCTCACGGTAGCTCTGAAGGAGCTCCTGGCCCTGCTTGTTCATGATTGACAGCTCCTCTGCTCCATCTTGCAGCATGCAAACAGTAATTGCTGCTATTTCATTTTATTGAGCAGTTACAGTACTGCCTGTCAGCAGCCCAGCTGGTCTCTGGTCTCTGAGAGATCAGCATAAAAATGAGGGAAAGAAACTAGACTGCAGCCAGGTGTGAACAGGGCTTAGTGTGGGGACAAAGGAGAGAATTCTCTGTGGAGGAGAAGAAGTCTAACAGGGCAGGTGAGAACTTAACCTGCCAATAAAACATCTCTGCATGACACTGTGAGGCTGACAGGATGCTGGACAGCCTCAGACCTCGACAACCCCAGCCTGTAGGATCTCTGGGATACACCAGGGTCCCCCAGGTGTCTCCAAGGAGGATCAAGTGTTGGTGTCATGATGGACCCACATGTGCTGCAAAATTCCAAGCAGGAAATCCGGTAGCAACTTTGGGTTAGGATAGTAAGTTCCTGAAACTTCTGAGCTGGGCCAAGTAATTCGAGGAATTCCCTAACCAGTACCCAAAAGAGAGGAGTGATCAGAGGACACAGCAGAGCTATAGTACACATTTGCATGAGAAGCCTCTGGTGTGTTTAGATTGTGTGTATGTTCATGTTATGTGCACACGTGTGTGCTTGCATGTGTGCCTATGACATGCAGGGATATTGGTGTTTCTCTTTCCGCTCTACATGTAAGGTCTGAGTATATGTGGATCTCTTTTTCTTAATCCTGTGTGGCATGTGTGTTTACATGTTCATGTGTGTTCATAAGTGTGTGCGCGCACATGTGGAGACCAGAAGTTGACACTGTGTGTCTTTCTCTATCACCCTCCATCTTAGTTTTTGAGAAAGGGTCTCTCTGAATCTGGAACTTACCCACTAAGTGTGGCGCTCCAGGGATCTTCTGATCTCCATATCCCCAGTGCTAGATGTCTGTGGTGAACACTGTTTTACATCCCCACTGTGGTTCTGAGACATCCAGAGACATATTTAAAACTGTGCGTGATCGTCTTGTATGTGAATAGAACCTGAATAAACTTAAAAGGAGGGAATCAGTAGTGTGATGTGATGAGCATGATGTGGGGTCCTATGAGTGGGAGGCTCCCAGGCAGCCACTCTAAGGAGGTGCCCTGGGTACCATTGAGGGCAGGAGGAAATCCTCTGACTCCCATTCCCCTCCCCGCACCCAGCCTGGGACTCTGTGTGGTTTCCCAGCTCTTGATGGTCCAGGATGGCTTGGACCTTATCCTTACCCAGCATCCCTCCCTGCATCTCTCTTCTGTTCCTTGGCCCTGACCAAGGACCCTTCCAGTGTTGCTGGCCCTAGTAAATATTTCAGCACTCTTTGAGATCAATGATGTATCATCGATGGGAAATTGGATGTAAATCATCCTGGCTTCCCTGTCACCCCAGAAATCAATGTTCACACATTAGGGCTGTGAGCTACTTAGGAGGTTCTGATGGACGGTTTGCTCAGAGTCCAGGCACCACACCTGAGTCCTGCAGTCTATCTTTCCTTCCCAGGGTGAGGCTGAAGGGAGGCTGCCTCAAGAGGACTAATGCTTCTTGAAGACCTGGTGGCTTCATCACTAGCAGTGTGACACCCCAGAGCAACCCAGCTCTGTTCTCACTGAAGGCCTTGGATGTCTTGAGGGACTGCCGGTTAACCTGGAACATCAGGGCTCTGCTTCTTCTGTCTGACAGTAACTAATCGGATGCTACCACCCCTGTTTGGGAACTGTGCCCATAGGCTCCCCAGCTAGTGACACCATTCTGAGAGGTTGTTGAATCTTCTGGACATGGTGAGGCATCTAGCTGCCAGTTGTTGGGCCATTTGGAGCAGGATTCATGAGCTATATAGCTCCAGCACATCCTAGCCTGAGATATGTTCCTATTCTATGGAGACTGAGGAGTCCTGGGCAAACACTCCTGTGTCTTTGAATTCTGCCATGCCTTCCCCACTGTGACAAATGGAACCTTCTCAAACTGGGAGCCCAAACAAAGCTTCCCCTCCTTTAGGCTTCTTCTGTCAAATTTTTTGTCACTGGAAATAGAAAAGTCACTTGTGTTAGTACCTGCCACCACCTGGGTGTTGAAAGCTATCCACATAAGAACACCCTTTGACCCATGAGTTCTGCTTCTTGGCTTGCTCTAAGAGGTATGTAGATTATAGTTTTGTTTGCAATGAACATAAATAATCTAAATAGTCCAGAGAGGGCTATGGGTCAGATTATCTATGTGTTGCCTAGGAAATGAAACACCATGGAGCTGCGGTCAGCTATCTGCAGACAGGATGGCTCATTATATATAATAAAAAGGCTTATGAAACTGTATCCACCGGATGGCCCTACTGCAGGGAGTGTGGGGCTTGGCTTGACTTATGACCCTTCTTAGAAAACTTAGAAACATATTCAAACATTCACTCATTTGTAGTTTATGTAATATATTCATTATTTGCTCATTTGTGCTTGTAGACCTATGTATCTACATTATATACTGTAATAATTTTTCTCCTTGCCTTTTTTTTTTTTGTAATGGGGTCTCTCTGTGTAGCCCTGGTTGTCCTAGAACTCACCCTGTAGACCAGGCTGGCCTCAGACTCACAGAGATCCACCTGTCTCTGGCTCCTGAGTGCTGGATTAAAGGTGTGTGTCATCACGCCCAGCCATGGTTTAACTGGTATGAAGTATTCAGAAGTGGGTAACTAATACCAATACCATCCTTGATTTTTTATATTTGAATTGGGCAAAACTAGAAAACAAGTGCAGTGTGTTAACGATTTACCCCTGAGTAGTAGTTTCCTCCCTGTTTTCATACAGTATACAGTATTGTACAGGTGTTACCTATAATTATGGTCTAATTTCTTTTATGTTGCCATAGTTATTATGCTGCCTATAATATATCATCAAATAAATGCCTGTTAGATCTCTGACGTCTAGTTTTTATTTACACACACACACACACACACACACACACACACACAGTATGTATGTACACAGAGTCTCACTATATACCCCAGGCTGTACTTTAATGTCTGATCCTCCTAAGTGCTGGGCTCATAGGCCTGCGCAACTGTGACTATCATGTTTCTGGCTTTATACAATGATCTATTATTACTGTCACAGAACACAGCAAAAAGACACAAATGTGGGGGTCACCATGGAAATGTAGACACAGAGAGATGCACCACAGAGACAGCTGTGCACAGCAGATCATGAAATCCACATGTCACGTGGACACATTGACACACATATGCACCCCTGAGCAGTGTGAAACCATTTCCACGTGAACCCAACTATGTACATCCTGAAGGCCCCTGTGTCACCCTACTTAAATGCCCTGTGTCCTGATCCCAAGGCCTCCCACACCATGTCCTAATGCTCCCCCGAACCGTGTCCTGATCTCAAGGCCCCCACATCCAGATCCTGAAGCCCCTGCCTCTTGCCCCTATGGCCCCTGCCCCTTGTTCCTTGACTTTAGCCTGCCATCTCTCTGTGCAGACACCGGATGTGGTGAGAATTTGCTATTAATTTGCAAAGAAAGTTGTGCAGACCACGCAGGGCCTGCAGGGCACCGCCCTGACGACATCAATGTCGTCTGCCAGCCATTAGGGTTCTTTGGGAACAGGCTGGGCACCCTCTAGCTTGCACATGCCAGGGGCCTGGGCCCAGGGCTGCCTGTTTGGTCTCCTGCCCTAGGAGAGGACTGGGAGGCCCTGGGGTGTGGGGCGACGGCGGCAGGCGGGGAGGGGGGCAGCTCTCTGGGACTTCTTATTTGCTAAAAACTACCCGTTCCCACAAATCCCAAAATAGAGTCCCTGGCAGAGATGTGGACTCTGAAACACAGAGACAGCTGCGAAGAAAAACAGTGGGAGGGAGAGAGCAGGGGGGCCAGCGGCTTCTGCCTGCAGCTTCAGAGGGATTTCTGGGGCCTGTAGAAAAGGAGGGGCGTTCTCGGTTCCCTGTCCCCTTGTCTCCACAAGCACACCATGATTTATCCTCATTGAAAATGTTCACACTGCTAAGAACGTCCCAGAGAGGCAGGGTGTTTCTTCCCATGGGACAAGGCAGTTTCTTCCCACTCACTGAAAGTTCTTCTCCGAATCTAGCTTAAAGTGTCCAAGAGGCAGCCATAGTGTCACAGCCTCTGACTAGTCTGAGGACACAAATTGACACTGTTTCCAAATAAGCAGTTCCGAGCAGCTTTTCAATGTACATTTGCCAATAGCTTCTCTAATTAGAGTGCTGTGATGAGCACCAGGACCAACTACACACTCCCCAGTCTCCCCCCAGATTTGAAGAAGCCTTCACTCATGTGAAAATGCTGGGATCCTAGACAAGAGAGTTACTTTTCTTTTTTCCTTTCTTTCTTTCTTTTTTTTTTTGTTTGGTTTTTTTGAGACAGGGTTTCTCTGTGACTTTGGAGCCTATCCTGGCACTCGCTCTTGTAGACCAGGCTGGCCTCGAACTCACAGAGATCCGCCTGCCTCTGCCTCCCGAGTGCTGGGACTAAAGGCATGCGCCACCACTGCCCATCCAGTTACTTTTCTTTTTTAAAACAAATATGACTAGAGACCAGAAAGATGATTCAGCAGATAAAGATTGACAACCTGAGTTGGATCCCCAGGAAGGATCTCCTTAACAGAAAGTGAGAACTGACTGTCCCATGTTGTATTCTGACTTCAGTACATGGACCTTGACTGGAGTGAACACACACACACACACACACACACACACACACACCGAGTAAACTAGAGATGGAGTGAGCCTGATTGTGAGTGTCACAGTCACTAGATGGCCCAGAAAAACAAAGTAAAACAAAAAACCAGACCCTAGGGAGCTGAACCAAAACAGTGCACAGAGGCCAAAGCCAAGAGTGAAGGGCCTTCATCAGAGGTAGCATCCTAGCTCCACTCTCAGCATCCCAGCTTCACTCCCAGCATCCCAGCTCCACTCCCAGCATCCCAGCATCCCAGCTCCACTCTCAGCATCCCAGCTCCACTCCCAACATCCCAGCATCCCAGCATCCCAGCTCCACTCCCAGAATCCCAGCTCCACTCCCAGCATCCCAGCTCCACTCCCAGCATCCCAGCTCCACTCCCAGCATCCCAGCTCCACTCCCAACATCCCAGCTCCACTCCCAACATCCCAGCTCCACTCCCAGCATCCCAGCTCCACTCTCAGCATCCCAGCTCCACTCCCAACATCCCAGCATCCCAGCATCCCAGCTCCACTCCCAGCATCCCAGCTCCACTCCCAGCATCCCAGCTCCACTCCCAGCATCCCAGCTCCACTCCCAGCATCCCAGCTCCACTCCCAGCATCCCAGCTCCACTCCCAGCATCCCAGCTCCACTCCCAGCATCCCAGCTCCACTCCCAGCATCCCAGCTCCACTCCCAGCATCCCAGCTCCACTCCCAGCATCCCAGCTCCACTCCCAGCATCCCAGCTCCACTCCCAGCATCCCAGCTCCACTCCCAGCATCCCAGCTCCACTCCCAACATCTCAGCTCCACTCCCAGCATCCCAGCTCCACTCCCAGCTGCCACCAGCAGCTCCATTTTTGCCAAGTAAGAAAGCACAGCCAGGAAGATGCCTGAAATCCTGAGTGACATTGAGCATAATTCAGCTGGCTTTCCCTCCATACTGCCCTCAGGGCATTGATGGTCTTCCATAAGAGTAAGGGCTGGGAGAGAGACACCAAGCTGGAGAGTCAGATGGTAAATACCCCCAGTGGGGTGCTGAAGAGGAGGAGGACCGTGGCTGCTGACCTCTCTGCCTCAGGTTTGTGTCTGTGTAATGGAAACTATGGACCAGGACCTCACCAACTTACTGTTCATGGCATGCTAAGAAAACAGGCCTTAATAAATGCTGGGTTTGGCTATGACCAGAGGAGAGTGTCTCACCCACAGCTGCACAGCCAGTAACTGACAGAGACACCCAAGTCTGTCTGATTCTTTTTTTTTTTTTTTTTTTTTTTTTTTTTGCCTAGACGAGGACATAAAGAGCTGCCTTTGCTTGGGATGGGGGTAAGAAGGTGCCCTCTCTTTCCCTCTGGCTTTGTGCTCCGGAAGTTGCCTCCCTCCACAGGCAGGGCTGGGAAGTCTTCTATTGCTCTGTTCCCAGCCAGGGAATACTCTGTCCTTAGTCCCAGTTTTGAGCAGAGCCAGAACTTTGCAGAGGAGAGAGGTCTGCATGGCCAGGCTACCCAGCCTCCTGTGGCTCTGTGGATTCCTTTCTCTCAGCATGTCAGGGTAACAGAGACCAGCCCAGGCCTGGTATGCCTGGACATTGTCTGTCCAGGACACCCTCTGGGCAGAGCTCTGGCAACACAGGCAACACAAGGGCTGACCACTAGCTGGCAGTGATAAGGGGTGACATCCTCACTGTCACCATGGTCATCTTACTCTGTCCCGGGGAGGGTCCCTCTCAGATCTTTTATAGTTATGGAAACCAAAAGTCAGGGATGTCGAGAAATTTGTTCCATGACAGGCAGTTTAAAGCGCTAGATAGTACAAGACTACTTGGAACATCTTTTCTCTGCTCCATTCCATTGGCCAGTAGAGAAATGAGCAGCCAATCAAAGAGTGAAGAGGCCATTTTGCCCTGTCTCTCATAGGCAAGCTTGATTATAATACATGCAAATACATGCAAAACATTAGTTCTTCTGAAAGCCCAAATAAGGTCCTCCCGAAAACTCCAGACCAGTGTTTTCCAAACCCCAGGCATTTAAATACCAGTTACCAGCCCATAAAGTCTACTTTATCACTTACTAATAGTTTTTATCATTTCTTTTTACCCAAATAAGCACCTTTTAAAAAAGAAGAAAATGAGAATCACTCTTGTAATTTTATGAAAAGCCTATAGGGAAGTTTAGTACACATCTGAGGCTCTTGGATGGGTTCTGCTGGCCTAAGGACATGCAGGACCAGATAGGTCCTGCCAGGATATCAGCATGATCTCTCCTATGGCTTACGGACCTTCAAATGCAATGGGAAGGCAATGGAGACACAGGGTGGACACCTTTGGGGTCATTATTCTGCCTTCCAAGTTCACCTGTACTAACCCAGACATTCTGGTAGAGTAATAAAGAGAGGGTAGGAGGAGGGAGGGAGCAAGGGAGGGAAAGAGGAGGGAAGGAAGGATGGAGAGGCAGGTCTGTGGATCAGGGGAAGAGCTATGGATCATCAAAACCATTGGTTCTCACCCTTCCTAATGATTCGACCCTTTAATACAGTTCCAGTGACGACCCCCAACATAAAATTATTCATTGCTACTTTATAACTAATTTTGTTGCTTTTGTGAATCATGATGTAAATATCTGATATTTGGGGTATTACACAAACCCTGTTGGGAGTCACAACCCACAGGTTGAGAACTGTTAAAGCAATCCTTAGCTGATGCCCAACTTGCTTGGAAGTCCTGTCCCTCTTTAGGCATAAATGACTGGCTTTGGAAATACCCAGTCTCGGTCTCCTATCTCTTCACTCTGGCCTCCAAATATATGCTGGAAAACATCACATAAACTTAAAAGATGTTTAAGATCCATACCTCCCCCTCCTTGATTGATTTGTTCACTATGCCTAGGGAGGTCAGATGACAACTCTCAGGAGTCAGTTTTTCCTAGGAATTGAACTCATGTGGTCATTCTTGGTGGCAAGCACCTTAACCTACTGAGCCATGGTGCTGGCCCTACATTTTTTTTCCTGCCTAGAGATTCCCAAACCTCTGTATTCTGTTTCCAGATTTGCTTCCTGCCCAATGGGAAGAAGTCTCCTCAAGTTTTCTGCTCCCTACAAGGTACTGTCTGTTGGTGAACCCAGGAGACATTAGCAGCTGGCCTGGGGCCGACAGGGTGTGTATGTCTGAGGCGCTAGGTTGCTGGCTTCTCTTTCTGGCAGGCCTGGTCTCTTGCCCTTTGCTAACTGCTTTGATCCTTGCACTTGGTAAAAAAAAGTCCCACAACACCAGTGGGTCCCCTCAGGCTTTAACCTTGCAACCCTGTTGGCCCTTGTAAAAAGTAGGGATGGGTGCCAGAAGGAGGCCAGGCAAGCAGGCACACAGACACATACCATGTCCAGAGCTGCCCTGGCTCTGTTCCTTTAATGGTTCCCTCCCAGGACTCTCACAATCCAAAAAAAGAAAAAAAGAACAAATGACAAATAAAAGCCTTTTTACAAGATGGCAGGGTTGTGTGCAGGTCCTAACTTCATGAGGGGCAGTAAACACACTTCCTTCCAAATCTGGCTTTCTGAAACTGGCCAGCTGCTTCTCTCTCCCCTTTGCCTCTTTCATCATTGCCAAGTTTCCCTTCCTTCCCCTCACCCCAAATCCAGTCCCTGCCACTCATCTGTTCTTGCTGCTTTCCTGTCCCTTGAGGCTACTGTGGGATTCCAGGTGGATTCACCATCTGGGAAGGAAAGGGACCAATGTGCTGGGCTGGTGATGGAAAAGACACCTGTTGGATGTGGTGAACACAGGAAAGGTGGCCCCACGGAGCTAGAAGGAAAGATTTTGTATTCCTTGAATGAGCATAGATACAGTCAAACCCTGTGTGTGTGTGTGTGTGTGTGTGTGTGTGTGTGTGTGTGTGTGTGTGTGTATGTGTGTGTTTGTGTGTGTGTGTGTGTGTGTGTGTGTTGTGTATGTGTGTGTATTGCATGTGCATGGTGTGGTGTGTGTGTGTAGTATATGTGTGTTAGTATATGTATGTGTTGCATGTGTGGTGTGTGTATATGTTGTGTGTATGTATGTGTTATATGTTGTTGTATGTGTATGCTATGTGTAGTGTGTTTTTGTAGGTCAGAGATAATCATTAGGTGTCTTCCTCCTCACCATTTCATGTTTTGAGACAGTCACTCAGTAAATCTTCAGGTCACTGTTGGCTGTGACTGGATAGCCAATGAACCCCCAAGATCCCCTTCACTTTGCCTCTCCAGCTCTGAGATTACAGATACATGCAGGACCTTGCTTCTTATTTGGGTGCTGGGAATCTGAACTCAGGTCCTCATGTGTGCACAGGGAGCACTTCACTGATGGGCTCATCTCCCCAGCCCTGTGTTGGTGTAGTTAGAAGGAGTTTCTTCATTAGAGTGACCAATGGTGCTTGTTGTAAGTTTTGGTTATGTACCATGAAGCACTAAAGTTGCAGAGTATTAGCTTCTGAAGGGCATTACTATAGTGATCCTCACTGTAGAATATGTGAAAGCTAGCTTTTGCTGTGTAACAAATGCCTTCAGAAATTATTGGCTGAAAAAACTCATCACAATTTACTTACAGACTCCTTGAGTCACCAAATCTGGCTGAGTTCAGCTAGGATTTCCTCCAGTCTTGGCTGCACTCAGTTGTTTAAGGCAACTGTGGAATGGGTTGCTGGATCTGGCTAACCTAGGGCACCTCAGCTGGTCCCCTCTTGCCAGTCCTTCATGTGCATATCCTGGTGCCTTCCAGCAGGGCATTTGATCTTATTCTTGCCATGGTTGAGTTCCAGGAGTAAATGCAACTGAGCTAGGCATGAAGCCAAGGCTCAGAACTGCCACTCATCCCCTGTCTTCTAGCCTGGTGTCCAAAACAAAGCACAAAGCCAGCACAGATTCAATGGGGTTGGGGAGGGTCTCTCCAGTGTTTGGTGGGGGTGGCTGTGACTCACAATAAAAAAAAACATAGGTAATGGGAAGGGAGAAGGGATGTGGCCACTTTTGTACTCTAATGTATAGTTTATTGTCAGGATCCTTAGCCCCAATTCCAGTCCCATTGTCTTAGTTACTTTTCTATTGTTGTGAAGAGACACCATGACAAAGGCAACATATAAAAAAAAAAGAATTTAATTTGGGGTTCATGTTTCTAGAGGATAGTAGAGTCCATGACCATCATGGTGGGAACCATGGCAGCTGACAGGCAGGTGTGGAACTGGAACAGTAGCCAAGAGCTTATGTATTGAGACAATAACAATGATACAGAGAGAGAGAGAATTAATTGGGAATGGTATGGGCTTTCGAAACCTCAAAGTTCTCTCCCAGTGACACCTCTTCCAACAAGGCCACACCTACTCCTGATCCTTCCAAAACAGTTCCACACACTGGGAGCAAGCAGTCAAACATATGAGCCTGTGGGGCCATTGCCATTCAAACCATGGAGAGATACTGATTGACAGCTAGGGGTTGGAGAGTCTATGGCTGCAGGGCTTTCTCCTGGGAATCCTGACTTTGTTTTTCTTCCTTTCTTGTTTTGCTTGTGTGGTGTGTGTGTGTGTGTGTGTGTGTGTGTGTGTGTGTGTGTGTGTGTGTGTGTGTTAGAGAGACAGAGAGAGAGAGAGAGAGAGAGAGAGAGAGAGAGAGAGAGAGAGAGTTACATGTAGTCCAGGTTTTCCTCAAACTCACAATGTAGCTGAGGCTAGCCTTGAACGCCCGGTCCTCCTGTTTTTACCTTCAAAGTGCTGAGATTACAGCATGCACCATTGCGCCTGGCTCCCTCTTTGAATGTATTTTAAAAGTTTTTAGATTTATTTTTGTTTTTACGTTGTGGGTGAGAGTACCCACAGAGTCCAAAATGGGCTGTTAAATTCCCCCTGGAGCTTGAAAGACTGCCCAACATAGGGCCCCTGAAAGAACAATATGTACTCTTAATTGCTGAGTCATCTCCTCAGCCCCATCTTAGGGAGTCTGGATGGGAGGAGGGCCGGAAGGGAGAATTCATCACTGGAAAGTTATCAGCAAGAGTCCTCTACCCAAAGGCACCAAACTGATCTCCCTTGACTGCTGGGGGCATTTCCTTCTAGTCATTTTTCCTCTCTCTAGGATTTTTTCCCCTCACACATTACTGCTTCTTGATTTTAGCTTGGCATTCTACTAGGGGCATTTTACATCTTCACATCAAATAGTATAATATTGTGCCACATCCATGAAAAAGTTTTGCCAATAAATGACCCAATCCATCCTAACTAGGGTATTTAGAAGTACAGCTTGGGCATCTCAAGAGGGTGGAGTTCTCTTTGAGTTTTATCTGAGAGCAGGAGGTGACAAAGGGCAGAGGAAGGCATGAGACGCCTTCAGTTGGGTTGGTTTGCACACTAGACAGGGCAGAAGATCATCTCCTCCAACCCCCTACCCCTGAACAGGATGCTTCTTCTGGGTTTGGGGATAGATTGCTGTTGGGGTCTTGCCAAAGTGCACACAGTCCTTGCTTGGGTTGGCTTGGGCTGAGGTTGCAGGCAGGTTGTTAAATCCACCTCAAACCACAAGGTGGGGGATGGTGCCTTGGGATCTAAATCATTCGTCTCCTGCTAATTTCCTACCTAACTGGAACCCAGAAATCATTAGAAAATGGACCTCTTGGCTTCTCAGAATTGAGAAAAATTTGAGAATTGAAGCAAAGCAAAGCAAAGCATAGCTGGTCTTGAATGTGCTTGTGGAGTCCTTTCCCTTTGGACCCAGATCAGCTTTCCTGATTGTCACCGAGGAGCTGGGTGGTTTTTGGATTACAACCAGTAAGGTGTGAGGATGTCAGATCCAAGTGTGCACACAGTGGGGCTAAAGATCTTTCAGGTTTCAATTCTGAAAGCCAAGTCACTAGACATCTTTGGGATTCAAGGACAATCAATGCCTTCAGCCCTCTGGGCCTCGGTTTCCTCATCTGTAAAATGTAGAGATGCCATACATGGAGTGGTCAAGCACTGTTCAGAGTGTTTTTACAGTGGAAGCCTTTCCTAGTCTTCTGCCAACACATGGCATGATCCATGGTAGGGTCCCACTGAACACACAAGACAAACAGACATGTGTCCAATTTCTATGACCCAGAAGTCACCTAAGGTATCAGAGGCACCCCCAAAGTCCCATGACACTCATGAGGACTGCCACTGTTTTTTTAACTCTAACTTCCCCATGGATGTAAGATCTGAGACCAGACCTTGGCTACTCACTACAGCCTTAGAACCTGTAAGCACCCTCTCCAGAGAGAGACTTTATAAGTCCCCATCAAACACAGAATGAGTGAGTGAATGGATTCCAAATTCCGACTCCTCCCTCTAACCCTTCACCTGCCAGATATTCAGGGGCTGACATGAAAAGAATTCAACATTACCAAAACCAGATAGTTCTTGGGAGGCAATCTGGCCACTGAAAATGGATTTGCCCCATTCTGTTGGGTAAGCATCCTTTCCCATCCTCCATTGCCGTTGCCCTCAACAGCAAAGACATTGACTGCAAACTCCCTGCAAACAGTAAATTCATGGAATAAACTGGATTTAATATCGAAGTCCAGTGAGGGGGGGAGCACATGCATGACAATATCTGAAAAATAGTTGTAAAAGCCAAACATTAAGCTCTTGAAGACATCATAGAATATACCGTGAGATACAAGGTTGACTTCCAGGCTGGTGCATTCCAGCCTTGAACTGCAAAAGCAAGGAGCATTGATTGCTCACGGTCCAGGACAACACCAAATAGACACAATGGAGTCTGTCAAGGAAACTGTCAGCATACAGCTGAATAGTCAGTTTAATTAAGTCAGAGCCAACTCTCTCAATACAGCAGGTGCCACATGGCACTCGGGGCTCACAACAGTGAGTAAGCATAATCTCCTCCTTGCTCTTGGACCTGCAGCAGATGGTGGAATCTTGAAGGCATTAGAATTTGAAGCATCTTACAGAAAAACCCAGGAATGAGGGCGCTCAGAGATGTGGCTCAATAGGTGGAGCACTTGACTAACATGCCTTTGTTCCTATCCCCAGGACCACATACATGGGATGTAGTGTTGCAATGCTGGCATGCCAGCATTGAGGATGTGAGCACAGGAAGATCAGAAGTTCAAGCTCATCCTCAGATACATAGAGACATTGAGGGTAGTCTGAGCTACATAAGACCCCATCTCAAAATAACTAACATCAAACTCAAAAGGCTGATTATAAGGCAGGTTAGGTGAGAGCTGCCTGTCAGCCCAGCACCAGGGAGACTTACTGAGAATCTGAGCTCACCCTTAGCAACTCAGAGAGAACTTGTCTCAAAACACACAAGCAAAACAGATCATAGGATTTCACCCTTAGCCCTTTCTTCAATGGTGCCCTTTGGACCCAGCCATGGTGAGCAGTCACCCAGACCCGAGCCCCACTTGAGTCCCTGTCTGTTTCATTCCATTCCAAGAACTGGATGGGTGGTGTTCAGACTGCCCACCAAAAGTCACAAAGAGCAAGATGACAATGTGAGGATTGTTAACCAACACAGCATTCCACTCCCCAGAAGTCAGACTTACAGGCAAGGCTTTAAAAAATAGTGTATGTGTATATGTGCAGTTGTGTGTACATGAATGTGTGCCATGGGTGTTCAGGTGGCCACACAACCTGGAGGAGAGTACCAGGTCCCTTGGAGCTGGAGATACAGGCATTTTCAGCTGCTGGATGTGGATGTTGGGAACCAAATCCTGCTCCTCTGGAAGAGCAGGAAGATGTTAATTGTTGAATATCCTCTGCAGCTGTCCTGGGAGACTCCATGTTGGGATGGGGTCCTTACCCCAAAGCTTAGTTTCCCACCAGCCATTAGTGTCTGTCTTTATCTTCAGTGCCTTTAACTCCAGCATGACATCACCTCGATCTCAAAGCGGAATCAGGCTTTAAGTTGGAAAGTGACTCCCCGGGAACCCATTGGATTTGGGTCATGTTCAAGCTGTTCTCCAGGGCCCCAGGGCCGAGGTCAACCAACGACGAGGGAGAGCAGATAATCTCTGGTATTGTCGGAGATTCGGATCTCCGGGCCAAGATGAAAAGACTGGTCTCCATTTCCTTGGCTCAGTGGTCACTAAGAATGCGTCTCATCTCGCACGCAGGAGCCGTGGAGCCCCTAGGCCTTGGCCTTACTCCAGTGTACTGTGTCCTCCCTAAGCAGGCCCCAGATGGTATCTCAGGACCGCAGCAGAATGCCAGAGGCCCTTTGAAATCGTGTGGCTTCCCTTCCACATTTGGAAGCTGTGCAGCTCAGCTCAGGCAGGAGAGGGAAAGAACAGTTGGAAGTTACTTCCTCAGTTGGCAAATATCAATCAGCACCCATAGGGCTCCAGGTCTGTGAAGGACAGGAACGAGGAGTGGGTGAGAAGCCCATGGGAGACTGCCCTGCATGGCTGAACCATTCAGTGATAGAGTGTCAGACAAGACAGAGGGCAAACCAACAGCTACTTGGGGACCAAGATCCAGGGCTTCTGGCCCCTACCAGGAGGTAGATCAGGAACTGCAGAGTCAATGAAAAACAACCCTGCCATTGTATGTCTGAGGAACCTTCAAGGGTTTCCCATTTGAGCTTCTCCATTCCCTCCAAGACCCCACCTTTACACATGTGGTCAGAACAAGTAGACTTTGAAAGGGAATGCGCCCTGCTACTTATGGTGGCATCACTGTCATTCATTCCTAGGAAATCTGAATTGAGATTCAACTTCTGAAGCGTCTCTTCTCAGGAGACATCGTCACTCAGATGTGGGGGATGCTGTAGTGTCAAGGTAGCTGGCCTCTCAGGGGACACAGTGGCTGTTTCCCATGCACCCAGACTACAAATATGTCCACACTCAGATAGAAGTGGTGCCAAAAGGTCAGAGCCTGCCACCAGTTCTGTTTGAGCCATCTTATTTCAATGGAAGATGTGATGTCCCCTCCATGGCCTGCCTTCTATCACCTTCAGCCCTTAGAAGCTGTTCTCTATGTAGCACCTAAAAGGACTTCCTCAAAATTCAAGATCCCTCCTGTCTGTCACATCCTCCACCTGGTCAGTGTTCCAGTCCCCACACAAGCTCTGATCCTCTCACATACCTGGATTCCTCATCACTGATATCAGGAATGTGTTGGGCACTGCCAAGCCCCAGGACCTTTGCATTGGCTGCAACTTCTCACTGAAAAGCACTTGTGGTCACCCGGAAGCTCCCTCTTTAAGAAGCACCTTTGAATCAGTGGTTACCTTCTCAACAGAAACTGAGCCATTGTCAATCACACTCCATTTTATTGACTGAGATGGAGCCTATTGATGAGCCTGAAGTTCATTGATGCCTCTAGTCTAACTGGACCACTTGCTCCAGGATCCCATCTCTGCCTCTAAGTGCTGCAATCACAGGTAGGCTGTGACACCCACCCAGATTTCTCACGGGAGCATGTGAAATTTCTAGGAACTAGAACTCCAGTCCGCATGCAACAAGTCCACTGAACCATCTCCCATCCCCAAGAACACCCCCCCTTCTTTTTAGATGCAGTCCTGGCTGGGCCAGAACTGAATTTGTAAATGAAGTTGGCCTGGAACCCACAGAGATTCACATGCCTTAGTATCCTGGGTGTTGGGACTAAAGGTGTACACAATCACATCCTGCAAGGACAGCAGTTTTCATCACTGTTTTCCTTATTGTTATATTTGATATTGACAGAAACACTTAACAAATAGCAGGATCTTTATAAATCCTGTTGTATATATGTATGTATGATGGATGGACAGATGGACGGACAGACAGGACGGATGGGTGGATAGGTGAGTGGATGGATGGATGGATGGATGAATGGATGGATGGGTGGATGGATGGATGGGTAAGGAGGTAATGGATGGGTCAGTGGGTGGATATATGGATGGATGGATGGATGGATGGATGGATGGATGGATGGATGGGTGGGTGGATGGATGGGTGGATGGACGGATGGGTAAGGAGGTAATGGATGGGTCGGTGGGTGGATATATGGATGGATGGATGGGTGGATGGATGGATGGATGGGTAAATGGATGCCTGGATGCTGTATGTCTGAGAAAGAGCCCTAGAATGGAGCAGGGTTGGGAACTACGACGATGAAAGGAAGCAGTGGTGTAAGGGAGTGTAGATTGACAACACCAGAGCCCACAGAAGATCCCTAAGGCTAATTTGCACAGGGAAACTGTACCCTCTCTATCCTGAGCCACTGGGGCATGTCAGGGATACTTGCCCCAACCTGCTACCACACAGAGTGGTCATGAGGACAGCTGGAAGCAACTGTGGCCTCTTGGGCATGATTCCTAAACACCTTGGAAGTCAATAGGGATGCATAGATTGCTGCAGAGATCCTGGCTATGTGATAGGGCCAGGATGAGGGTGGGGCAGGAAATGTATTCCCCTAGCTTCAAATTTATACTGGTGTAGAAGAACTTCCCATGAGCAGCACAAATGATATCCTATTATAGTGTTTCTAAAATTACAGAAATGCATAGAATCCCTGATAAGGAATATCTCAGCAGCTTTTTTTTGCAATAAAGACAAAACTGAGATTGCCCTTGTAGACCTCAGCCTGGTGTCATACCACTCATCATGGCCCTGTCCCCCACAAAAAACTACTTTATTTATAAGATTAAGTTGAAATAGGGTATAATGGTATAGGACTATCATTCCAGGACTCCTGAGGCTGAAGCAACAGGATTGCTGTTAATTTGTAGCCAGTTTGGGTTACACAGTGCACAGTGAGTCTTAAGCAAGCCTGGATTGTAGAGTGAGATTCTGCCTTTAAAAACTGGATAAATAAGCCGGGCATTGGTGGCGCACCACCTTTAATCCCAGCACTCAGTAGGCAGAGGCAGGAGGATCTCTGTGAGCTCGAGGTCAGCCTGGTCTGCAGAGCGAGTGCCAGGATAGGCTCCAAAGCTACACAGAAAAACCCTGACTCAAAAAACAAAACAAAACAAAAGAATAAATAAATATAGGTTTGGCTGACAGGATGGCTCAATGGGTAAGAGAGCTTGCCACCAAGCCTGATGACCCAAGTTTGATCCCCAGGACCCACAGAGTGTGAGGAGAGAACCAACTATTGCAAGTTGTCCTCTGACCTCAACATGAACAGAGGCATGTGCACAGACACACACACACACAAATACACACATAAAAACATGTTTAAAAAGTTCCTTTACCAAATATATGCATAAACAAACATTTTAAATCCTGTGGAGTTTTTTGTTTGTTTGTCTGCTGTGGCCTCTTTTGTCAAAGTTCTTTCAAACAGGAATTGACCCAGTGCCTTGGAGGTTGTAGGCCATTGGTAAAAGTGGCTTCTTTGTCTTTGAGGAGGAAACCTCCTTTAGGGACCTGTGCAACTCGGAGCTTCCTGAGAAGAAAGAAATTGCTTGGGCCAGGTGCCTTGTGGGCTCCTGGAGTTCAAAAACCCCATCGTGGGGTAGCCCAGACTCTCACGAATGTGAACTTGTCCTTTGAGAGTGAAGCATTTTGGGACACAGGAACATAGTGCTATAAAGGGGGGCAATTGAAGCTGTAAAAGCAGGGTTTACAGGGCAGTTTATAGCATCAGAGGCCATTTACAGCTTTCTAAGATTGGTTTAAATAGAGGAAAGAATAGGAGAGAGAGCTTGAAACAGAAGCAGCCTTAAAAGTTCAGAGAAGTTTTCAGAAGCAGAGAGGCTCACTTTCCATCTTTGTCCCTTATAAATTAGGGGGGGTTGAGAATGGCTGCCCCCCACAAGCTCCCTCTGTGTCTACATGAAGCCCACAAGTGTCCTTAGCCTAGGGAAGTCACAAGTCGGGCAGTCTATGGCCTGAGAGACTTGTCTTGTCGGGCCACAGGGTGACTCGGGGCATCCAGGCTGTGCCATGTAGAGCACTTGAGCAGGATCAGGTGTCTTTAGAGAATGGTCTTGGAATCCGTGCTCCACCCTGCCATCCTCCTCCAGACCTCTGTAGCATTCTTTCTCTTTCTGGAAGGATTTGTGTCCTTCTTGAGTCTAGGCAGAAGCCCACTCCGTTCCTCTGGCTGAGAATGCTCTTCCACTGTCTGTCCTATTTATTCAGAGAACTCTCACACAGTTTGAATTTTCTTCTTAGATGAACCTCCCTTTGAGGACATTAAGCAAAGCCAGAAGGTATCACAGCACCACATTTGTGCCCGTGGTCCACTCTCACTTTGTAGGGAAAGAACACAGGCAGAGGGTTAGGCTCAAAGGTTTATAAAATATCTGATAAACATTGGGCAGGAGAACCGTTGCATCGGCTCTGGGGAGGGCAGCGAGGTGCCAGGAAGGGACACAACTAATCCTTGTCTTCCTTCAGCAAATTTTAGCTTTTATTCCTGTGCATAAGTAAGCAATTCAAAACTCATTTGTGTGTGTGTGTGTGTGTGTGTGTGTGTGTGTGTGTGTGTGTGTGTGTACTCTTCCTCTATCACACCCCACCTTATTCCCATGTGACAGGGTCTCTCAGCACCCAGCAAGCCCCAGCGATTCTCCATTTCCACCCTGCAACCTCCCAGCTCTGGGGTTACAGGCACATGTGGCTATGACTGACTTTTTTTTTTCTTACCTTGAGTGTCTGGGACTCGAACTCAGGCCCTCATGCTTGCTCAGCAAGCACACTTACCCACTGAACCACCATCACCTCTACCCCCAAGTTTTATTCTAAAAACATGTTCTCAGTGTGAGCTGCGCTTTTGTTTTGTGTGATGCTAACTAGGGTGGAGGTGGGAGCCTTTGTGAAAGACAAAGGACTCTGTGTTACACCACAGTAGGTGACTCTATCATTACCTCAAAGGTTTCATTTTAAAACATTGAACTGGATGCACTGCTGTTGACTAAATTAGAAGGATCCCAGTAGGCACAATGCAGCAGCTAATCACTGACAGGTTTGAACATTTGGTAAGCTGCCCTGGTTGCTAGGTGATTAGATGCTTCTCTCAAGGTGGGGCTGCATTCTGCTGATGCCACTATAAACTGAAACTATCATGAGTCAAAAGTATATCAAGGGCTGGCAAGATGGCTCAGTGGGTGAAGGAGCTTGCTGCCAAGCCTGACAATCTGAGTTTGATCCCTGGGAGCCACCTGGTGAGGAAGTAAACAGACACCTACAACTTGTTCTCTGACCTCTATACACATGTCAAGCATAAGCCCTACCACACAGGCATACACAAACACACACAAAATGTGTAAGTAAATAAAAGGGCTGTGGGGATGACTTCGTGGGCCACCGTACCTGCCATGTATATGTGAGGACTGGAGTTTAGATCCCAGCACCTACTGTAAACGTCAAGCAGATGTAGTGAAACACCTGGAACCCAGTCACACTGGGAGATACCCCAAGCAAGCTTGCTGGCTAGATTAGCCACAAAGTCGAGCTCTGGGTTCAAGTAAGATAGCCTGCCTCAATATATATGATGGATAGACACCAAAGTGGTATCAAATGGCACCAACCTCTGACCTCCTATAACCAGTCAGTGGCTGGGTTTCCTGGGTCCCAGTGCTCTCATCTGCAAACTGGAACTAATGACTCAGTCGATGCTTGATCAACACTGAGACCAACGCACATGAAGCCCTTGATGGGTGTTGCCTAAAACAGTACTCCAAGCCTCCAAGGGGGTCCTCACCGGACCATGCCTGGATGACTGTGTCCACAAAGCTGAGATGAACTCAACTGAATGTAGTGGCATCTTGCCTTGCCAGTGAACTTGTAGCAGTGGCCACACCCTTTGTGCATGGTTTCAGATGCAGTCATGACCCACTGATAAGGTAGAGACTGCTGGTTCCTGCTCTCTTCAGTTCCCGAGAGCATCGGGAGAACAGAGACTGCATCTTCTGGAGGTGGTTATTTCTCTTATCTGTGTATTAAGTCCTTCCCTAATAAATACCTATTTATCACTTATCTTGGGTCTGGTGAACTCATTTAACTCCCTGCCTTCAATTGGAAATTTTGATTCTGACACAGAAATCAAATTCCATTTTCCTGGGGAAGGTTTTTGAAATGCTGTGGTTAACTTGCCAATAGCAGACTGCTTTGGTGGATCAAATTCTACTTGCCATTAAGTAGACTCAAGAAAGCCTGGATGGGCTATTCCTTTGGCCTCTGAGTAAAAAGTCACTGGGTATTTTATTGAGTTCCAGAAACTCCATGATCCTTAGTGTTTTGATGCCATCCTACTTATTCCTAATCCTGGTTCCAAAGTAATTCATCAAAGTGCAGCAAACACCACATGTCCTCTTACCTGATTTAACCCTTGAGAGGTCTCCGATGAGTATAAGCTGCCACTATATATATGGGATCTGGTGGTGGTGGTGTGTCTAGAACTCAGATCTTGCTGGGTGTGCTGCTGTGGTTAGCAACCCAGGATTTTAAGGAATATTGTGTGCGAAGCAGTATAGATATATCATCTCTAAAGCTTTGAGTGATAATTTTGATAACGAGTTTTTTACATATACAACTTGGGTGACTCACGTGTCTTTTTCTCACATTTGGCTTATTTTGGAAGTTGAATGATCAACTTAACTGTTGGATTTTAAACAGTAGCTCTACTCTAGATGTAAATCTTTCTGAAAACAACAACTGGGCATGGCAGCAATGCTGGCTTATCCCAGCAGGAAGGTGGCTGAGGGAGGGAGCCCACAAGTTCAAAACCAGCCTGGACTACAAAGTGAGAGTTCAAAGCCAGTCTAAGCTACTTAATAAGACTCCATCTCAAAAATAAGATCAAATAAAAATAGTTCCCCAAAGACCCATTTTAAATATTTGATTTTTTTTTGGAAATAATAAAAAATTTGAGTGCTTGCTACATAGAAGATCAAATTAAAAATGTGTATTTCTTATTTTTGGAAATATATGAAAGAAGGTCTCATTATGTAGCCCTGGCCAGCCTGGAACTCACAGAGACCCACCTGCCTCTGCCTCCTGGGTGCTGGGATTAAGTGTATATGTCACAATGCCTGGCCCAAACACAGTGAGATATCATTTTAGGCATGAGTATTAGCTATTAAAAACCAGCAAAAGAATGGCATTGCTCATGTTTTGTAAATGGGATAATAGTTTAAGTAGTGAGCTCAACTATTTATAAATTTTAAAATATTTTATATCCCAATAGAAAGGTGAATTGTAAATAATGCAAACCATTACGGGTGCAGGGAATTATTTTTTAATTGGCTTTTCTACATTGCACTCTTTTTTTTTCTCGTGTAGCCCAGGCTGCCCCTAACCTCATTGTGTAGCTAAGGATGGCTTTGAACTTCCAATCTTCCTGTCTCCACCTCCCAAGTGCTGTGACTACCAGCTGTGTTACTACACCTGGTTTAAGCCACCCTAGGACAGAATCTGGAGCCGTGCTCATGCCAGGCAAGCTCTCGACCCACCAAACCACATCCTCTGTCCTCACCACACGTTTTCTTAGTCCACATGTCTTCAAAGCCTCTTCGGTAGAAGATAAAGTTCCAGCCATTTAGCCTGGAAACGTAAGTCAGCCAAAGTCGGCTCCGGCCGGCGCTGTGCGTTGGTTTAATTTCCCTGTGGTTTCAGCAGTCTCTTCATTCATCGGACTCCGACTTTTCCTGGGCAGGAATCCCAGAGTAACAGAGACCCAGAGGAAGAGTCCAGCCTCGGCCTCTCTGCACTAATCCAATCACGCCCCAGCTGGGAGGCCCGCACCGCACCCAGTGAGGGAGGGGAGGTGGCAGAGGGAGCGCCTAGCCAAGTCAACGCCACACTCGGTTTTCATCCCCTTCTCTTTTCTCTTGCTCTCGTGAGCTAAATTGAACGGATTGTTTTTAAAGAGTCCACACCGAAAGAAGGGGGCCAAAAATCCGCTCTGTCCCCAATTTTTGTTTTGTGTTTTTGGAATCGGAAACACAGGACTTCCCAATCAACTTAACTGAGTCCCAGATGCGGATGCATCTCAAATGGAAAACACAAGGTCTCAGATTCAGGCCCAGCTGCCACTGATGACTGAAAGGAAAGGACGAGACTGTGGAGGAGAAGATGAAGGATCCTGGTGTTTCCATCCTGGAGCAACTGAGGGACAGCATCGGGCTAATTTGTGAGGGTCTCTCTCAAGGCAAGCATGCCTAAGTGGTGCTGGATTTGAACTCAGCACATGTTGGGGGACTTGTATGAGTTAGAAAGCACTACATCCATGCCATATGCACAGAAGACTCCCGGCCAGGGACAAAACAAAGTGTAGCTGTAAATGACAGCAACACTCACACAGGGAGACATTCTGGAGAATTCTTTATTTTTTTCCCAAGGGAAAATGGCACATGGCAGTTGGAATGCAGAGAAATGATGTGACATACAAATTAATACAAAGGCCCCGGAGGAGACAGGGGCCATTTCACAGCCTTGCTTTCAGACGTGCTTTTTTTTTTTTTTTTTTTTTTAAGGCTGCTGGGGACTCTTACTTTTCTTCCACAGTTGGACCGAACTGAGGATGTTGAGCCGTGTAACCAAAGACATCTCCTGGTGAAAGATCCTCCTTTAACTGACTCTAATTCTCATTTTCATCAATGTTGTGCTGGCTGGACATGAAAACTGCTATTTAAATGGATTTCTTCTGTCTTCTCGGTAATAGGTTTGAGTTTACATGCTCAACATCTGGTTTGTAGAACCAAAATGTGCAAGCGGTTTTGAGTCTCCATGCCATTCCACGGGCTCTGGCTGAGATGTGGTCCCCTTCCTTCTTACTGGACATTGACCCAGAGTTTCCTCATTTTAGCTTCAGTAAAACAGGCTGTCAGGGGGCTTTCTGGGAGGTTCTTACCTTTGAGCTAGCAGTAGCAGCCAACCCCACCTAATCACACTGAGTGTCAGTCATCCGATGATGGGAGTTTAGAGCTGGAGAGATGACTGAATGGTAAAGAGCACTCGCTGCCCTTGCAGAGGAACAGAGTTGTGTTCCTAGCACCCACTCAGTTCCCAACTGCCTGTGGCTCCAGCTCCACCGGATCTGAGTCCCTCTTCTGGCCTCCGTGGTCACTGCACTCATGTGTGCACCCCCACTTCTACCCCCATACAAATTATTTAAAACAAACAAACAAAAATAAGCTCTTTAAACTGAGTGTGGCATCTATGCCCTCACGGGATCTCAGCAGGGAAACACCAAGCCAGAATGAATGAAACAGGCTATGCAGGGCTGGTATCAGACTTAAGAGCAAGTGTCGTGTAGCTTCCAAGGGAAACTAAGCTTGGTGCCAAGAAGTCCCTGGTGTGAGATCACCCTGTTCTGTACAGAGAATTCATATGCCTATACTTACATAAAATATTTGATTATAAAACATGTACAGCTAGTTAAAAGAATATTTAAGAACTGTGATTTTCATTGACCCTATTTGGTGGATGTTTCTAGAATTGTTCCCTACCAGGAAGCTAGATAGAACTGCACTTCTATGATCATGTACAAACTGGGAATAACACCTGTTCTAGTTTCCATCCTGTTGCTGTGCTAACACAACCTGACCCAGAGCAGCCTGAGGAGGAAAGGGTTTATTTGTCTTACACTTCCAGGTTATATAGTCTGTCAGGACTTAAGGCAGGAGCTAAAGTGGAAATGCTGATTGATGGCTCATGCTTAGCTAGCTTTCTTATATAGCCCAGGACCAGCTGTCTAGGGATGGTGCCACCAATGGAGGACTAGGCCCTCCTCCATCAAGTAACAATCAGGAAAATGTCCCCATGGATGTGCCCAAGGGCAATTTGAAGGAGGTATTTCTTCAACTGGGGTTTCTCCAATGACTCTAGGCTGTGTCGAGTTCATAGTTAAGAACAACCAGAACAGCAGGTGACTGCCCTTAGCCAGTCAAATGTCAGCAGACATCACACACACTGGTTTCAGTGGAAACTGGGGGACTGTGAAAGCCAGTGTGCTATCTAGCCCAGGCTCTTTACTTCATTCAAAGTGGAGTCCTAGACAGAGAACAGGCCTCCAGGGAGCTTCTTGTGTTGTTTAATAATATATTCACAAAGTCATCCCACTGCCAAACCACAGTGAACATGGAGCGTGGAACACAGCACGAAAGTTCGCTATTTGCATTTCCAAAATGTGGGGGCTGCTTGTTACTGTGACCTGGTTACATTTGTGACTGATACAAACACTGAACCCGTAACATGTAAGTTTGTGGCCAGAGGCTCTAGCTTCTAATCACGAATCATTTCCTCTATTTCTCTTTTCTTTTTTTCAACATAGTTTTCTGTTGTTACTCCTATGATTTGCCTCATTCAGCAAAGATTCTCAAGACACTGTGAGTGGCGTACTGGAGATGCCACACAGGACAGGACAGATCTGGCCCTGCTCTGTGATAGGATCTCAGGAATGACAGCTGTGGCTGTGCAGAACAAGGATGTGTGGGGTAACTGCTGTGCTCAGTGAAGATTAATCCTTTAAGACTCTCATTGCTAAAGTCCATTCATAGCAAATGTGGCCAAGTCATGCCAGATGTCCTGAACCTAAGAGGGGCCAATTGCTGGCAAATGTCACTAAGGGTGCCACAACCTGTGAGAAGTCTGCCTTTCTCCCCTCTTCCTCCCTCCTTTTCTTCCCTCCCTCCCTTCTTCCCTCCCTCCCTCCCTCCTTCTTTCCTTTCTTCCTCCCCATCCCCTTCCTTCTTCCTTCTGTCCTTTCATCTCCACCTGTCTCATTTACCCCCCCCCTTTCCCCTCTCTTTCTATTTCTCCAATTTCCCTTAAATTAATTCAGACTGACTCACCTTTGCTCTCACAGCTGCTTTATCCTTTGTGGATGAGATCTGGGCAAAAGGGAAGTGATGTCGTCTAAAGCCAGCACCCCACTCTGTGGGCAGATTGAAGTCATCTTGGAGACAGGTGCCCAGTAGCTATACACAATACCAGGTCAGGTTAGGCAAATAAAAGGCAGGCATCCATCACCGGGATCACATACACGTTGTCATTGATTTTAATTGTGGGAAGTGGTAGGTATAGTGGCAATTAGGAGCAACCATCAGCTTCCAGGAGTACCTTGCCTGTATTTCAGATGACATGACCTCATGGAATCCACATCAGAGGAAATGCCTACAGAGGACATACATACATACATACATACATACATACATACATACATACATACATACATACATATCTGTCTGTCTGTCTTTGACAGACAGGGAAGGTGAGGCTTCGACTGCCTATGTTCTAGTCACATATTCCCCAGTTTGTGAGAGGCAGGGTGACCACTTTGAGACCAACTATAGACTCTGCATTCAATCATGACTGGTTATCCACCCAGCTAAAGCAACCTTGCAGGCTTGATCTTGAGCCTGCCCTGGATTTGAAGGTCATTCTGCCTTCACTCTGCTCTCTAGGTTGTTTGCAGCAACCCCACCCCCAGCCGATGTCCAATTAAAATGATTCACAGCTAGACACTCAGCCAACTGCCTCCTTACCCTGGGTAATGCCACATCCTCAATGAGGAATGAAACATTCCCACATTTTAGGATGGGGTGGTCTGCCCTGACTCCTGCCCTAGGATGGAACAGGCACTTCTGAGCCACATCACTGGGGTTCAGTGTGGGCCTCAGTCTTATCACCTGTAAAATGGTAGCATACAGAGGAGATGTTTAAAAACAGTGGAAGTATTAGGCACAATGAGAATTTCATCAAGGCAAATTGCTGCCACATCCCAGCAATCTTTCCTTAGCAAGAACCCCTTCATAGCAACAATTCCATAGCAACAATAGCAATAGAAGAAGTAGTCTCAGGTCCACATTCTATGGTTCTTAGACCTCATGTCCCTGCCACACACTCTAATAACTAAGCCCCTTTGTGTGTCTAGAAGGCCCTGAGCTGCTGTCCCTTCCCCACCCTCAGGCCCCAAACACCTTCCTTGTTATTTTGCAATGGAGGCTGGTAAGTTTGGGGATTGGTTCAGCCCAGTTCCATTCTCTGTGTGATTTCTTGCCACTCAGGGGACCCTGAACATCATAGTTCTGCAAAACCATGTGAAGCAGACCTCCAACCATGAAGGCTTATGGAAGAGGGTGGGGTGAGACACTCAGCCTCCTGGATAGTAGGTGGCCCACAGTAGCCACTTCATCAAGCAAATGTGAAGGGTGACAATGGGATGGCATACAGAAGACTAGCAGAATCACTTTGCTGATCATTTATTATTTTAATTTTTTTGAGACAAGACTTCACCATAGATCCCAGGTTAGCCTTGAGTTCACTATAGCCTGGAACTCTCAGCATCCTGCTGCCCAAGCTTCCCATGAGCTGGGATTATAGGGCTTGTGCCATCATGTCCAGCTAGAGTTACTCATGTGTGTGTGTGTGGGGGGGCACTGTGTATGTATGTGCATGTGGGAGTCAGAACACCTCAGGTGTTGTTCATTGGGTACCAACTATCTTGCTTCTGAGCTGTGATTTCTTATTGGCTGGGAGCTCCCTGTGGACTTTAACTGGCTGGCCATGGATCCATCCATCTTCAACTCCCAAACACTGGGATTATAAGCACCACCTCCAGCTTTTTTATAAGTGTACTGGGACTCAAACTTGGGGCCTCATGCTTGGGTGGCAAGCACTTTACCCCAACCCATCTCATCTCTTCAGCTGCTGTTAATTCAGGCTGTGACTCAGCATGGGAAACCCATGGTGCACATGTGTTCTGTAGCCCAGTTGTTTGACTTCAGGTCCTGTCTCCAAGGAACTCAGGATGTAGCTCTATGGTAGAAACCTTGCCTACTACATGTACAGCACTGGGTTGGGTTCCTGGCATCTGGGGAGGGGTGGTATTTAAATTTAAAAATGAATCTTGGAAAGAGCTGGACAAGGTGGTGTACACCTTTTTAATCCCGGCATTTGGGAGGCAGAGGCAGGTGGATCTCTAAGTTCAAGGCCACCCTGCTCTACACAGTGAATTCCAGGACAGACAGGGCTACACAGAGAAACTCTGTCTCAGAAAACCAAATGAAAAGAATCCTGGCCAGCAAGATGGGCTTGGCCACTAAAAAGCACCATTGCCAGGCCTGGTGACCTGAGTTCAATGCCCAGAATGCAGGTAATGGAAGGAGAGAAAACTCTCCCAAGTTGTCACCAGAATCCCTACAAATGCTGCACTCACGTACATACACAAACAAGTAGATACAATACAAAATATCTTTAAAATAAATAATCCTGGGTCCATGCTGTATGGTGACCGGCAAGATGCTGTCGTCCTCTGAACTCGTCTCTTCTTCCATAGAATAGGAATTAGCAACAGGCTGGACACCATCGGTCGCTTTCTCGTGTACCAGACCCGTAACAAATGTGAAACACGGATCAGGCCTCCATGTCATTAAACACCTGACAGAACCCCATTCCAAATCGAGTTTGAAATGGGTCAGCCGACATCCTACAAAGTGTCCCAAAAGGCACGTTCTGAAGCCGGCAGTTGCTATGCCCGACAAAGCCTCATTGTTTCCATCCCAGCCAGGAACACGTGTTCCTCACCTCCGAACACTACATTGGGGAGGTCCCACCCTCCATCTTTGAGACTCTGGATAGCCCAGAAGGTTGCCTGGAAATCCGATCCCCCCCCCAACCCCTTCCCAATCCCTCCATCCCAGTTACAGTGTTACTGAGACTTGGGCTCACCTATAAATCATTTTTAATGACAGTGTGAGAAGAATGAAGTCGCAAAGCAAATCTTACATGACGCTCTCCTCACCGGCGGCATCAAATATCCTAAATCAAATGGTTTATGGTGCTGCATCAGAGGGCCGTGGGCTCTGGGCGAAATGAAGGAGCGCTATTATTGTCCCTCTCTGCGTGCCGGGGTCGCTCACTTTAGGGAATTCTTAGCTGTTATGGTTGTGGGGCTCACACCAGGCGGGGGAAGCAGGATGGTTGGGAGGGTCCACCAGAATTCTGGGGGGACTTTTTATACAATAAGACAGCTTGTGTTATGGGAACCAAAGCTGGAAACATGAGAAAGTTAAGGGAATATAAGCCAGGCCTGATCTGGGGTTCCTCGCCACTCACCTGAGGGGCCCCTTTCCCGTTCAGAGAAAGCGATACAGTGAAAATCAAACTAAAACCACAGCAAATAAAAACAGGACTTCCTCTCCTCCCCCTAAGCTCCAGCCAGAATTGGAAAGCAACCGGGCTGAGCTGAACTTCAGAGCTCAGCTCACATGTGTTCCATCTGACAAACGTGTTCGCGGCATCTCTAGTCTTTGCTCCCCAGGACAAGTCCATGTCACCCCCCAGACTTGGTAATAGGGGGTCAGCAATTTCCTCCCCACAGCCAGTGGCTAAAAGAGTCTCCAGTTCCTCTTCGTGTCCCTTCCAGTCTCTTTCACAACAAGTCCAACTCCTCTATAGATCTGGACTTGGAGTTTGAACTCTGGAGTTTTTGTTTAGGGAATATAAATACCTTTCTCTTCTCATGGAGAAGAGTCAGGGGCAGGGGTGTGGAGGGCAGATGTGACTGGCAGGTGAGTGTGTAATGAAGGAAAGATGCTTTCGGGTCACTCTGCTCATCAGACCTTGCCTCCCTGGATGCCAGGTGCCCTTTGGAATAACCTCCATCTTTATTGCCTATCATCATCATCTTCTTCTTCATTATCTTCTCATTTTCCTCCTCCTCCTTTTTCTTCTCCTCCTTCTCTGTCATCATCTTGTGTGTATGTGTTATATGTGCCTCTGTGTGTGTGTGTGTGTGTGTGTGTGTGTGTGTGTGTGTGTGTGTGTGTGTGCATATATGGAGGCCAAAAGTCAGTGTCTAGTGTCTTCTTCAGTCACTCTCCATCTTACTTTTGAGACAGGGTCTCTCACCAAACCGATTTGACTAGGTTGCCTGGATGACTAGCAAGCTTTAGGTATCTGTCTGCCTCTACCTCCCCATGCTGGATTCCCACCCTAGGCTCTTTGCTCTCCTCATATGGGTCTTCCCTCTGCTTCAACCAATTTATCCCCCCTCCTTTCCCAGCTATAGAATGAGTCTGTTGAACACTGGATCATATGGGGAATGGCATGATGATCCTGGCAAACACATGGCACAAGAGATGTAACCCCTACATGCTGTGTCTGTAGCAGACATCACTAATCAACTACCTCTTCTGGATGAGCCTGAACGTGTCTCAGAATCTATCTCGACACACAACCACAAGTACCTTAGAGCAAATATTTAGAGTTGCCAAGTGACATAAATTTTTCTCCTTCCTCCCTGCTCTCCCACTCTAGCGAATACAATGGAACTTAGAGAAGATAAAGCTCTCCCTACAATTTCTTTTTAAATGCACATGCTCCATGTGATGAGAACAAGTGGTTGAGGATGCTCAGCCATATATGCTACATCTGTATCAATGGCTCTGAAGCTTAGGGGTGTCGTGGAAGAGAGGGTGGAAAGACTTCAGGAAGTGGAGGGTGGGGTGGAGTGCTGCGGCTCATTGTCTTCTGGCCATGGGATGGCTGGACACACTTTGATCCTAGCAGTTGTGGCTATCTGCACAAGGCCTGCATACGGATTGGGCTCATAAACCTTCCATCACGGAGGGGAAAGGGATTGATAGCCCGCCCTCTTCTCCAAGGATCTGTAGGCAGTTAATGATTGCTGAGGGCAGGAGAGACAGTTTTCTCAGTGCCATAGCCACCAGCAAGGTGCCCATGATTCTGTAAATAACCCCTTACAAAAGCACTTGTGAGCAACCCTAATGACGCTTACCTGGGTCAGGAAAAATATGAAGGCAAAGGAAAAGTACTTGGGAAGAAGAAAGGGATTGAGTCAGGCAGTGGTGTCACAAGCCTTTAATCCCAGCACTGGGGAGGCAGAGGCAGGTGGATCTCTGTGAGTTCGAGGCCAGCCTGGTCTACAGAGTGAGTGCCAGGACAGGCTCCAAAGCTACACAGAGAAACCCTGTGTCGAAACCCCCCCTTCAAAAAGAAGAAAGGGAATGTGGGAGAGGAATAAGAGAGGGTGATGGGGGTGAGCATGATTAAAACATGTTACATACATATGGAAACCAGCATTATATGTAATTATTATATTCATGAGAATGGAGTAACACGTGTATGCACATGTGCATACACACATATATTTCCACCCTCCATGTACACACACACACACACATACACACACCGTCAGCTCTCCAGCATCAGGTCCTGGAAGGCTGCCCCCACACTGTGAGCCTGGTGACACTCATGGGGTCAGTGACAGTGACAGATATCTAGAGGCAACAGAGGGAGGCCTGATCCATGTAGAAAGCTGACAGGGCAGGGCAGCTCTGTGTTTCCTGCCAACTCCTACTAACTCAGCCCAGCACAGAGAGGTGGCAGACTCCTTGTCCCCTCAAGCCACATCATCCTCACTCTAATGATGCCAATGTTTTGACAGAGCTGAGCAATACAGCCGGTAGGTGTGAAGTTGGAATTAATTTTCCTCTGAAGGTCAAGTGCATTAATGAGCTCTTGGCTGGCTCGGGTTGGTGTTCCTTTTTGTTCTTTTTGAAAGAAGAAGAAATAGGGGAGATAAGGTGTCATTTTCTAGAGCTTTGCTGTCCTTCTTTCAGAAGATGTGGCCCCTTTTCAGAGGCATAGTAGACCCAGTGGGCAGACATCTGGGTTCAGCTCCCACCTGCCCCATGGAGTTCAAATCCCACTGCATTTGGAAAGTCTCAGCACTGCACTGACTTAGTGTTCAAAAATAAGGCATTTAAATAGATGAAAATTTAGAAAACAAAATGGGTTGAATTGCATGTGACAATCTGCAGCTATGTAATGTAGTGGCATCTTGCTTTGCCAATGAACTTCCGGTGGTGGCCACACCCTAGGGGCATGGCTTCAGGTATTCAGCCATGACCCCTTATAAGGTAGAGGAGGGGCTGGCTCTCTGTCTTGTGTTGCAGTGAAAGCATTGGAAGGAGAGGCCATTATTTACTCTTATCTGTGTAAGTGCTTCCCTAATAAATACCTAATTATCACTTATCTTGGGTCTGGTGGACTCATTTAAACCCGGGCTTCAAGGTGGGAATGCTCCTGAAGCTACCTTCTACTGATCATGAGTGATTAGAAATGTCTGCCTGATCAATTAGCACTGTCTGCCTTGGGCACAGCCTAGGGTGGTTATAGCATTTGGAAATGACATGATATGTTAGTTGACATAGCAAAATCATGACATCATTACATGTTAGCTGACATGTGGAATCATGATCTCATGACATGTTAGCTAATATGAGATTTGTTACATCGTGGCATGTAACTGACATGGTGAGATCATGACATGGTAGACTTATGGTATCTACATATTAGCTGACATGGTAGATTCATTTGCATGTTTCCTGATATTATGACCTCATGTCCACCATCAAGCTTCTGTTTTACTTCACTTGTTATTTTCACTGGTTATTTGGACTGGTAGACTTTACTCAGGGAGTCAAGTTCATGTTTCATTTCTCTATGTCCAGCTAAACACCTAGCCATGCTCTGCCCTGTGCTAATGAGGAAATACTGTCCCAGTGACACCTTATAGGTCAGTAATGACCTCAACAGGCTACATGTGTGGACTTTTGGCCAAAGATGGAACTCGAAAAAAAATATAGTGTTTGGTTGTCAGGCTGTGGGGCATGATCCAGTTGAGACCACATCCTCAAAGGTTGTAGGTATGAAGGGTTTGTGCGCATGAGAACTGGAGTTGAAGGATGGTGTGCGTGGGCTTTAAATACATTTCTTGGCTTTTACATCATCCACAAAAGATCTGCCAAGAGAGGCCTATGCACTAAGACGCCAACACGAAGACAGCTTCTTTCCCTGAGAAGGACTCTTAAAGACCAGTGACCCAATAAGTAGATTATATTTTAAAAGGACATTGTAAAATCCCCCATTAAAATAAAAAGAAGGAGAGGTTGTCACCCCCCACCATCTGACTTTTATTACTATTGTCATAGAGTTGTGTGGCTAGAGAAGGCAGGATTAGCAAAATAAATTCTGCAAAGAGAATGAAGTCTTCTCTCTAAGCTTGGGGGATTTAACAGAGATAAAATTCCACTCTCCTGTCTCAGTGACCTCCAGCAATTGCTTTGCAAGTGGGACATCTTCTCATGTCCACCCTCCACATTCCATTCATCTGTTGCCATCACCCAAACAGAAGGATGCTGGCGGGGCTGATGCAGACACAGACTTGTGATCAGAAACAGCTGGGTGCCTCTCAGATCCTGCACCTAAAGAGGAGGAAGACACGAGGGAGCCTGTCGGCTTGGCCTTCTTCCAGCTTAACAGGTTCCCAGGAAGATGCCTGCCTGGGAATTTAGATGCCTCTGTGTGCCAACTTAAACCTGAGATGGGCATTCCTGCAAATTGCTTATCCAAGATGGCTCCCTCCCACGTTCTCAGATATGGTTGATCATGACAGCTGGAGTCACTGAGACTGTATGCTGTATCCAATATTGATGGGGGATGTAGTACTATGGTCTGATTCCAAAGTGTTTCCCACAGGCTTATGTTTCCCTCCCTCCCCTGCTGGTGGGGCTATTGGAGAGAGATTTGGGAACTTTAGGAGATGGACTTTACCTGGAGAAAGTAGGTTCCTGAAGATGGGTCCTTAGGGCACCTTCTCCCTTTCTATTTTGTGTATCTCACTCTCAGCTTCCTGTCTGCCAGGAATAAAAGAAGTTCCACCGCTAAACACTACTGTTACCATGGTGTTCTTCCTATGTCTAAGGAACCAAAGGCCACACAGCAAACCCTATGAAACTGTAGCTGGGACCAATCCTTTCTCCCTTAGCTTGTTTCTGTTGAGCATTTTATCACAGAGACGAGAAAGGTCCATACTGTTCCATGTGGTTCATTTCTTCATTTGCTCAATGAGCAAACATTTAGTGAAGTGCTGCCCTGTGCCAGGACAGGGAATAAGGCAATGCCCCTGCCTCACGGAGCATGCAATCTTGGGCTTGCCCACGGATGTTAAAAGAAACTGTGAGATTATCCCTGGAGCCTGAGTGACAGCTATTGTGAGCCACCTGATAAAGTGTACTGGGAATTGAACTTAGGTCCTCTGCAAGAGCAGTATGTACTCTTAACCACTGAGCCATCTCTCCAACTTCTTATTAAGAAAATATTGATTAAGCATGGTGACAGACACCATTGCTATCACCAGTGTCTAGGTCTCTTTTCTTTGCTGAGAAGAGACATTTCCCAACCCTTTAGCATTTGAGGGAAGGTGAGTTGCAAGCTGAGACCAATAAATCACTGACATAAATGATGTGTCACTATCAGCCTACAATAGTGACATCCTCTTTGATACACTCTGAAGTCTGTCTTCTTTGTTGCTGCTGTGTAGAAGTTTCCTCCAAGGTTAAAACCTTCCATCTTGGAGGGAAACTTTTTTTAAGACATAAGCTATAAAGGGAAAGTGAAACCACAGCTTGTTTTAGGGCAGGGTTTTACAACATGAAACAACAGCTTGTTTTGGGGAGGGGGTGAAAGTATCCCTTCACCCATATTCCTGTAAGTAACCTCAATAAAACTCATTGGTTCACCAACTTGGACATTGTGTCAATCATAACTTTGGTCTGCTGTGGGCTCCTTTACTGGGGTCAGTAGGTGTGTGTGTCTGTGTGTGTGTGTGCGCGCGCGCGCGCGCGCGCGCGCGCGCGCGCGCGCGTGCGTGCTGCATCTCACCAGGAAATTCCATTACACGTCAGCTGCACAAACCACTGGCTTCCAGTGCATGCCAGTCCCATGGACTCAACTCCACATTTGAGTTCTGCTTTTCCAGATAGGTCAAGCTGACAATTGAGATTGCCTTCACAATGACTTAGCATGGGCTCTCTTCTCAACACTCATCAGTAAACAAAGAGGAGAGAAATCCTTTCCTTCAAGTACAAGAAGCCAAGAAAAGCAAAGGATTCCCCCATCTAAAGGTCTCATTTGGGACTGTCGGTTTTTTTCCCCTAAGAAACTTTCCAAAAAATTTTATTGTTTGAAAATTTCATGTATTTGCATGTATATGTATATGTTATTTTGACCAGATCCACTCACACTCTCTCCTCTCAACGCCCTCCACCACCACCACTTTTCCCTCACATCTTCATGTGCTATTTTAAAGCCCACTGAGCCCACTTACTGTTACGTGGGTGTACAAGGGCAACCTATATGGTCCATATCCCTGAAGAAAACTGACACTTGCCCTCCCCTAGAAGCTTCCAGTTGCCAGTAGTTCCTCAAACTAGTGGTGGGATTTTATGACTCCTTTCTCTCAGACATGCTGGCATTTGGGTTGGCTTGATCTTGGGCAGGTGTTGTGCATGCAGTCGCAGCTGCTATGAGTTACATGCACTAAGGAAATCCTGTTCTCTTCAGCCTTGATACCTCCGGCTGCTACAATCTTTCCGTGAGTGTCTTACTTTTCTATTGCTGTGGTAAGACACCATGTCCAAGGCAATGTGTTGAAGAGAACATTTATTGGCTGCTTACAATGTCATGGCTGGGAGCATGGCAGCGGGCAGGTGGGCACAGCACTTGAGTGATAGCTTAGAGCTTACATCTTGAGATACAATCCCAAGGCAGTGAAAGCAAACAGAAAATGGTGTGGGCTTTTTGAAACCTCAAAGCTCACTCCCAGTGACATAACTCCTCCATCAAGGCCACACCTCCTAATCCTTTCCAAACAACTGGGGACCATGCATTCAGACATATGAGCCTGTGGGAGCCATTCTCACTCATTCCACCTCATCCCATGCCTTGGTCCACATAGGATTGTAGCCATATCATAATGCAAAATGAATCTATCCCAACTTCAAAAATCCCCACAGTCCCCCGCAGTATCAGCACTGTTTAAAAGTCCAAAGTCTCTCCTGAGACTCAAGGCAGTCTCTTAATTGTAATGCCTCGTAAAGTAAAATAAAATAAAATAAAACTATATACTTTCAACATGCAATGGCCCAGAATATACATTGCCATTCCAAAAATGGAGGGATGGAGGTATAGTGAGGAAATATTGGGTCAAAGCAAGACTGAAACCCAGCAGGGCAAAGTCCTATAGCTTTGTGTCTGATGTCAGAAGGCCCACGTGTGGTTCTTGTGCTCCACCTTTGCTGCCTGCAGTATATCTTTGGATACCTAGCTATGGCTTGGAGCCCGACATCTGCATGCCTATGTTGGGTTCGTGATAGGACCATGAGGCATGAGTGGGGACTACAAACACCCCCTCAGTGTCTGAAAACATCAGTTGTAATTGGATGAGAGTACAAACCAAGGGGCCAGGACCTTAAACAGAAAAATAATACCTGCTTACGTAAAACGAAGAAAGGGATGCACACAAATCACTGCAAAGGGTTATTTGACCCTCTTAGAAACCTTAATTGCTGGTAATAGGCAGCCTGTTGGCTGGTATTTTATTAGCACTAATAGATTTTTACAGGACATTTCTCACTCTACTTTCCAAGAGCCTCAGGAATTCATTAAATATTTAAAAGTACTGCTCAGAGTTGTTCAGTTACAGATGCCCCTTCTGATGAGGTTTCCCGCAAGTTAGAGACCCGGAGAGAGGAGGCCAGTGCCTGATGGATGCTCACTGTTGGTCTGGGCAGTCACAATCAAGAGAGTTAGCTGAGTGCTTGCTGTGTGCTGTGTGCTCAGTGCTTTGTGTCTGTGAGTTAAAAATAAAGGGATTTGAGAGATGGCTCAGCAGGTAAAGGTGCTTTGCAACCAAGAAAGATGACCTGAATTCAATCCCCTAGGATCCATACGATAGAGAGAAAGGACTCTCACAAATTGTCCTCTGACCTCCACATGCACACTGTAGTACACTCATGGGCATATACACAGAATGAATGAATGAATGAATGAATGAATGAATAAATAAATAAATAAATAAATAAATAAAGCATAAAGCCAGGCATTTCAGTTTCTCTGACACTTACCCACTTAGGGGGAAACCAAAGCTTGAATTTCAAAGGTCATAGGAATGGAAGAGTGGAAAAGGAGCAAATGGATGCTGGCCATGAGGAATCAGCTAGAAAAGGACCTTCCCAATGGTGCTACTGATTAGCTCTGTGATCTTGAGCAGGTTCCTAGCCTTCCTAGGCTGAAGTTTTATCTTTACACAATGGAGATTATTCTTCATTTGACAGGCTCTTCATTTGAGGGGTTGAGGTCTTAGGTCAGAGAACTCCAAAGATGGAAGGTCGGAACTAGCAATATGGTCTCAGACTTAGCCCGATTGTTAATTATTGCATAAGCAATGTATTAATCAAGTTTCCTAGAGTGCACATATGCATGTACACACCACACACACACACACACACACACACACACACACACACACACACACACACACGTCACTAGAAGTTCAATATGCTATCCACTGAACAACAGGGCTACCTACACACATTTTTAAAAAGATTTCTTTCAGTAGAAAAAGTTCTAAATTCTGCCCTTTACAATCTGTGATCTGCCAAAAATTCTGCAGGTCATTCATTCTCTTTTTTTCCCCTTGTTTTCATCATAGGATATGTTAATGGTGGTTAATACACCCCAGTGGTCGCAGTAGTGACTGTTATTGTTATAGATCATGATCAGGAACAGATATAGACAGTTAGTTTCATTTCCTGGTCCTTCACCCTTGGATCTCAGTATTTTCTATTGCTTTGTACTCTTCAGTCCATGCATGGAATTGTAATAACCAATGCTCTTTCTTTGGAAGCTCATTTCTTACTTTCAACATTTATTTTACAAATGTTTCTTGAGCCCATACTATGTGGCCAATGCTATGCTAGCCTCACAAAAGAGGGCAACAATACTGAACATTTTATAACTCCCTTACATTTGTGAGTCTTGCATTAGTGTGGGAGAGAGACATCAAATGAACAACCAAAAATATTGTCACATGGTGGTAAGAGCTGTGAAAAAATATAAATTATGGATTTGGGTGAATGATGGGAGGCCATTTTAAATGGATTGATTGAACCAGCCTTATTAATGGATGACTTTTAAGTCAACATACTAAGGAAGATAAAGAATTAGCTAGAAAGATATTTAGAGGGAGAACAACCTAGATAGCAGGAATAGCACATTCAAAAACCACTGAAGCCAGGCCTGGTGGTGTGGGACTGCAATCTCTGCTACTTGTGTGGTTTAATCAGTAGATTGCAAGTTCAAGGCCTACCTAGGCAATGGTGTATATCTCAAAATATCAGAGAGGGTTGGGTGTAGCTGGAGGCTTTTATGTGTCATGTCTGGAGTGGCAGCAGCTTATAAAATAATCACTCAGAGGGTTAATATAAATTATAATTATTCAGGCTTAATATTGGCTAGCTCTTACATTTATATTAACCCATTTCTATTAATCTGTGTATCACCACATGGTCCATGGCTTACCAGTGATGCTCAGACATCTTTCTCCTTTAAGCGGTTGGATGGCATCTCCTCGACTCTGCCTTTTTTCTCCCTGTATCTCTGCTTGGATTTCCTGCCTGGGCCAAAGCAACTTTATTCATCAACCAATAATAGCAACACATATTCACAGCGTACATCCCACATCCCACATCAGCTATGGATGCAGCTCAGCGGTGGAGAGGTGGCTTCCCATGCACAAGACCCTGTGTCTAATCCCTTGTATTATGAAACCCCTGGAATGGAGTATTTTAAAATGGTGAGAATGGGAGACCACTGCTGAGCACATCACAGAGAAGAAAAGGAAATGGGGTAGGAAAAAGCTGTGGACATGCCTATCAGCAGTGTTCTGCAGCAAGTCTCAAACCTTCATCTCAAAACCTCTTCATGCTTCCCCAAGGAATGAAAGTCAACTGAATCTGCCCACCAAACAAACTGTGAATTTTATTTGGCTCTAGACATTTGTACATAAATTGTATCAAGGTTTCTGCCAGGACTCACAGAATTCATAATAGACAATTTAGATTTTGTGAAGAAACACAAGAGATACTTGAATTTTGTGGGATACAATGCAGAGCACGTATGTCAAAGTGCCTATTTCAATAATAAGTTGGGTCACATTCATTTTTCCTTTCTTTCATATGTATGTAGTCACTTCCACTTTCTTTTGATAAGTGGTATAACTCACTTCATCTTTATCCTACCTTGTGATATTCAAGGTGTGTCTCTGCCATTTAATTGGTGTGTTTAGACTATTTATATTTAATGAAATTATTCATATGGTGAAATTTAAATCTGATATTTGATTGTTTGTGTTCTTCCTGTTTCCTCTACTTTTTATTCCTAGTTTTCCTTGCCTGCCTTCTTGTTGGCTACTTAACATTTTTTAACATTCCATCTGACTCTTAAAAGACCCCCAAACAACCCAAAATATCATTCTGCTAGAGTCCATTCACTATAGCACCTCTTGGGATCATGAGACCATGGGCAATTAGGACAGAACTACAATATAACTGGCCAGGAGGGACAGCTAGAATCTCAGGTGAGGACCCAATGGCCTTCTCCACCCCTTCCTTTATGAGGAGCATCAACAGGCCAACTAGTTCAACCTTGAGTTCTCTTGCAAGTAATTGCATCCATGCTGATGAACATGTCAGCTGTTATACCCCAAGTACAGAGTTTACAATACTCAAAAAAAACATAAGGTTTGTGTCTTTTTCCCAAACTGACAGCATTTTCTTTTGTTAATTTCTTCAAAAAAATAATTTTCAATTTCATGTTCTCCTCTGGAACTTTGATGAAACTGACATTAGATGGCATTTTGTTATAATCTAGAAGGTTCTCAACACTCTAGTCCTTTTTGAAAACTGTATTTTCCTCTCTGTTTTGTTTCCATGGACTTGCCTTCAAGTCTACTGCTTTGTTCTGACAGAACCTATCCCTTGGGCTTTTTTCTTGGAGTAGTGTATTTTTCACCATCACCTCAAGTCCCATCTGGCTCGTGTCTTCTTTTTGTGTCTTCTCCTTCCTTCCTGCACCTTTCATTTGCTTCCTTCACTACAAGTAACAGGCTGACCAAATCAATGCTCGCGTCATCTTGGGCTTGCCATCTGCTGATTGTCATTTCCTATTTGACTTGAGATTTCCCTGGTTTGGGTATGGTGAGCAATTCTGTGTTCTATGCTTGTTTTTTAGTATGAGGTTGTACAGCTCTGGTTCTTATTTCAATCTTTTATTTTTGCAAGTAGCCAAACTCCTGAGGCTCTGGCTGACTTCTGTGGGCTCTGGTTTGAATAGCGATTGAATTCTCAAATGCTTTGCAACACTATCCTGGTATCCTGTGTGCTACCTAGAGGCCAATAGGAAACCTGGGTGGTATTTTCTTCTATAGCTTAGTTCTCAAACTTATTTCCCGCCCTGTGACTCTGCTTACTTTCATTCACGGTCTGTTTGAGGGCATGCCAAGGACTTCATTCAGTTCTATTCATACTTCAGGCAGATGATTGAAGAGCTCCTGTGGATGGCTCTCTCCTATAATCCTTGCCCCTCTTCATCTCCTGTTGGGGTGAGGAGGATGCACCCCATGTTTGCTGGGTCTCTGTTGACTTGGTGTGGGTAGGAAGGATCATTCTTATATGCTAACAGCCACGTAGGACAGAGAAGATCAACAGAATTCCACCCCAGGACTTGATGAGAAGGGGGGAGAGAACTCCCATATTTGTATTGATGGTTGGTGCCCCACCCTCTCTTTAGGAGCTTTCTCTGTTTACAAGAGAAGGGGTGTAGTCTCTTCGAGTTCTCTTAGACTTAAGCAGTGGAGTCAAAACCACTGATTTCTGACCTCTCCTGAGCCTTTAGCTGGAGAATTGGTCTTCTCTCTCCTCCCTGCCCTTCATTTTCTTTCTTTCCTTGGAGTGGGTGTGTTGATCCCCATCCCTTGGTGTTTCTGGGCTGTGGCTATTCTAACACCTAAATTAGCCTCTATAGGAGGCGGTGGCTTCACCTGCCAGCCTACACACCTACCTCTCAGAGTCTCAGGTGTGGTTTCAGATGTGTGGTCAGCATGGGGTGGGGATTAGTTGTGTTTAGCAGGAGTAACAGAGTGTAGTGAAGCAAAGGAGCCTGCCGCACTCTATTCACTGAGATAATCCCACACCTGGAGATCCCAGTATTCAAAGGCAATGTCTCAAGAAAATCCTCAGCATGGTGGTGGCAGCAGTGGCAGCGACAGATCTAAGTCCAAGTTTGAGAAGCTATGTGGTGTCCCAGCTACATCTACCTGCTTAGCGTGGGTTCTACGTAAGGAAAACAATGTAGGCATTTCTCTTTCCACCTATGTGCATTACTCTCCCCTCCCCACCCCAAACAATGTTTACTTGGTAGATCATAAATACTGAAGTACCTTTCTGGTGTTAACAACCTAGTGAATGGAATTATTAGCCGCTTCCTGGAAACAATTACCGAGACACTAAAGTCACTGTGAAGTTTGAAAGTTTGGGTCCTCTAGTGCGAAAAGAGGACTTATGTAAACCCCAAAGTAGTGAATTAACCCAGGGAAAGCTGGGAGGGCAGATCTGACACCTTCCAGAGTGACAAGAGAGAAGGGGTAGGGAGGAGGAGACGCAGAAGAACACAAGACCACACGCTGTTGTGTGCTGCGCTGGTCCATTACAAAAAGAATCCACTTTCAGCTTTGTTAACACAAAGCTTTTTATCTCTGGGGCTCAGAAGGCTTTGTTACAGGTAAATATTCTCGTCTCCTGCTGAGAATAGGAGAGGTCAGGCCCGGGGAGATTAGCTGAGACGCCTATTTAAGGTCACATAGCGGCAGTGGCAAAGTAGAGACTCCAAGAGTGGCCAGTAATGGGATTCGTCTGCTGACTATTGTATCAGCCTAAGACACTGGGTGGGGTGTGGAGGGCAAGGCTCCAAGAGGAGACAGGAGATGGCCAGAGTGTGCATCTTAGAATGTCACCACAGAAGGGACTTGGGGGGAACTGTTAAATATGGTCTCCTTTGTTACCCAGACCTCACACTGAGATTCTGGAGGGTCATGATTTGCAGAGTTTGCACATTCAAAAAAAAGAGCCGAAAGTAGCAAGGAGGGCTCCTGGAGGCTGACTAATTCTCTTGGAGTTTTCCTGGATTTCAAGGGATTCATCTAGGGAAACTGACTAAAGAATGCAATTTCTCTAAAGTCGATTCTGTACAATTCAAGATGATATCAGGACCCTGGTGAAGCTTGAGGGTGGGGTGATCTCAGAGGCTGGAGGAGGCGGGGTGGAACCTTGGTTCTGTGGCAGATTAGTGTGGTGCCTTAGACAAGACACTTCCTAACTTTGTGCCTTTGCAAGGAGTATTGAGAGGTCTGGTCCCATTGATTCCTTACCAAAACCCACCTGTGAATGACGACAATCAGACCCCAGTTCCCCTTCCTGAAAAAACTGTGTTATCCATGGAGTCTATCTCATGGTATTCATGCAGCACTTGCATTGAATGTATGGATCGCACAGTTTGTCCCTGGGATTGTTCATCCCTGTTAGCTATTTTCATGACTGTAGTGGCTATCAACTCAGACGGGCAGACCTGGCATAGAAGCAATGGATCTATTCACTCCCTACAATTACTGTTGTTCTGTGATTTATCCCCAAACCCTCATGAACTGTATCCCAGTAATTCCAGACACAGTGTGAAGTACCCAGTTCAATTTGTTTTGACAAGCAGATGACACTGCATCTCCATCTGTTCCAAACACTCCATGGGCTATGCCTACACTCTAAGTTTAGTCACCATTCACTCACCTGGCATCTTGTAGGATAGATATGGAAATCCTTAGAGATGAGGCAATCTTGGTTCTATGGCTTTGGTTCTAGAATGTTCTATCATCATTGTTTTAGCTGCAGAGTTCACACAGGAAGGACTGACTCTGTGGTTTTGATTTTCTTTTCCTTCCCAAAGGAGAAATAAGGTCAGCCACACTCACAGCTCGGGGCCCTGTGAGTTTCCTGGCTCTGAGTAGCATAATACACTGGTATTATGAAGAAAAGTGTCATGTGAAACATTGTTTTGGATGATGGAGATGGTGCTTGGGTCGTGGCTCTAGAAACTTCCGGGGACAGAACTCAGGTAAGAAGCACTGAAATTTGCCTGGAAATTTCCAGACGGCTCCATGTATACTGGAGGGAGCATTGAGCAGGTGTTCCAGGTCCGAGGCTCAGTAGAGTGAGTGGGAAGGTTGACTGGCTTGCAGACTGAGGCTGATGAAATGCTTCTGGGGCTCCATGTTGTTCTGGTTACTTCTGCCCTCTGCACCCTCCACACTTCTCCAGTCAACCTTCAAACGTAGGACAAGATAGCATAAACAAAGTTCCAGTTCTGCAACCTCTACTGTGCAGTGTATCCTCAGTGTGTACAGCAGAGAAGGCACTGTCGAGTATTTGCATATAGATGAAGAGCTAGATAGATGTCTATCAATGATAGACAGCCAGACAGATGATAGACAAAAGATATATACACAGATAGATGCACATAGGGACAGATGGATAATAGATAACTGGTTGACATACAAATAAGAGATTGATAGGCAAATGATAGATAAATAGATAGGAGAGAGATGGTAGATAGATGATATTGATAGATTGACAGACGGATAGATAGATAGATAGATAGATAGATAGATAGCATGCTATAATTGGTTTTTGTCAACTTGACACAAGCTAGAATCATCTGGAAAGAGGGAAGCTCAATTGAGAAAATGTCTCCATTATATTGTCCTGTGCACAAGCCTGCAGAGCATTTTCATAATTAGTGATTGACATCGCAGGGCCAAGCCCATTCTGGGTGATGCCATCCCTGGGCTGGTGGTCCTAGGCTGTATAAGAAAGCAGGCTGAGTAAGCCATGAGGAGCAAGCCAGTGAACAGCACCCCTCCATGTCTCTGCATCAGCGCCTGCCTCCAGTTTCCTGTCTTGAGTTCCCATTCCGACTTCCCTCAGCAACAGAGTGTGACCTGAGAAGTGTAGAGTCAAATAAGTCCTCCACAAGTTGTTTTTGGTCAGAATGTTTTATAACAGTCTCAGAAAGCAAACCAGACATACTGATAAAGAAACGGATGGTAGACAGACAGATCATACTAGATAGATGACAGCTGTGGCTTACACATGTGATTTTGTCTGTTGCCCCCTTGACATAACTAATACATGTGTTAAGTACATTAACTACACCTGTGCTTAAACACACTGCACCAACAAAATGAAGGAAATGAAACCAAATGCAAGGAAGCCCATGGGGGCTGGGGAGTTCCCTCCATCAGCCCCTTGGGTTCTGCATCTCCTTCCCTCCCCACTTCCCCTGCTCCCCAACCCTTGCTTCTCTTAGCCTCTCCCCTCCTGGCAGTAGGAGGCTCCTTTCCCAGCCTGTCCCCTCGGGGCCCTACAGAACCTTTTTACTTAAACATATATTGACCTAAGCCTTACTCCTCTGGATGAATTATGCCACCGGCAGCAATCTGCAAGGCGTAAATCAACCTGAAACCCCAGGCAACTGTCTGCTGATGGCACGGAATGGGGAAACCATTGCTTTCTGCAACTCTGTGGACAGGGGGTCACTAAATTTTGTCCCCTGACAGCTCTTTCCTCACCTGGCTCATTTCTCCACCTCTCTGTCTAGTTTCGTCTGGTTCTTACTTCCCTCCTGCATGATGAACAAAGACAAAAGGACTCCACCAGGGACCAAGAAGCCAAGAAGAGAGAAGGATCTTGTTTCTGACACCTGAAGGCATCTGTCCCCGTCCATCAGTTGGCTGAGCTGATGAAGGTGTCACAGGGGCACATGCTCACTGTGGTAGCCACTGTCAACCTCAGTATCCCAGAATCTCTTGAAGTCATGCTAGGGTCCTGTTCACCCTCTTTCCTCCGGTTTCTACAGGAATGCCTGTCAAACTAAAGGCTTCTGCTGCTTGGGGTGTGAATGGACTCTGGGTGTTCTTAGAAAGCATATCAGCCTTTGTGGATATCTTTCTTTCCCCTCCAGCTTTGCCCCGTGACCTGCTCTGGTATTGCTTAGCTATGCCGAGTTGGGGGTCATGGACTCAGATTAATGTAGCAGCTCAGCCTAAGAGGCTCTCTCCTTCCCCCATGATCTGAGATCCATTTCTATCTTGTTTTAATGGAAAGCAGCTTTTAATATTTGACCTGATGAATTTTGTGAAATATTAGCAAATATTAGCTATCCCATTGAAATATTTGGAGCTCATAACTCACTCTTGGTCATACTCTTCCTGGACTCTCAAGAGAGCCCAACCCCCTCCCTGCTTCAAAGACTTTGGAGACCCTAAGCTAAGTCCATTAAAGTTTTCCAGGTAATAGAATGATCACAATAGCTAGAGAAATGGCTCAGTCAATAACGTGCTTGACTTGCCAATAGGACTAAGTTCAGATGCCCAGAACACATGTAAAAAATCCAGGTGTGAGCCGGGCGTTGGTGGTGCATGCCTTTAATCCCAGCACTCGGGGGGGGGGGGCAGAGGCAGGTGGATCACTGTGACTTTGAGACCAGCCTGGTCTACAAGACCTAGTTCCAGGACAGCCTCCAAAGCCACAGAGAAACCCTGTCTCAAAAAACCAAAACAACAACAACAACAACAACAAAAATCCAGGAGTGGTAGCATGTAACCCCAGCTGGAGGGAGGCACAGACAATGAAGTTATAGTTTGCACACTTACAGCCTAAGTGTGCTTGCTGATCAAGTCAGTGTGTCTGCAAAGCAGATCAATCTATTTTTCAGGTGAGAAAACTGAAACCCAGGCTTACGAGGCTCTCACCATGGAGGCAGCGTCAGAACAGGCAAGTGATCAGGCTCTCATTAGAAGGGTCCTCACCAATAAAGCTGTCACAAAGAATAGACCACAGGCTGGGTGTTTTCCATGCATTGGCTCCTGGAATCTTTCCTGGAACTGTATAAGGCCAGGTCTAGAAATATGCCCATTTTATAGATAGATAAACTGGGGGTCATGGAGTTTAAGTATTCAGACTTGGGTCATCGGGAGAGGCCACGGCAAGGATCCTAAATCAGACTGGCCTAAGTCTAGAATGGGTGCTTATGGCTGCTGCCCTTCTGAGAGTCAGTCAATCATTGTGTCCTGAAGACCAAGGACATTCCTACCTAAAACAATTCAGGGTGGGCTCTGGGGACCTTATGAACCTTTGAAAATGTTAAGCTTCAGATTTCACTGATTATATGCATCTTTTATAATAAAATACTTTTTGAAGATTTATGTGCACATGTCTGTGTGTTCCACAGTTATACAGGTGCCCATGGAGGCCAGACCCTTAGAGCTGGAGTTCCAGGCATTTGTAAACTGGCCAATGGGTGTAGTGGAAATCAGACTTAGGTCCCCTGAAACAGCCATCTCTCCAGCCCTTGTAGGCACCCTTTGAGCACACATCTATAGCTATCTCTTTATCATAAAAGGGGCCAAGGATCCTCAAAGTAAAACCACAGCTTAGACAGCTATAAGAGTTGAAGTGTTGAAGTGTGGGTACAAAAGCAGTGAGAGATGTCAGAACCAGGTCTACCAAGCTTCCTTTTGATTCTGAAACCCCACATCCTATTGCCTGGGAGGGTGACCGAGTAAAACCAAGTAAGCAAAGGATACATGATTTCAAGTCATAAGGAGCCAGTGAAGTCTGGAAGACCAGAGATTACCCAGCTTGCCCCAGGTTCAAAGAGGGACACAGAGCTCCTTTCCACCAGGTCTCCATGTCAGCAGCATGGTGCAGGACAGGGAGATGTCAAGAGGGGAAGCTTTCTTTTGAAGTGTCAAGATAAGAGCCGTCTCCACCTCCCATAGTGTGAACATCTTTGCTCCAGGATTTGGGGGAATGAGTGCATTTGGCTGTGTTTTTGAGGGTTTGAGAAGGAATGATCAGCTGAAGCAGACACATCGGTGGGCAAGGGATGTGTCTGGAACTGGCCACCAGACTCTTGTGGCTAGCAATCCTCAAAAGACATCAGGTGCTTTTTTGTTTGGTTGGGTTTTTTTGTTTTGTTTTTTGTTGTTGTTTTTGTTTTTGTTTTTATTTTTTCCTCCAGTGGCCACTCTTGTGTAGATGTGAGCTGTGAGGCTGGCAATTTGAGTGGACAGAGCCTCCTACCTTGGGCTCCTAACAACTTTTGCCCTCAGGCTGGACGGATTTGGGCAAGTTTGGTCAGCCTCTTTGAATCTTAGTTTCCCTTCAGATTTCAGTAGTTGCCCCTGTACCTAAGGTTCATTTGAAAATGAAAGGAGGTTACACAACCTGGCTGTTTTCTTCCCACAATATCTATTGCATAAGAACATTCTGGAAAGTTGAGTTAATCTCCTAGGTCTATGTGAGCTCTGGAGGCCAAAGGCCAGATCATGTGATGCCTTTTTCATGAACATTAATTCCCCCCTCTTTTAAGTGCAATAGGCTAAAGGTTAAAGCACCCCCCCACACACAAACACATACCACATCTTCCTATTTCAAGGCAAGCACAGATAGATCAGAGTAGCCTTCTCCCGGAGAGATTAGACTCTGGGATGTCTCTTGGCTTTTCTGTGTCCCAGTTTCTATGAGTGTAAGTAAGGACTTTTACTGACATTTAATAGTAGTAGATGCCTTATCAGTTAGAGCAGAGCCAAGCACATTCTACATGCTGGATGGTGTTAGTTGTGTTTTAAGTACACCCAAGTTCCATTCAACAAGTGGACCATCAATTAATTAATGCATTCACTTTTTGTCATCTGTAATCTGTTTGTTTTCCATTTTTATTATGTGTATCTGTGTGTGGGTATGTGCACTACTTTCATGCAGTGCCCTAGGAGGCCAGAAGAGGGCAGAAGATCTTCCTAGACCTGGAGTTACAGTTGGTTGTGGGCTGCCCCACATGGATTGAACTCAGACCTTTGCAAGTCTGTTAGTGTTAACCACTGAGCCCTCTCTCCAAGCCCCTAGCTAGCTGCAATGCACTGAGATACTGAAGCATTTACTATGTCGCATACCAGGATTTTGAAGCACCCACTCCCCTTGTGCCTATTACACTGAAATCTTAATTGAAGAAAAAAAAATATGCCCTCATCTGATTACTCATTCAACCAGAAAACTTGAGGTCATACTGGGTTATGCTACCCCTCTGCTGGAGTGGTAACTCTGGTGTGCCAAGCTTTGGTTTCATGAGTATCCCCTTTCCCTGTCCAGTATACCTGGGATGTTCCTAACTATCCCTTCCTCCTTCAGCCTGCTGCCATGGAGAACGCTTAAGAAGACTCTGCAAGATTCTCCCAAGTCATCGGATGCACAGAAGTCATCTCTATCCCCAGCAGTAGCACTATGGAGAATCTGGGGACCCCAAGCTGCATATGACCTCTGAAGTGAGGACAACCTTGTGAGGGAATGTGTCTTCAACACATGGAGGATATTCTACAAGGGTGGTAAATCCCATTTTACCCTGTAGTGCAGTTTGTAGGGTTCCTGTGACACTGTATCCACCCTTCACAGATTTGATTCTATTGTATCTCTTCCTCTGGTGGCCTCTGTTTCCTGGCAGTTTGTCCTCGTGGGACTTGATTGGGACAAGTAACCCCCTCTTTCTACAGCTACCATGGTGACTCTCTGTGCTGGAAACATTGCCCAGAATTTCCCAGGAATTTCCTTTAGGGAAGCTAAAAGACTTTTAGTGGGAGTGTGTCACCTGTGGGCCTTTGATGACATCACTTCTGCCATGATGAGGGTGTCTGTCTAGAGCTGGGGAGGAAGACCCATGAGTCCTGGATTAAATGGTGATCTGGAGAAAACTCCCAGTTAACTTCACCAGTGCCTTGTGCTGCTGTCACTCAAAGTGACTTGTACAGATGCAGATGAGACTCAGTGGGTAGAACACATGCCTAGAATGCACAGCGTCCCAGGTTCTGTCCCCAATACCACACAAAGCAGGCATAGAAGCACAAACCTGTAACCCCATCACTTGGGAGTTAAAAGGCAGGAGGATAAGAAGTTCAGAGGCATCCTCTGCTGTGATTTTGGGGCTAACCTGGGATACATGAACATCTGTCTTCAAAAGAAAAAAATAGGAGGCGGGGGTTTGAGATGGGTTAGTGGGTAATCTCAGGTCCTCTAGATTTCTCATTTCTTTGGAGCCCATTACCAGTGTCCCTGTCCCTTCCTGTGGATGTTTTGGATGATGGTGGAGATGTTCTCCCAGAGTTGATTGGCTGACGAAGTGTGATGAAGGGGTGAGAGCAACTGACTACTTCGAAGAAGTCTGACAGCCCAAACCCTGCTATGCTGGAGAAATTATGTGGGACAGGCTTAATAAGGCATACTTAGTTCCCCTGTGGTCCCAGCCCTCCATCAACTAAGTCATCCCAAAGGAGACTCTGTGAGTTAGAAACATGGCCCACTAAATCTCAGCACTCACTAAATCAGGTGTGCCCAGCACACTGCCTCTCTTGCAGCGTGAGAAGCAGCAAGCTGGAATGCAATCATGGAATTCATCCAGATACACAGAGCATGCTCAGTCAGAAGGGGGAAGTTTCCCAGAACCCTGTGGACAAAGTTAAGAGAAGCTAGAATATGATAAAATGTGCTGCCTATCATCCTTTAGGCCTGTGAGGTCTTGGGAGAATTGTGTAAGCCGAGGCTATAGGGAAAGGTGTGCCTGCTTGGTAAGATCACACCAACTTTGACCTTCTTGCTCCATCCTTTCCTCCCTCTCTTCTCTACCTAGTGCTTTCCACGACCAAAACCCTCTGGAGGCCAGCAAGCAAGGGGCCCACTGAAGCAGCCTGCCTAGGTTAGTTTCTTGGGTTCAAAGCAAAACAAAGAAAAGGAAGGAGAGAGCCTGTCCCTGTCCCTGATTCCTAGTGGAAACTAGATAGGCTGTGAGTCAGATGAAAATGCCTGGGATATATTGCCCTCCTGGGGGCCCTGGAGTTACTAAACCCCAAACCTGACTCCATCAGGTTTCTGTCACCTTTCCAGAGCTCATTATTACCAAAAGGAAGTCGCACCTGCCCCGCACCCCCAATCTACCTGCTTCAGCCACCTGCCTTGATCTCCAGCTACTAGGGCTGACAATTGATCATAGCAGAGAATCCATTTCTCAAGAGAAAGATGATCCAGGTGAAGGCAGACTCTGTAAACACACAAGGTAAAGGATGGGGTGGGACTGAGCTCTGCAGCCACAGTGCTCTCCAAGGAAAGATGTTAGGGGAACCCACCACACCGAACAGTCCACAGCCAACTCAAGGACTTCCGGGTTTTGCCTTGACTTCATTGTGTACCTTTTGGGTTTCCTGGCCTTGCAGACTGCTACTAATTAGTTTTTGTTCGAGTTAATCCAGCTTTTCATTTCAGGACTTCATTCTCCCGCTAAGAGTTTAGGTTTGAAAATGTCACTAACAACCTCGATAATTTAGTGTGGAGAGCTTCCACAGCCAGGGGAATTATACCTGTTGAATAATATACTCAGCCAATCTCCTTCTAGAAGCCCTTCATTAACATATCAAAGACTTGAAAAAGTGTGCCCTCTTTGACCTGAAAATTTCCTGTCTAGTGAAAAGAGGTTTTTGTTGCTTTTTTTTTTCCTTAAAGAAATAATTATAGAGGTGCACAAATATTCAATTTAAAATGTGGTCAATGAGTTAGCCCTAGGTCTGTAGAGACAGGAAAGAATCTAATATTTAACGAAATACAATGACAGTAATAATAAATGTTCAGTGTCTCCATGTACTGGACACAAACATAAATACTTAGTCTACATTAATCTGATTCTCACCAACAGTCTCTAATGAAGCAATGATTTTTTTTTTTTTTTGGCCCATATTAGAGCTAGCCAAGCACAGAATATCCAAGCAGCTTGCCAAAAGTTACAGACTCTGGCCAAGCCCTGGGCATGAAATCAATGGCAGCCTATAGACTATTTGAAAAGTTGTAAATCAGCTGTTGAGTATCTTTTCTATCCTCTGTTTGGAAGAATATACATCCACGATGATACAGAGCTTCTGAATATTTGATCTCCAGACCCGAGTCTCCTTGGAGATCTGTCCCAGAATGGGGAGGTACATAGTGAGATGACTCAATCCACAGCATACCTTTGTCTTTTGCCACCCTGAATTGTACTGCGACGAGCCATTGGCAGATGTGAGGAGGCACACCCAGTTCCCACTAAACCTCCATATAAGCAGAGCCCCCTTCCATGCCTCGGGTCTAGGGGTATGCACACTGGGAGGGTGTCTGCTTCTCAGGAGAGCTCCACAGAAGCAGATTCAGAAAGCAAAGTGGGATATGTCTGAGGGCTGTGTGTCTAGGGAGTATCTGGGCAGAGGGCACATGTTCTATTAAACAGACTCCTCATCTCATAGAAGGGTTGTGCCATCAGGAAGGCCAGACAGTTCGGTCTATTGATAGCCCCAGGGAAACATCAACATGGAGTGTAGGTCTGTGGCAGTCAATCTTGATTGTCAAGAGAGAAGTTTGGGAGACCTGCAGTGCACAGTTCCAGGAGGGCCTAGGAGGCCAGGCCCATTGACTGTCCAATCAGGGAGCTCTGACTTAATCTATAGCTCAGTCCACCATGGGATTCAAAGTATGGGCTCTGATTACACAGTTCTAAGAAGGCTAATGGAGCTGTCATTGGACCAAAGTGAGCTGGTCTATGGAGTGCCTCAGACCACCCCAACCATCACACCAACATGGTCCTTAAAAATAAGATGTTAGGTGTAGGGAACACACACTTATAATGTCAACATTCAGAAGCCGGAAGCAGGAGGTTTGTGAGTTCAAGGCTGACATGGGTTACATACTGAGATCCTGTCTCAAAATTACTATGAATATGAGTACTACTAATAAATACTACTACTAACAGTAATAATAATAATAATAATAATAATAATAGAATGAGATTATTTTAAGCTGAGAGACAGCTATAAAACAGCATACTACTTCACCTTTAAATCTTTAAATTACATTTATTTATATCATGTGTATATGTATGTGTGTGTATTTGTGTGAGTGCACTCACTCACTGCATCACAGTGTGTATGTGGAGGTCAGAGGACAACTTGCAGGGTTTGGTTCTTTCCTTCCACCAAAACCAGGGTTGTCACTGGAAACGCTACAAGAGGATGGGTGGAGTCTTATTTGAACAAAAAGAGTAAAGTTTTATCCTCTAACCTTTCTCGATGTTCAGATTGACATGATGTGGTAGACAACCACATCCTTTTTAGACCATGACAGCAGAAAACTCAGAGGGGAAAGGCCGTGCAGAGCAGCTGCATGCTTCTGCAGGCTTGCTAGGACCCTGTGACCTCTGACACTGTCCGTCTCTGATCCCTGCAAAGGGTGTGACAATAAATCCTAGAGCATGGGAGAATGGTGAAAATTAAATAAATCAAAACTTACAACAGTTTTTATCTCCCTGGCTGCAAATCTCTGTAAAGGTATGGTTTTTCTCATGATGTAAAAATCAGAATCAAAGCTGGGCAGTGGTGGCACACTCGGGACACAGAGGCAAAAGGATCTCTGTGAGTTTGAGACCAGCCTGGTCTACAAGAGCTAATTCCAGGACAGCCTCCAAAGCCACAGAGAAACCCTGTCTCAACCCTTCTCCCCCGCCCCCAAATCAGAATCAAGTGGAAGAATACAGACTTGTATTAGCTAACTTAAGTGACCAGTAATTGATAGAAAAATACTATAAATTACTGGTAGAAAGAGAGAGAAGGAAGGTGATGAATGGCTGGATGGATGAATGGATGGATGGGTAGATGGACAGACAAACAGATCATCTCTTGCAGTTAACAACAATTGCCTTGCACAAATTTAAAAACAAAACAATAGAGCTTGAAGGCACTAGAAAGCAACTGGAAGAAGGCAAATTCCAGAAAAGCAGAGCATCCAGGAGGAAGTGACTCTACAGTAAGTTTCCTATTCCCATGGCTCCCAGCCTGAAAAGCAGTCACAGGAGCCTCTCTGTACACTCTCAGAAAGGAAGGAGCCAGACAGGGAACACCCCAGGTGGCATGTATAAACTCTGCCCAAATCTTTGGCTGACCTCTGGATCACATCCATAGGGGGAAGACTGCAGGCATACTGGGAGGGCCAAGGTACAGGAGCCAGGAGTGAGACACTACCTCTGATGGAGAGACAGCCCTATGTACCAAAGCCAAGCGCTGGATGTTCTCTCTCTCTCTCTCTCTCTCTCTCTCTCTCTCTCTCTCGTCTGAGCATTTCATCAACATGACTCTCACTGTGTCTAGGATGCATCTTGTACCCATCTGAAGACAAATGGAGTCCTCCATTGAATTCCCCAAGATGTGTCTTTCCGGTAACCATGGTAACCACGGATGCTGTGATCCTAAGTGTGAACCTAGACCTTCTCCCTTATTTATGAATATTCACTAAGCCCCTACCATATGCACCGTGGGATGCCTTACCAGTCTCAGAACACTGTGGTGAAGCCTGGAGCTTGGACCTTCCCGTCACAAGACTTCGATTTGGTCAGAGAAGGCAGCTGTTGGCCATTCCTTCCCATCCATGAATGAATGCAGGCCGGGATGTGTGTTATGGCCTCTTTAGGGGCGGGAAGCATCCAGTCTGATGCTCTGCCAGAATCATGAGTGCTGGAGGCCTGTTCTGTCTTGTCAGCGCTTGAATGCAGACAATTGAGCTGAACGCACTTTGACCTTTGTCTCTTGAGCAGTCTCCCAAAAGCCCTGGATCTGTTAGTATTGCTGCTTTTCACACATTCCTTTGTATTAAGTTTGGTTTTCTTTTTTCCCCTTCTTTCTTTCTTTCTTAAAGAAGAAAAGCAAAGAGACAGGAAACATACACATACACACAGAGAGAGAGAGACCCCACACTGGGCCTTTTTCCTCCTCCCAGTAATTACATAACACTGAGACTTCTTCCAAGATTTGCCATGTAATTCTAACAAACCCATAAACTTCTTGAAGTTTTGTTGGCAGATCAGCCATGCCAACAGTACATGAATCCTCTGTGGCTGGGTGTTCCAGCCATCTGAATTCGCATAAAAATGCCAAGGCTTGTGAGGTCTGAAACACAGAAGTGACTCCCTCATCGGTACCAGCTCTCCCAAACAAGTACCAAGTGGAAAGCCTCTTTGGAAAACGAGAGTCATTTTGGAGAAAGGAAATAGACGATGGTGGCGAGGGAGACTTAGAGGTGGTGGTGGGGGCCTGTGTGGGTAGAGAAGAGATGTCAACTCCAGTCATAGGGATTGCTTGGGGGAGCAAGGGATTATTCTAAGGAAATTGCGCCGGAAAATGTAACGCGGAGTAGGCGGATGATGGGAAAATCAGTTTTCAGTGTGGCCAAGTAAGACCCCAGAGGCAGAGGAGGGTTGAAAAAGGTAGGTTTGAGTCAGACGTGTCAGGGACCGTGCCAGGCCTCCAGGCCTGCTGGGTGGTGATGCACAGGCATAAGCTGGGAATTGCAGGAGGGGCCTGGGAAGATGACTCAATGCTTCCAAGTATGAGGACTTGACTTCAGATTTCCAGGACCCCTGTTGTAAAGCCAAGCACCATGTGTGCACCTACAATCCCAGTACTGGAGTGAGAGAGGCAAGGAGATCCTTGGTGCTTGCTGGTCAGTCTGATTAGCCTACTTGGTAAACTACAGGTTCATTAGGGAGAGTCTGTCTCCAGTGAACAAACAAACAAAATCAAGGGGACAATTGAGAAAGAAGAAAGGCTTGGACCTTCGACCTCTATATGCACATGCACACATGAAAATGCACACACACACACACACACACACACACACACACACACACACACACACACACACACACTTCAGCAGAAACAGGAGAATTTCTAAGGAGATAGGGAAGACCAGTTAAGAAGCACACCAAAGGGCTTGCCTATCTCCATGAACAAGGTCAGCTTGTTTCTGGAACCCATGGTCTTCAGCTCCAAGCACCTCAAGTCTTCTTTTTCAGACCCTTTCAGTCCTAAGATATCCCCATGGGAACAGGAGGGGAAAGGTGCAGCTGGAGCCAAAGGGATGATGGCACTGGAAAACCTGGCGAGGGGAGGGGCAGCCTCAAGCAGGACAGGCTTCCGAGCTGCCCAGAGACTGAAAGCAAACATGGGGGGCCTGTCCAAGGTAAAATGGAGGTAGCTTAGAGGAGACCCAGGAACCATGGAGGTGCATTGATCAAAAGCCTCTACAAAACTTCAAACTCACCATCCCCTGCTCCATCTTCCGGCCTCCAAGTGGGGTGTGTGAACACAGTTGGCTGGTCCCACTTCGCAACTTGGTAAGTTAAATGGTGGTTAATAGGGATGGGAGAGCTGGGTCTGGGGCTCCTGGACTCGATGGCTTCAGAGTCAGGTCCTTCATCCTCCCTCTGGGATTTAGGACAGAGCTGTTGTACACTGCAGGCCTCTGGTGAGATGGATGTATCATGATGTCAGAGGCTAGACCTAACCTACAGGGACTCCCATCTAACGAGGTAATCTTAATGAACATAGGTCACTCTGGAAACAGAGGGTTTTTTTCAAGGAGTCAGAGTGCACTAATGTTTTATACTGAAGCTAGTGGAAATGGTTAAGAAGGCTGTTTAGAATTACCCTTTTGGTAAGTTAAATGGTGGTTAATAGGGATGGGAGAGCTGGGTCTGGGCCTGAAGGCTGTCATCCAAAGCTCATAGGGAGACTAAAGCAGCTCCTAAAGTTCAATATGGGCCTGGTCTACTTGGTGAGTTCAAGGTCACTCTGGGCAACTTAGTGAGAACCTGATTTAAAATAAAAAGAAAAACTGTCTTCAAAGGGGGCGGGAGGTATAGTTCAGTGGTGGGGGCCTTCCTTGCCTAGCACCCAGGAGGCCTTGCCTAACATTCATGGGGCCCTGGGTTCAATCTCCTCAACCATAAAACACAAGGCAAACATAAAGGAACAATATTTAGATGGCATTTATAATGTATTGACATGCATATTTTAAAAAGAAAGACAATCCACTTATTGTGTTAATGTCTCTCTCTCTCTCTCTCTCTCTCTCTCTCTCTCTCTCTGTGGGGTGTGTGTGTGTGTGTGTGTGTGTGTGTGTGTGTGTGTGTGTGTGTGTGTGTAAGACATTTCTGGAAAGATAAATAAGAAATCAACATGGTTGGCTGTGTTGGAAGACCAAGGGTCTGGGCAGCCTGGCTCAGGCTTGAGGGGCTTCTATGGTATCCTCCTTTTCATCTTGTGTTTTTTCAACTCTATGAGTATCTTGCCTGTTGAATAGTGACTTCTAAAGCAATCTTCAGAAACACAGGACATTATTATGAGGCTACAGTCCCCAAAGTGTGCCTTTGACCACATCTCTCTAATACCCCCCACTCCCGAGCCCACCAGTGAGTGACTCCCAGTCTCCTCCTGACCTCAATAATCAGTCTTTTCCCATTCTGCATGGAGATGACATGAAGAAGTATTTGCTTTCTTCTGTTGGTTCTCTTTATTTCCATCTCCCTCTTCTCTTCTGTCCTTCCTCTGTGTCTCTGTGTCTCTTTACCTCTGTTCTCTTTCCTTCCCCCTTCCCTCCCCTTTCTAATAAAACTACTCACTTAAGCTCTGTCTGCCTGACATGTTTGTTCCTCGTCTCGGTCACCCTTGCCTGCCATGGGATCCGCCAAGGTCCCCACGTGCTTTATCTTAACAGTGGGTTTGAGGATAGCCTGGACTACATGAGAGCTAGTCTCACAACAACAGTAACCACAGAACAGTAAAGTATTAATATTGACCAAGGGCCCTACTAGGTACCTACAACAAGGCTTACAACTGAGAGTTATGAAAACTCTTACTTGTAATACCTGATTGGCCGATGGGAGGCTGAGTGGTGCACCAGCCATCATGAAGCAGAGCTCATGAAAGGGATGCAGGAGGTGGCTAGAGAAGAACGGCTGCTGGAGAAGGTGGCAGCCGAGGCTCAGGTCCACAGATGAAGCTCCCAAGTCTGAACATTCTGCATGTGTGGGGTGTGAGCCTGGCTATGGTATTAGAGCCTTGCATGCAGTCTCATTGTTTACAGAGGGGGGACAATGATTGTGAAGGAGGAGGGAGGGGAAGGGGGGGAGAGTTGGTAAAGGAAGAGAAAAAAGAGGATGAGAGCGGGAGGAAGAGGGAGTGAAGAGGAAGAGGGGAGAAAGATGAGGAGAAGGGAGGGGGGGAAGAGAAGGGAGGAGAAGGCATTTCTGTGAGGGTCAAATGAGAATGTGTGCACAGTGTTCAGGACAGGCTAAGGCTTATGGCCCTGAAATCACCAGGGCCGTAATTAATACTAATAATGAGACTAGCAAGATGGCTCATGGGTAGGAGTACTTGCCGCACAAACCCCAACTACTTGAGCTTGATCCCCATAACCCAAAACAGAGAGAGAGAGAGAGAGAGAGAGAGAGAGAGAGAGAGAGAGAGGACTGACTCTTGAAAGACGTTCTCTGACCTCCATGTGTGTGCCCCAGCACACACACATCTGAAATCACACATGCATGCCAACATTCGTGTGCCACACACGTAACAAATTAAATGCAGAATTACATTGCTAGTTATGAGAGTTATCTCAGCTGGGATGCTGTAAGGAAATATCCTGAACTGGGGCTTACAAACAATGGGAACTTATTTCTTACATTTCAGAGTTGGAAAACCTAAAGTCAGGGCTTCAGGAGAATCCTCGTCTAGTGGGAGTTACATTCTTCATGGCTGTTCTTCTCACCATGACCTCAGATGATGGCAGAGCAAGGGCGCTCTCTCAAGTGTCTTTCATAAGGACACGGACCTGTCATGATGACTCTCCAGTCATGACCTACCCAGCTCCCTAAGGACTTCACATCCTAACATCATGGGCACAAGGGTTTCAATACAGGAAGTTCGAAGAGACATAAAGATCCAATCCCTTGCCATAGCTTATGGGGGAACAATTGTCCATGTTGTGGGAGCCTGTGGAAAGGGCTTTAGCCATGAGGCATCAGAGCTCTGAAGAGCAAGGAAGGTGAGAGGCAGCAGCACAGCAAAGATGCTGTGGGTGCAACTGAGACTTTCATTTGTTTGCTGTAAAAAGTGAAGCTCCGAATCCAGTGGGACGGAAGGGGCTTCAGATTACACATGGCAGGTCATGGAGCCTGGGAGGATACAGTAATATTTTCTTGTCTTCCTGCCCCTCTGTCTTAACACCGGGATGTCCTTCTGTCAAACCAAATCCATCCACACATTGGTGGAATGTTTCAAATAAGCTCACCACTCTGCCAGAACAAGACCGGTTGTCGTTAAGGACCATAACTGTGCTACACTTCTATTACCTCTTGTCCTTAATATTATCAGGCGAGGACCATGAGGTAGCTCTCTGGGTAAAGGCACTTGATGCTAAGCGTCTTGCCCTGAGTTCCAACTCCAAGACCTACAAGGCTGAAGGAGAGAACAAACTCCTGAGAATTGGTCTCTGACCTCTCTATGTGCGTAGTAGCATGCACCTCTCCCCAACACACATATTAAATAAATAAATATCATAAAAATTAAAAAAATAGAATCAGCTAAGATAACTAAGTATCTGCAATGCTTATGTTGGGGATGGACTCATGTGCATTGATTTTATCCAGTGTATCTATGTGGATGGAGGTGCTGGTGTAAGTTCCTATTCTATTTGAGATCTTTTTTGTCTGTGGGTCCAGGGTCCTCTGGGTAAAGCTTGCCCCAGCCAGTGAGAGATGCTGTCTTCAAAAACAAGGTATATAGTGACTGAGAGATGACAGGTTGACCTCTGGTCTCTACAAACACACACGAGCACACACACACACACACACACACACACACACAGAGAGAGAGAGAGCCACAGAAATACACAAACGTAATGATCAACAGAAAAACAGGCACCCATGGAATAGAAGAAAATATTTACCGATCGTGGAGCTCAGAAAGAGTTAGAATGCAAGACATAGAAACTTCTGGAACTAAACATTATAAAAAACAAATAACAATAGGTTGATTTAAAAATAAACAAAGGATGTTTCCTTAAGAGAGAGTTTTCAAAGCAACCAACCAGCAAGAAAAAGTATTACATGCTCTATACAATTTCCCCATTTGTAAGTTACCAGTCCACACACAGGCACACACATGCGCACATGTGTATACACACACACACACACACACACACACACACACACACACACACACACCACACACACACACACGTAGATATCAATGTCTATATATCCATAATTTAATATATACTTCTCAAAGTTGGTCTGGACAGAAAATGTCTCTCAGAAAACAACATGTAACCGAGTCAAGTGTAAACATGTGGCTTGAATTCTCTTCAAAATACTCAGGGGTTTAAATGGGAGGGTAAAGGTACTCAGAAGGAGGGGAAATACGTTTTAGGTCTTGGTGAACCTAAATCATTTGAAAACAGTTTAAGATGTTTGCTGAACGGGAGGGGCAGCCCCACTCCCGACATATGGCAATGTCAGAACGGCTCCTCAGATGAGCTTCAGACTAATTTTAATGTCTTGCACATGTGGCAGAGACATCTTGGGAGATTCTCTTAAGCCACTGTTGGAGGGGGCGCCTGGAGTTCGGGATTTTTTGCATCTCATTTGCATAACAATGAGCAGCCCAACCTTCTCCCTCTCTGGTTGTGTAAGACAGAGGCTGGTCAGAGCTGTGTTATTTTATGTTTGGGAAGTGAGATGATCCCTGGAGTAACTTTTCAGTTCATGCAGAAGGCGTCTGGAGCCAGTTCCCCTTTCTGTGCTCTTCTCTCCATCTAGAAGTTGGGCACATATATGGCCTGGAACCCTCCATGACAGCTCTTCCCAAATAATAGCACAGGATGCTTTCTGTCAGTAGGCTGGAGAAATCTTCAGAAACCCCAGGTCATTAGGCATAACTTCTAGCGCTTCACAATATCCCATGATCCTTTGGGGTATCTCTCTGGTGCTCTACTGATGCATTCCATCAGTTCAGAATGGAATTGGTAAAGATTTTGGCTAGTGGGTTCAACAGCAGCTGAGTGTCCTCTGTAAAGGATAGCAGAAGTATAGTTTTGAATCACCTCCAAGGACTGCAGAAGGCACTAACAGTATTTCGTAGGCAAGGGTCCACACATACCACTTAGGAAAATATTTGTGCTCTGTTTGATAAAACTTTATTTAAAGGGGAGACAAGATACATTTGACCCCTGCCCATGCTTTTCTGACATCCTGCAAATGACCATTGAAAACAGACACAGGTTGTGTGCTTATAATGCCGGCACTGGGAAGACAGAGACAGGAGGATCCTTGGGCCTGGCTAGACACACAGCCTAGCATATTTGGCTCATTGCTAATGGGAAACTTGGCCTAAAAACACACACCTGAAATATGGTATCAAAATGTGTCCTCTGGCCTCTGCATGCATTACCTGCAGATGCACACATACATACATGCATGCGTGCATACACACACACACACACACACACACACACACACACACACACACACACTTTTTAACTAATGAATTTTTGGAAGTTCTTTGGAAAATAGCTAGCACCACACAGGGTGGCTTTCTTCCTTGTGTACACTCTCAGTGCTAACCCTGTCCTTCTCTTTGTTTCACTGAGTGGGTTCTTAAGATCAGTGGTCACACTGACGAGTTTGTGGTCATTGTGACCCGTCATGCACACTCACTGTCGGCTCATGGGGATGTGGAAAAGGATGCTTGGATTTCTGATACCGTCTCATTCCTTGGTCTGCAACATCTGGGGCTGGGCTCTGCTTCAGTCTCTCTGGGAAATGGTAAGAAAGCATGAACATGCCCAGTCCATGGTCTCCAGATTAGTCAAAGCAGTGTTGGGAAGACAGACCACAAGGCCACCACCAGCCTGGTGTCCCTGCTTGGGCCTCAGGGGCAAGCCTGCCTCTGTTTCCCAACAGATGTATGCCTGAGGCAAGTCATTGACCGTTCTGCTATAAAATAAGGAAAGTGAGCTCATTCACTTCGAAACCCACAGGGTTGCCTCATTTCACCACCACTCTTAACTGACCTAAATGAGAAGTCTAGAAAAAAATACATGCAACGATAAAGGGCAAATGGGAGCTTTCTCTACCCTCTTGAATCTACCTTTCTTCTTAATTTAGTTTTATGAGTGTTTTGCCTGTGCCTGCATATATGTACCATGTGCATGGAGCACACACAGAGGCCAGAAGAGGGCGCGGGATTCCCCCTTAGGCATTTGTACTCAACCAGTCACCATTGTTTTTCGGTGGAACAGTAAGACTGGGCTGAGGTGGTGAAAATCTGAGTGTTGCCACAGCCAGCACAGGGCTGCAAGAAGTCGGCCCCCCTCCTTCCATCCAACCAGAAGGGAACGGCAATCAATGGGTCCCAGAAGCCCTTGCGCTGCTCAAAGTGGAAGGCCTGCTTGAGCCTCCTCAGACTCGGGGATTCTCACCATTCTGCCTTCCCTCTGGAAAGAAGCTCAGTTTCTTGTCTCTTTCTGTGGAGAGGTGGTGTCTGTTGTGGTTGCCACACTCTTCCCAGCACAGTAATGCTACACTCAGCCTTGTCTCGGCTTAGGCATCTGTCCCCTGGTTACACACAGAGATGTGGTGCCCCCCCCCCCCGCCCCCGACCATGGAGGGACAAACTCACCAGAGACAGACTGGTAAGGAAGGACCTACGTGGTCTGTGGCACATAATAGATACTCAATAAACAGTGGAATCATTTTCATTCTTCCTCTTTACCTCTTCCAAATTCTATCTATCTCCTCTTTCCCTTCCTTCCCTCCTCTTCCTCTTTCTCTTCCTCCTCTTTCCTCTTTCTTCCCCATTCTCCACTTTCTTTTTCTCCATTTTTTATTTAAATTAGAAACAAGATTGTTTTACATGTCAATCCCAGTTCCCTCTCCCTCCCCTCCTCCCTCCCACCCCACTCCCACCACTAACACCCTACCTATCCCATACCCGTTCTGCTCCCCAGGGAAGGTGAGGCCTTCCATAGGGGGTCATTCTCCACTTTCTCTGTCTTGATATTTCTATTATTGAACATTAGCATCATGAATGTTAATAACATCTGCACTAGAATCAGCACCATCCCCATTCGTCAAAGTTTTGCATGAAAAGAAAAGAGAAAAATAATTTTCTCTCTACACATGCTTTTTGGAAAAAGCACCATTCAGTCTTCCCAGAGCAATTGGGAGGTAAGTATTCTCCAATGAATCTGGAAGAATAATGTCAACACTGTCTGGGCTGAGGCCATCCCTCATCACATCCCAGCCCCTTGAAGTTACTGATAACAACATGCATTTGGTCTATTTTTCTGGTGCCCATGTTTTAGAGTTTCATTGATTGCTACGATGAAACACCATGACCAAAAAAGCAAGTTGGGGAGGAAAGGGTTTATTTGGCTTACACTTCCACATTGTAGTCCATTATTGAAAGAAGTCAGGACAGGAACTCAAACCTGGAGGTAGGAGCTGATGCAGAGGCCATGGAGGGGTGCTACTCACTGGCTTGCTCCCCATGGCTTGCTCAGCCTGCTTTCTTATAGAATCCAGGACCACCAGCCCAGGGATGGAGCCACCTACAGTGGTTTGGGCCCTCCCTCTCCTGTCAGTCACTAATCCAGCCTACAGCTGGATTTTATGGAGACATTTTCTCAATTGAGGCTCCCTCCTTTCAAATGACTCAAGCTTGTGTCAAGTTGACATAAAACTGGCCAGGACAGCCCATAAGCAGGAGTGCCATCCTCAGGCTGGGTGATTTCTCAAAAGGCACAACCCAGACCTCCTTTTTTCCAACAAGAGATCTTTCTGCCATAGATTTAAGTAGGTCATGGCTCAGTGGACGACTCCAGTAAGTGCCCTCAAAGCCTCTGTTCCTGTTCTGATGAAATGGCTTAGTCTGCAAAACCCAAAGAGAGATGTATCCTTGTTATACCATTACTTGGTATGAATGCTCTACAGCCAAAGCATAGTATGTAGTAGGGGAGGGAGGCTGGCCTCAGAATAGATACCATGTGACTCCTGGAATCTGGAGGCTTCTATTTTCACTACCCTTGCAGGCCTTTTTTACAGATCCTGGGTGCCGGGTGCTTTGTTAGTACATGCTGGCATGGCAGTCACTCGGCTGTCAACAGCAACAGCCAGAAGAAGCTCCTTGCATTCATGCCTGAGGCTTGGCCAAGACTCCTAGAGTTGAGATGGGCCACTTCCTCCATGAAAACAGGTCCTGAACAATAGTGCTTTTGTGCAGCTAGGGATCTGAGCTCTGCCCAATCTGGATCTAGCTGGCTAGAGCTTGGGAGATGGGTGAGGTGCTGTTGGTTGGGCCCCTTGTATGAGGGCTGGTGTTAGAAGGGTGCCAAGAGCCACAGGACTGGGTTCAAATAATGTGTGATCTTGGGGTTGCTGTAGACTGGGCATCTGTGTCTTTATGCTTAAGGAATGGACTCAAAGCTTACTTCCCAGGTGTGTCTTCAGATCACATTCAGAAATGTATGGACATCACACAACTCTAAAGCTGTCACTTCCAGGCTTGAACTTGAGCTTGTCTGCAAGGCTACCCAGCCAGTTTCAGGGTATTTTTCTAACACTCTGTGCTATACTCAAATTTACATATTCATGTGCACATACAAAACACACACAACACACACCCATAAAAACAACAGCAGCAAAGATGACAAGGGACTAGGGAAACTGATCAAGGGAGGCAGAAAGATCCAAGAGAGCATACATGACACACAGTGCCTGGATGGAGGCATGGTGTGTCTATGTCTGCACTGCTCACCCTGCCTGGGGCCTGCAGCAGGGGCAGATGGTATTGAGCAATGCACAGGGAAGGATTCCATTGTGTTTGTGGCTCACTCAGACTCTGACCAGCTGGAGACAGAGGCCCAAAAAAGGGGGGAGTCTTAGGAGCCTTAACTGAGAGAGCATCAGTAGCAAACAACTGGTTTGAGCAACAGACAGCTCAGCTCTGCATAGATGTTTTGCCTAGATGATGTAAACATCCATCAAAGACCTGTCCAGAAAGAGATGCAAGGGAGGATGTTATTTTCAAACCCAAAACACTAAAGGAATGAGGAACACAAAGGAGCATTGCTGACTGGTTTTTGTACTAGAATCTATTTAATATCTTATTTAACCCCTTCCTATCCCAACTTACTGCCCTCCATCCTGAGATGTAACCATTAAGGCTCATGAAATAGTGCTGGATAAGAGCACTCCCTCATCCAAAGAATTTAAAGTGCAGACTGGACTCCAGGTGCCGGGTTCAAAGTTCTGATTTGAGCCAAAGCACCGTCTCTTGCCTTAGTGAGACAGTCAGGTAGAAGGGCCATGGAGAGGTGTGGAGAACCTCTTTTCCTGGCAGGGTTGATGACCTGATGAGAATAATTGGCTCCTGGGGGACCCCATGGATGAGAAGAAGGCTGTATTGAGGAAGGAGACCATAAAGGACCACCTCCAGAGAGGCCAAACCAAGGTAGCAACAGCACAAAAGTCCTGTGGAACTTAGTGGAAATCAAGATGTGGAGAATAAAGGGAACTGGCTACCCACAAAGACTGGAAAATCAACTCGGGGGGCTTTAGGTCTTGATTTCACATCAGAGTGTGAATCTACGGAGAAAATAAAAAGTTACTCAGTGGCTTCCAGCAACCCCATTTTACTGTGAAATGAATATCCACACCAAATACTTCAGTCTCCCAGAGATCTTTAATTTATTTAGCTCTCATCTTGAGTGTGTTTGCTATTTGGCGTGTCAGCTCCTCCTCAAGACTCTTTTGCCAAGAGCTGGGCAGAGAGGTGAGGCAAGATGTGAATTATGGTAAACCTAATGAGAGAGTGTGTGCTCGTGAGTGTGCACCTGCGCATGGAAGCCTGATGCTGACCTAATGAGAGAGTGTGTGCTCGTGAGTGTGCACCTGCACATGGAAGCCTGATGCTGACCTAATGAGAGAGTGTGTGCTCGTGAGTGTGCACCTGCACATGGAAGCCTGATGCTGACCTCCCTAGAGCTCTCCATCTGATTTTTTGAGATAGGCTCTCCTGCTATACCTGATTCTTCAAGGCCGGGCAACCAGAGAGCTGCAAAGATCCTGCTGTTTCCACCTCTCCAGAGCTGGGATTACAGGTGCACATTGTTGAACCTGAGTGGCGGAGATGGAACTTGGACCTTCAGACTTGGCTAAACAAGCATTTTCCCAGTTGAGCCATCTCCCCATCTTGCACTGGAGATGCTAAAATATATACAAAGACCTAGTTAAAGTATTTTGGATCAATCTATCGATCGATTTGAAAACCAGAACGAAACCTCAGAAATTCCAGGCGTAGACATGACACAAGTGTTGGGAAGTTTAGAGGGACAGGCAGATGGAAGCCGGCTGACAGTGATTTGTGTTGTGCTGGTCACTGATTATCCAGGCACTCTTGAGGCTGTGAATGGTGAATGCTGGTTGGAGTGTTGTGCACCAGGCGACTGTAGGTGACCAGCACTTAAACAAAGCACTTTCATGTCTGCCTAAGCAGCAAGTTCAGCCCAACACAGCATGCATTTTTCTTTGCAGCATTTGAGTGATTTGGCTTCCCCCCTGCCCCACCATTTTCCCTCAGTCTTTCCATTTCAAAACATAGCCATGTGTGCAAGGCCCTGCGTTCAATCTGCAGTATTGTAAAAAGAAGTTAAGTGTAAATGTATAAACATTAAGGAACTTTTTAACTTGAAGTTCTTATGTAGGGAGACTGTGTGTGTAATACAATGGGCAATAAGTATTCAAATGTTATTCAAATAATATGACTTACTGTTTATTAATCGCTGTAAGTTTATTAAAACTGAGACTTCATAAGCATTATATAATTTTATTTATAGTTTTATTCTGGTCTGGACAAATGGCATCGCTCATAAGCCTCCATCTTCCACGTAAACAGATACACAAAGTGACTCTTTCCAGACACCGGGTGGGCAGAGGGGACTGGCCTAAGACGCCCCTCTTTTGCTCCAGCTTCCTACTGCAGCACAGACATGCTAAGACAAAGTGTATCTCTCAAGGGAGTGGCCTAGCTGAGTGTCAAAACCACACAATGGAGCTGAGTGCTACTCATGTAGCCATCCTGTGGGTGACTCCAACTTTGCATTAAACCTTCCATGTGGTCAAGATGTGGGATGCTTTCCACAGGTCAGATGATGGCTGACACAGGAGTCTGACTAAACCCATTTGGCAGATGGGAAAGGTGAGGCTCAGCCTTGCCCTGACCCAGTTCTTTGCCATGCTGCCCTGGGAGGCTGAACTCAATCTTCTTTGGCACTCGCCAGGACTTTGGGTTTGGTAAGATGTTAGGAGGCTTTAATGTGCCATTAAAAGGTGATTTATAAATGGAGTGCTTTTTGGATGGGTGTGCTTAAAGAGAGCAATCGGAGTTTAAATAATAGATTCCCGGGACTGGAAAGTCTGTCTGGTGTTGGCCGCTCTCCTGGTGCCTCTGAGTCACCATAGCTGCCTTGTCACTTGGCTTCTTTCTCCATTGTCCCAAGCCTTATGTGCAGAAAGTACAGCTGGGAAGCACATCCCTTGAGCTCTGCTGGCACCTGGGGACATTGTCACTTGGCTTCTTTCTTCACTGTCCCATGGCTTAGGAATACTGGAGGAAGTAGAGCTGGGAGGAGCTTCCCTTGAGCTCTTGCTGGCACCTGGGGACATCATCCTTGACTTCTCTTCAAGCCTTCACACCCCCAATTTCCCCTATCATAGGGAAAATCACAAGACACCATGTAAGGGACTCTATCCAGTTTTGCAAAGAGCTGAGAGGTATGTCCGAACCTAAGTCTGCCAGCTTGAGGACGTCTCAATGAAATAAATAAATAAATAACAAAATGCAGGTAAATAAATGAAGAAAATCATTTAAAAATCCATCTAAACTTGAAAGGGTGGCATACACCTTTTGTCCTAGCACTTGGACAGTAGAGACAAGAGGATCTGGAGTTCTATTCTTTTTGGTTATATTGAGTGTTCAAAGCCACCCTGAGCTTCATGAGACACCATTTCAAAACAAACAAAAGACCATCTGTTAATAATCGATTTCATACTAGATCTGATTCCTCTAAACAAACCTGCAAAGTTGATAGATTAAAAATTCAATCACTGGAGTGCATATTAAGAGTGACCACAGCAAGTCAGTTCCCATGCATGTCAGGCAAAGTGCTAAACATTCTACCTCATCTGCTTTAGGTGAAAAAGTTCAGACTGGAAGCTCTTCTCCTGTCCCTCTTGCCTGTAGATGGCCACTATTTCTGTGGGGTGTATATGTGTGAGGGCTGTTATATGTTATATGTATGTTTTCATGTGGGCATGTATATGGCAGAGCTTGACAAAGGGAATCTTCCACACAAATTCAGGTGGAAGATTTGTCCCTTCCTGAGGAACAGGAGTGATACAGGCTATGAAATGAAACTAAATATGATAACTCTTGTTTTCAGATGGGTTATCTGTAGGGACATTGTGGGTTCTCACAACAGGATGGGTCTATTTTTTATGTGTCTATCCATCGCCCATATCAATTTGGGGAGTTTAGAATCACCTAGGAGACACACACATTTCTGGTGTACCTGTGAGGATGCTTCCAGGAAGGGTTAACTGAGCAGAGAAGACCCATCCTGGATGTGGTCAGCATCATCCCCTAGGCTGGTGTCCTGGACTGAATAAAAGGAAAAGGTGAGCTGAGCACCAGTGTTCATCTCTCTCTCTGCTCTGGCTCCACATCAGAAGCAATGTGACCAGCCATTTTCATGCTCCTGTTTCCACACTTTCCCTGCTGTCATGGACTGCATCCTCAAACTGTGAGCCTAAACAAATCCTTCTTTATTCAAGGCATTTTTGTCAGGTTTTTTGTAATGGTAAGAACCATTACTGTGGTCTCCACAATGAAGGAGAATTCCTACTCACAGCTTTGATGTCACTTGATCACAAAAATCTCTTATTTGATAGATAGGTTGGCTAAAGGCATTTCTGGGATTCTTGGTATATTGGACACTCCTCACTCTACTCTTCAGGACTGTGACCATATCTAGAGGCCATGGGTTGGTTGTAAAGCTGTGTTAGCTCTTTGGCCATTTATCAACAAGGATGAGTTATTCCTGGTGCTGTCACATCTTCTGGCATGGTCTCTAGTGACCACTGTGTGGGAAAGGGGATTAAATAATGTCTATCCTCTCTACCTGTGACCCATAGTTTAATTCCATCATAGTTTGTCATGGAGAACCAATGACTTTATTGAGCTTACTTACAAAGTGAAGGGTGACTCATTGCAGAACAAGTTAAAGATGTGTTACATTTGTTTATGCTGCAGAACATTTGTTTAATGATGCAAAAGGGGTGTTGTATTCTTTTATCCTGCATTTGTTTAACTCTGTGGAGCTGTGTTACTTTGCCTGTCTAAAACACCTGATTGGTCTAATAAGAGGTGAACAGCCAATAGCAAGGCAGGAGAAAGGATAGGCAGGACTGGCAAGCAGAAAAATTAAATAGGAGAAGAAATCAGGGAAGGGAGGAGGAGCAAGAAAAGAAGGGCCAGCCACACAGTCACACGAAGAATAAGAAGGAAAGAAGAGGTACATAGAATAGAGAAAGATAAAAGCCCAGAGGCAAAAGATAGATGGGATAATTTAAGAAAATCTGGCTAGAAACAAGCCAGGCTAAGCCTGGACATTTATAAGTCATAATGTTTCCATGTGTATTTATTTGGAAACTGGGTGGTAGGCCCCTCAAAGAGAAAGACAAAACAAAAAAAATACAAAAAAAGTAAAAACTAGTAACAACAATTACTGACCTGGAGTGTGTGACCCCAAAGCAGCCACAATAGAAAGTCTTACCCAGCATGAATGATGATTCCCCACAGCTGTGCAAAAGGAGTCCTCTTTTATTAACTTAGTCTAGCACCTAGCCTTGCTCTTGAGACAAGAGAAATTAGGGCAAAATTACAGATCCATGTCTGAAAGGAGTGACTGGAATATCAAGTGAGAGTCCAATGACCCTCCCTGCCCCTCTCCTCTCTGGGGGTCTTTGAGTCTGGATGGTGATAGACTCTCAGAAGTGGATATGGCTGATCTCATAAAAAATGGCTCCGTCTGGCTCAGAAGACCATGCTGTACAAAACTAGGTCATCCATCATCTTGTTCTCCAGGCATCTGTGTCTGGGGGTCTACGGGATTCCAAACAAGCTGAGCTGGAAAGCACCATGGCCTTGTTTACCAGATGTTTGAGAGTATGTTCTTCCCGCCCTCTTCATGTCAGAGCCCTTGGATGAGAGTCAATGGTGCAGATATCCTTGCTGCTACTAACGACAACACCCTTTCAGCTGTGAGCTCAAGGCTTTGCACAGAGTCCCAAGCGAATGTCTTGTTCTAGACGCATTCAGACTGTGTCAGCAGCTCTGCTTTTGGATGAGACAACCTGCCTGGTTCAGTGGTGAGAGAGAAGCATATTCGTTTACATTGGGATATGATGTAAGCATCGTGGAATGGTGTCCCCCCCCCCCAAGAAAAACTTATTTATCCAGAAACCTAAAATGACTTGGTATGGAAATGGGAAATATAGGGTCTTTTGTGGGTTAAGGGATTTGAGTTGGGGTGTCCTGAATGTAGGAGAGTCCTAGGTCCTGTAACAGGTGTCCTATAAGAGCAAAACAGAGGGAGATTTGCAATACAGTCACGTGAGAGAGCTCCACATGAAGACAGAGACAAGCCCTGTGTCTATAGACCAACGGGTGCTGAGGGTTGCCGGCCACCATTAGAGTCTGGAAAGGGTTTATAGAACAGGTTTTTCTCTCATGATCTCAGAAGAACATCCATGCCATGCCCTCCCGTCTCCACAACTATGTGAGACTCCTGTTGTTCCAATCCATTTTGTTTGTGGTCGCTTGCTAAGACAGCCAGAAAGCTAAGGGGGTAGTGAGGTAGGGTTTGAACACATATGCCAGCCCAAACTCTCTCTACTATCCCATAGATCACACATTCAGAACCAGCCCTGTGCTTCCAGTGCATTAGCTCAGTTTCATCATTTCCAAGTTCAGCGTCCCAAACTACATTCGTGTACAAAGGGCAGGGTGGGGGTACAGAGAGAAGAGAGAGGCAGACACATCCCAAGAACGCCGTCATCCATTTTCTTAATATGATTTCTATTTCTCAAAAGCTAAAAAGAAAAAGACACGTAAATCGCATCAGCCACTCAAGCCAGGCAGACTGTGGGGTGAAAGAATTTAGCCTTGAAATGCAAAACCAGAGCCATTAAATCCCTCCAGCATTTGTGGCAATATTTGATTAACATGGAGCCTATTATTGCTCCCTTTCAGACAATGTGGAAAAGACAGGGAGCCACTCTGCCCTCCGTTTGATGTGACTGTGGAGGGTGGGAGACCCAGAGGAAATGCTCAGCCTGGATGGCTTGCTCTTATTATTCAGTTAGTTGGGAATCCAGAAACAGACAAGATTTCCAGGCCTCTGATCAGGCTCTTCTCAAGGTTTTCAGTGCTCCGACTTGTGTTTCCTTTACTGGAATCATCTACCCCTCTCTAGACACCTCGCAGAAAACTCCTACATATACTTTAAGACCCAGTCTCCATAAGATATTTTCCTTGACTTTTCCAACTCCAGGATCTCCTACCAAAAAACAAGTCCCAATTATCACACTTTGTACACAAACTAATGTTTGTATGCACCCAAACACACCTGGTATGGTACTTAATACTGTATGATTCTTGGAGAATATGTCTGTCCCTTTATACAAACATCTCTTTACCCCAATGCCTAAGAAGTCCATGGGAGGCCTTTGAAGAAAGCTATCAACCCTAGAAATTATCTACAATGTAGTTTGCAAATTTTGGGGGGACAAGAATACCACAGCTTGCTGAAACTCCCAAGACTTGGAAGGTTGAAAGATATTTACAACCCTATGTTTACAGTGACAGTGACATTCTCCCAGCTTTGCTACCTCTGTCACCAGGGCCAGCACCCCATCTGCACATGGGAAAACATTTTTTCTTCATCATTGCATAAACTTTTGATAGAAATAGGTAAGATGACATGGGAGTGGAAGTGATAGATGTCATTCCTTCGTGAAGGTTCTGAGCATGATTGTGTTTGCCACGCTCTCATTGGCAGATGCTTGTGACTGATCTGCTGGGATGGACCAAGTAAGGACACTGGTGACACTTGGTTGCTCTCTCATGGGTACGCTGAAGTGGAGAGATAGCTTTGTCTGTCATTCACTATGCAAGCATGAAAACCTGTGTTCAATCCCCAGAATGTACAGTTGTTTAAAAATCTAGGCATGGTGGCACATGTTTACACCCCAGTGCTGGGCAGTTAGAGACAGGGAGATCCCCAAGGAGGGGCAACCAGTCATCCTGGCCTAGTTGGACAATGAAGAGTCTCTATCTCAAACAAGCACAGTAGAAGCTGGAGAGATGAGCAATTAGTGGTCTTGCAGAGGACCCAAATTTGGTTCCCAGTTCCAAGGAGAAGCTCACAACTATCTGCAAATTCACCTCCAGGGGATTCAATGTCCCTGGCCTTAGAAGGAATTCACAAACATGTGGAGCACACACACACACACACACACACACACACACACAGAGAGAGAGAGAGAGAGAGAGAGAGAGAGAGAGAGAGAGAGAGAGAGAGTTTAGGGGCTTTTGTCACTGCAACACAACTTCACTTATCCTGATTGATACAAGCTGGCCAGCCCTGATTATTCTGAAGCAAATGCTTAAGGCAGTCAGAGCAGCCCTCCTCTCTTTGAGACCTCATGGGTCTGGTATTTCCATCCTTGTTAAACTGGGTGATGAGTGACCTCACCCTCACCCTACCCGCTGCCCAGCATCCCTTCAATGACATCTCCATTCTTGTTGGAGGCGTACCAGCTTCAAAAGTAGCTAAACACAGGCAGGATTTGGAGTCCAGCAGACTTAGGTTTAGTCTCTGGATCGTCCAATGAACATTTATTGAGAACCTACTGTGTGCCTACTACTTGGAACCCATGCAACTGGCAACAGGACAGACACCAAAACTGGGTAAACATACACTAGGCAAGGCAACAGAAAAGCCAGTATGAACATCTTACGGCAGAGTTGATGTCACAGGTGGAACAAGCTCCACACGCCACTGTGTGAGAGTTTGCGCAAACCTTCAATGGGAGGGACAGAGCAAAGTTACGATCTTGGTGAGTAAAAAGGACTGTATCATCTTCTGTGGGAACAGGATTCTGGGAAGAGGAAAGAGTGGATGCAAGAGCCCTGAGGCAAGATGGAGACAGCTCACATTTACTGAGTGCTTGCCACATGCCTGGCCTCAGACAAACACAGTACACTTTCTTATTTCATTACATGACAACTGTCAACTTGTCACTTGGAACAGTTTGAATAAGAAGTGTCCCCTGGGCCTCATTAATTGAATGCTCCATCGCTAGCTGGTGGTACTATTTGGGCCCCATAATTCTGGAAATAGGAAGTAAGGGCTAGGTGGAGGAAGTAGGTCACTGATGGAGGTTGGGGGTCCTAGGGCTTTGGAGGGGTCCTCCTCCTCTGCTTCCCACCTACCATGGTGTGAACAGCTCCCTTCTCTATGTACTTCCACCTCTGTGATGCTCAGCCTTGACACAGGCTAAAACCCAGCAGAACCCTCAGAACCATAAACTAAATAATTCTTGCCTCATTAAAAGTTTCTCTCTGATATTCTGGTGACTACTATGCAAATGGAGCTAACAGGACCTTGCCATCCTGTTGTGTAAGTAAGAACTCTGGGGCATATAGATGACAAAAGACCTGTCAAAAGGTCAAGGATTTTGCAAAAGGCAGGACTAGGGTGACCCCAGTCACCACTTTGCAAGACCCACAGCCTCCAGCTGCTCTGCCTGGTGAGAGCCCTCTCTATCCCCCTCAGGCATGTGGCTCAACCTAGCTCAGCTTCATTCTCTACCCCTGAAAATCTGGGTGATAAGAGGCCCACTCTGTCTTGGAAAAATGTTTTAACATGAGGAGGAGGTGTTCTTGTCTCACATCCAAACACAATCCAAGTTAGCTCTTGTCTCCAGGTTTTTCAACCAGTCACCATTCAACTTGATGGACGCAACCAGAAATAGATGTACAAATAGTTTGGATTGTGATCATTTTCTCAGAGGCAACAGTCATCTATTCAGATATGATTAGCTTGAATATTATTTAATGCGTGGGGTGATGTCTATTATTTGATGTGTGATTAATGAAAGCTGTTAATATAAACAGCGAGAGGACAGACACCCTGCTTTCCCCAGTGGCTGCTAATTAAGGAAGAACTGTTCATTTCAGGATGACAAGTGACTGCTCTGTCCCAGCTGTCTGGAACAATCCATCAAGAAGTGAAACTTTTAGGACATTGCCCAGTAAAAGAATGCAATCATAAAATCAAAAGTCTCTTCTCCTGATTTGAACAGTTGTAGCAGTAGCATTAACTCTAGAATATACTAGAAGCTTCCAAGTGCCTGCTACAAGTTCAGTGCTCGGTGGGCTTGCTCCTATTCCATCTTCCCTTAGTGGATTCTTGCATTGTGCTCAACTTTGGGACAACATATCCAGTCTTACAGCCCATGGGAAATGATCCATGGTATATGACCCAATTAAAGATGGAAGTCTGCCATTTGGAAAGGGAAATGTACAGAATTTATGCATCTCATGGAGTCTGGCTGGGCACTGTGGGACAAAGGAGACCAGTGATATCTACAGATACACACACACACACACACACACACACACACACACACACACACACACACCATGGTCTGGTTGAGGAAGGCTTGGTCATACTTAACAAAGTGTAAACACAATGAGAGTATAATGACTGATTGTGACACATAGGGAAAGCAAAGAACTTGACTAGTGCTACTCTAAGACTCTTCTACTTTGATGGAGTGAATGAGCAGAGGACAAGAACAAAGGCTGCAGGGATGGGAGATAGTTTGGTGAGTAAAGCACTTGGCCAGCAAGCATGAAGAACTGAGTTTGGATCCCCAGCATCCATGTTTAAAAGCTTGGCACAGTGGAGCCAGCCTACAGTACTGGTGCAGCAGAGATGGAAGGACCCCTGGAACTCAATGGCTAGGTATGCTTGCTGAATTGGGTGAGATCTAGTTCAGTGAGAGAGCCCTTCTCAAAAAATTAAGTGGAGAACAATTGAAGAAGGCATCCAACATCAGCCTCTGGCATCCACAAGTGTGTGCACTTACATGTGCACACATATGAACATATACACATTCTTATACAACACACACACACACACACAGAGAGAGAGAGAAGAGAGAGAGAGAGAGAGAGAGAGAGAGAGAGAGAGAGAGAGAAGGCTTAGAAGGCAATATGATCTACTACTTTTCAGTACCTGAAAGACAGCTAGGGGCAGATGCAGATACATGGGATGTTTGCGGCTCTGACACTTAGGCAAGAGATGTTTGAAAGCTGAGCCCAGAACACACCCAGAAGGGCAAGTGAGTCAATGCAGAGGAGGGGGTGCAAAGGTCTGAGCAGGAAGGCATGGAAGATTGGCCTCTTCCTGGGAGGACACAGTGATTAAGAGGGAGAAGCGAGGGCCATCTAGGTAGCTTCCAGGTTACCTAGATGCCCCTCAACTGAAGAATGGATAGAGAAAATGTGATACATTTACAAAATGGAGTACTACTCAGCAGAAAAAAACCAATGGAATCTTGAAATTCGCAGGCAAATGGATGGAACAAGAAGAAACCATCCCGAGTGAGGTAACCCTGTCACAAAAAGACAAACATGGTATGTACTCACTATATGATTTTTAGACATAGAGCAAAGGGTTACCAGTCTACAGTTCACACTGCCAGAGGAGCTAGGAAACAAGGTGGACCCCAAGAGAAGATTGCATAGTCCCTCGAAGAAGAGGAGGGTGACAAGAACCCCTGAGCAAATTGGGAGCAGAGGGGGTAGGTGAGGAAGAAGGTAGGAAGGGGAGAAGGGGAGGGGGGAGGAGAACAAGAGGACTGAGACAGGGGAGGAATACAGGAGGTCAAGAAAGGAGATGCCTTGATAGAGGGAGACAGTACAGGTTTGAAGAGAGGTCTGGCACAGGGGAAATGTTAGAGGATCCACAGGGATGACCCCAACTAAGAAATTAGGTAGTGGTGGAGAGGCTGCCTTTGATGCCCTTCCCTTATAATGAAATTGATGACTACCTTGGTTACAATTCCTAGAGACTTCATCCAGTAGCTGATCAAAGCAGAAACAGGTACCCACAGCTAAACATTGAACCATACTCCTGGAATCCAGTTGTGGAGAGGAAAGAGGGATGAGCAAAGGAGCCAAGACTGCTGGAGAAACCCACAGAAACGGTTGACCTGACCTAGTGAGAGCACGGAGACCCTAGTCATAAAGCTGGGGAACCAGCATTGGACCAAACCAAGCCCTCTGAATGTGGGTGCCAGCTAGGAGGCCAAGACAGTCTATGGGACCGCAAACAGTGAAGCCAGTATTTATTCCTAGAGCACAAATGGACTTTGGGAGCCCATTCCCTATGGAGGGATACTATTGCAGCCCAGATACAGCAAGGAGGGCCTAGGCCCTCCCCCAAAATGATATGATGGTCTTTGACAGTCCCCCGTGGGAGGGCCTCACTATCCCTGGGGAGGAGGTGGGGGGGTTGGGGGGTTGGTGGGGAACATGGGAGGGTGAGGGAATGGGGGGATGGATATGTAAATATGAGTGCCTCTAAAATAAAAAAAGAAAGAAAGGAAAAAGAGAGAGAGAAGTGATTCCTGGCTGAAACTGGATGTAACAGGGAGAGTTGTGGGTAGATGAAAGGAGAAAGCTGAGGTTTCAAGGGAGGAGGAAGCAGTGGCTCTGGTGAGGTGTGGCTTGCAGAACACATCAGGAACGTTTGCAATTCACAATGGAGGCCAAGTTCACACTCCATAGCCTAAACTGGAAAAGCCCTGGGCTTCTTCTAAAGATAGCCCAGAATGCTGTACATGGTGGCATGCACTCAGAGGGTCAAGGGGAAGAGCTCAAGTTCAGGATATGGGCCTGGGCTACATAGTGACTTCCAGGCCAATTTACATTATAGCGACTGGCCACCTCAGAACCACGCAAAATGAAATAAGAAATAAACATAGAATCAAGTTTTGCAAAGGTCATGGTAGAAACAGCCCTGTATTTGCTGTCTGGCTGTTCAGCCTTCCAGCTGGGTGATTCTAGGCAGACACCTCAACCTCTCTGTGCTTTAGTATTGAAACGGAATGCTTAGCCCCTCAGCTCAGAATGTCATCTGAAGGGAATCTCCCAGCATGCAATGTGTTCCCAGTATCCATCCATTCTTATCTCCACTACCACTGTGTGTGTTTGCATGTGGCAGGTGGTATGTAGGAGGGTGCTGTCTGTGTGATCACCCATGAGGAAGACTGAAGACAGGGCAGTCTGTGGGCTCCAGTAGCTAGACTGAGAGAGGAATCTGCTCCAGACACATCCAGGTTCAGGAATGAAGATGTGACCAGGTGTCTCACCTACCCTTGTTTTTTCCTTTTTTTTCCCTGTCTTTGTTCAGCTTCCACTCACACCATTGACATGGCTGCTGCCGGCCCATGGCTATTTTTAGTAATAGCTAACTGGCATAGTAAAACAATGTGTGATTTTATACCACCTCTTCATGAGTTTGGGATAGCATTAGTTGTTCGTCACTGGGCCAGTACCTGACAGAAGCATTTGGAGGGCAGATGGATTCATTTTGGCTCATGGTTCAGGGGGTACAGTCTATCCTGGAGGAGAAGACATGGCTGCTGGGCAGGTCTGTGATGGTGGCAGTGTGGGGTGTGACTTGCTCGCATCTTGGAGGCTATAACCTTCAATGCCTCACTGAAAGTGACTTACCTCCTCCAGCCAGGCTCCACTTCCCAAAGGTTCCATGAATCTCCTAAATAGTGCCATGGGTTGGGGACCAAGTGTTCAAGCACCTGAGCTTGTAGGGAACATTGCACCCTAACAGACAATTTCACACATATGGAAGCATTAAGTCAGTGACCTTCCTGGCATCTTTGCCACACCAGTTGTGAGAGTGTGCTCCCTTGGAAATCCCAAAAAAGAAGTCACAGTGTCTAACTGCCATTGGTGAAGTCTGAGTCATTAGGGTCCTTCAGAACCCAGTGTCACTGGCCAGTGACACTCTAGTTGGGTAGGCACCAATTGGTCACATGACACTCCTGGAATCCAGTCTCATGTGTATAGAATGGCTTCTCAGAGAAATTAAATGACTGGGTGTTGAGCTTGTATATTTTATGGTGGTGGTGGTGGTGGTGGTGGTGGTGGTGGTGGTGGTGGTGGTGGTGTGTGTGTGTGTGTGTGTGTGTGTGTGTGTGACGTTAACTCCATAGACATATTTGGTTCAATTTCCACATGATCAGTGTTCCATTCTGTCATGAATTCCAGATAATATTCCACCCATCTCCCCACAAATAGCCCAGCTCCCTGTGGGACAGGATCTCCTGTAAGGGTTCCTGCTATGTCTGCTGACTCAGGCGGTCAGCAGGAACTTCTAACCATCCCCCTGGCCTTTCCCGGGACCTTGAGATGGAAGAGAGAGAAAGAGAGTGGGTTTAAAATTAGAAGGGAGTACAAGGCTGCCTTTGGCTCTTGAACACCAGCCATTGGGGAGGAACTGGAGATAAGGTGGTCCTGAGACGGGAAACATTTATTTAAGATTCCTATCACACTGGGAAGCTGCAGAAAGGGGTTCAGCTCAGGGAAGGACAGGATGTTGCCAGGATCCGGGGCAGGGCCAAGGGCAAAGGGCACAGAAGGAACGGATGCTGGAAAGGGAATGTGAGGCCCTCCGGACTGAAGGCGAGAAGGTTTGGAGAGGTCCCAGGCTAGGAGGCCAGATGCGAAGGCATCTGTGGGTGTTCTTCAGGCTCTGCCATCCCAGAAGAGCCATGGACTTTGTATCTGAGGACTTTGAACTCCTAAGGGAAGCTGTTCTGTCGGTGGGTGGTCTACCGGGAAGGGCCCTGGGTTAATGGTTTTGTGAGTTCCCTCAGGTCTGTCTGTTAGTCTCCCAGCTTGGGGGACCCACACTGACCTTCCCTGAAGGGCATCACAGTGTTGCCTTTGAGCACTTCAAAATTTAAAGACCACACAAGCAAACACTATGCCTCTTCCTGTCCCCTATACATGGAGTCAGGGGCAGGAGGAGAATACAAGGTCCTTTTCCCCGCCTTATCAGGCCTGTGACTAATAAATAAAGGCCACTTGCAAAAGGAAGGACATAAATGACCAATATGCATCTCAAACTGTACATATGGATGTATTCATATATGATCAAAATGTAAACATCCCGTAGCTATGCAGCTAGGGCCAGCCAGATAGAGCCATAAGCCCAGGACAACACAAATTCATTTTGACCCTTCCTTTCGACAGCCCTAAGAGGCATTTTTCCCTACACTTCAGGCTCCAAGAGATGGTGGCACCCAGTCCATAATCCCTAAGTGGCTCAGTGTGTTGGAAAGAGGATTGTACTAACAGGCCTCACTGATAAAAGTTTGTATCTGCAGCTGATAAAACTGGCCTTGGGCACATGACTTCACCTCTCTGGGCCTCCACTGACTCACTGTGGAAACCAAGGATGCAACAGAAGGCACGTCAGAGGGTTGCAAGATGACATGGCTAGCACACTGCACGTGTGCTTAGGAAAAGTACAGGAAGCAGTGGGCTTTGGTTGATGTTGACTTTGAAGACCTTGTGGCTGTTTAATGGGAGTTATAAAGGGTTCACGCTTGAAGGCAGAGAAGATGGCCAAAACACATTCTCCCAGCATCCCTCCTCTTCCACACCCTCCAGGCTCAGCTGATGAGATCAGCCAGCATCTCCCTTTGCCCATGAAGGTGTGGACCACAGGATCTGGCCTGGGAGGGAGCATGAATTTCCCTTCCCACACCTCTCCATCCATCTGGACAGACCACGGACTCAGGGACTGAGGGTTCCAGATAATGTTTCTGTGGTTCAAAATCACAAGTCAGTCAGTATCTGGCCTCTGATCTCCTTTCTCCTGGGGACAGTCTGGAGCTGTCAAATGGAACAGGCCATCGCTCCTATCATTCCCCAGGGAAACTGTCTGAGGCATCTTCTCCCTCCTCTTCCCTTTCTTTTCCATTCCCTACCATTCCCTCCTCTCCCCCCTCCTCTGCCTCTCCTCCTCCTTCCTTTCTTCCCTTTCACTTCCTCTCCCCTTTCTTCCCTGACCCTTCCTTTCACTTCTTCCTCCTTTTTCCTCCTCTCTGCTCCTTTTTATTCTGAAGCTGGAGACAGATCCCAGAGCCTGGCATGTACTGGTCAAACGTTCTGCTCCTTGGTGAGCTGTACTCCAGACCTATTGTCATTAGTTTTGTGGCCCCTGATTGGCCTTGTGCTAAGCACATTGAGTCCTGTCTGGAAGTGGCAATGCACAAGTGCTTTGATCCCTATTTTTTAGTTTACTCAGAGATGGTAGTTAACTTCCCTTAGGTAGCCCAGCTAGAAAGTGACAACCTGGAGGTTTGAACTCAAGTGATTTGACTAGAAAGTCTCCACTAGAGGAGATGGCCCTCTCTGTTTTATTAGGATTCTCTTTAGCTTCATTGCTAAACAAAGTCAGGCTCCTTCCCACCTCTGTGCTTTTTCAGGCGCTAAGGCAGTGAGTGAGCACTTTATATCAAAAATCAATGTGCAGAAGCAACTGGGGACATGCCAATCACAAATGTGAGGCAATCCCAAAGCTGTGTGTGTGTGTGTGTGTGTGTGTGTGATGTGTGTGATATATGTGCAGTGTATGTGAGGTGTGTGTGTGTGTGTGTGTGTGTGTGTGTGTGTGTTGTATGTGATGTGTATGCTGTGGTAGGTGTGTGAGGAGTGTAGTGTGTATGATGTATTATGTGTATGTTTGTAGTATGTATGTGAGGAGTGTAGTGTGTATGATATATTGATGTGTGTGCGTGTAGTGTGTGAGGAGTGTGTATTGTGATGTATGTGATGTGTGTATGTGTGATGTGTGTGTCTACTGTGTCTGTGAGGGGTGTGTGTGTGTGTGTGTGTGTGTGTGTGTGTGTGTGTGTGTGTGTAAGTATGGTATGGAGAAGGTTGATGTCAGGGCCTTGAAAATACTAGGTGAACACTCTGCCACTAAGCTACACTGCCAGCCAGCCCTCTTTTAACTTTTTTTTGCATGGGTATGCATGTAACATGCATATGTGGATATGTGCTTCATGCTGGGGGTTCACTTTGTGCCCATACTCCTGTGTACAGATGCATGTAGAGTCCAGAAGTTGATGTCTATTGTTTTCCTCTATCTTTCCAGCTTATGTCTTCCATAAAGTTCCCTCAACTGAGCCCAGAACTCACTGATTTGGTTAGTCTGACTAGCCAGCTTACCCCTTCTCAGCCTCCTAAGCACTGGGATGACAGGTGGGTATCACACCTGCCCAGCATCACATGGGTGCTGGGGATCTGAACTCAGCTCCTCACACTTCTGTGCTTGACCCACAGGACCATCTCCTCAGCCCTCACTTTACATTTTGTTTTGAGTCAGGGTCTCCTGAATTTCCCAAGATGGCCTTGAATTCATTCTGTAGCCCAGGCAAGCCTTGAACATGTCATCCTCTGTCTCAGCTTCCTGAAGACCCAGGATGACAGGCATATGACACCAGGACTGTCTAATTTTGCTCCTTAGAGTGTGACTATGGACACTGCTGACTGTGTCTCCACATCCCTCCCTGTGGGGGTGCCTCCCTAAGCAGGGGGCCACAGCACAGTGTCTACCTTAACAGATCCCGCCATCTTGCCCAGAGCAGTTCAAGGATTCAGACAGCCATTTGGAACTAGATGGGACTGGCTTCCAATGAAAACGCCCTCACCTCTGCCAGTGTCCAAGCATAGGTAGTTCAGTCTCTTGGTGTGGTCATTGTGGGGGAACATGATTCCAACTCACTGTCAGGGATTTTCTGAGAACCATGCATGTCTTTTCCATTTTATTTTAGCTGAGGACATCTTGACCAACTCCCTTGTGTTTCTCTCTAGGGGCTGGAACAAGTTCACCCGAGTCTAGATCCCAGGACTTAACCCAGTAGCTACAAGGTCTTAGAAATATTCAGTGTACTGGTTTCCTTGTTGACAAGGTGAACCACTCAGGCCCTGCCTTGTGACAATGTCAATTCTATTGGTTTGTGGATGGACCCAGTTTCCAACTTTGCCTGTCACTAATGGCTGGTAAGTTTTGTCACTCCCAGAGGTGGTGGGGTCATGAGTCAGGTCAGGTGACTTAAACACGTGGACCTGGAGCGATCTTGACCTTGGATAGGAAGGAAACCAATGTGTACCCAATCCCTGGCACCCATTGCTGTAACTGGCATGGCCTTTGATTCATCTTTTGATCTTGTTCAAAGCATATCCGTTATCTCATCGGTCCATCAAAGGCCTGCAAGGAAGGCCAGCAGAGACGGGCCCAAGGAGACATGAGTCAGAGATGGGAAAGTCAAGGCCAGAAGCTTCCTTGAGTAGCAGCAGCCCTCTGGCCAGAGCTTATCACCTCGTCCTGCCAGGAGGAGGGTTCTGCGGTTTAGGCCAGACCTAAAGTACTCTCTAAGAGACTTCCTTTCTCTAACTGTGAACTTGTGTTCCTATCCCTGCCAGACTAGCAGCAGACAGGACTCACGGCTTACAAGAGAGGCCAGGAAAATAGGTGTGGTCCTTTGACATAGGATTCCAAGTCTCAAGTCCAGGTCCCACCACTGTGACACTTCTGGGATGTTGCTGGTAGCTGTGTGTCAGGGACTGTCTCAGGCAGCGGCCACCTCAGCTTGCAGTCCTCAACGCATCTTGACAATGAGCTATACAGCCTCATGTCATAGCCACAGCTCTAACCAGCCCTGGAAAGCCTGCTGGGATACTGTGTGATCTCTGTAGGCTTTCCCTGGTTCTTCTCAATCTATTCCAAAGTACAGCTTCCCTTTTTCCCAGGCCAAGCTCGGCATCTCTCCATGGAGGAGGTCAAATGTCACTGTCAGCCTGCTCAGAGTGGGACCATGTGACATTTTCTTTGGGAACAGTCATTTCCTGCCTCCACGGGGCCACCTTAGAGCTCTGAGTCAAGACACAACACAGCTGAGGCTAGCACATACCTGGGCTGTGCCACCCACAGCTGAGTGACTTTGCAAAAAATCACAGCACCTTTCTGATCTCTTGATTCTTAATGGTACAAAGTGGATAATCAGCTCTGGGAAAATTGCTCAGTCAGTAAAGCATTGGTCATGTAAGCAGGAGAGCCTGAGTTGGAGACATAGAAATAGTGTTAGAAAGAAGGAAACGGAGGGAGGGAGGGAAGAAGAAGAAGGAAGAGAGGGAGGGAGGGAGAGAGGGAGGAAGGGAGGGAGAAAGGAAAGGGAAGGAATGGAAAGAAAAGAAAAAGGAAAAGAAAAGAAAAGAAAAGAAAAGAAAAGAAAAGAAAAGAAAAGCCAGGTGCAATAGCATGGCTTGCCATCCCAGAGTGGCTAGCCAGCCATTCTAACCAAATGGTGATTTCTGTCACCAAATGGTGAGAGATTCTGTCTCAGATGCCAAGGTGAATGGCTCCTGAGAAATGACAGCCCCAGTGGCACTTCATCACCTCATATACACAAACTAACCCTAGAATCATCCAGGTCTTGTAGGGCTGTGGGTGATGTTAAGGAAAGAATGTGAGCTTCTGTGTTATTCCGGTGGTTCCTGTCATGGATGGCTGCTTCTCAAGGGGGCTGCTGGAGGTGGTGAGGGTGCTCATGTGGAGAGACAACCATTTCTGTTCTTCAGCCCCTTCACCCTTCACCATGCCCTCATCTGCTATGTGGCCTTAAAGGAGCTACTTAAGTTGTATGGGCTCACAGAGATCTCATGCTGCCTTCAAGATCAATCCAGCAGGAACTGTCAACTCAAACCGGTGTCAGCTCCAGAGGCCCCTTGCCTGATCACAAGTCGTGTTTGGATGGCACTCATGTTTTCCATAGGTGAAACTGCTTTTCTTAAGTCTCACGTGGAACAAGAGCTCTCAGGAAATAGTCTCCAATTTTAAATATCTACCTGGGAGTCCACCTCCAGCCCAGCCCACAAGGCCACCACATTGGTAATAAACAGACTTACATGGAAGAAAGGAAGGAAGAAAGGAAGGAGGGAAGGAAGGAAGGAAGGAAGGAAGGAAGGAAGGAAGGAAGGAAGGAAGGAAGTCAGCACAGAGCAAGGGAGGTCAGGGAGAGAGAAAAAAGCCGTGGTAAATAGTTTGAGGAGGCTTTGACTTTGGGCTACCCCACAGGGAGCTGGAGGAAGGACACCAGGGTTTGCCCAACTTGAGGAAGGGCCTTGAAATCGTCACATCAAAGCACATGGCTGACTTCAAAGGCAGCGCTCTGTCCCTCCTGCTCTCCGTGGGTCATGGCCAGACAGTTCATCCAGGACAGAGCCACAGCCTAGGGGAAGGGGGTGGGGTCTGGGTTTGTGCCAAGCCCCTCATGGGGGCCAAAAGTACATTCTTGGAACCCCAAACTCACCTTGCACTCCCTCAGGGATCCTTACTCTGGGGTCCCAAATCTCAGGCACCCAGAAGGCAGAATTCAGAGAACCTCTGGACCTGGGCAGACAGAAATATACTTGGTTTCTCTTTTGTCACCAATATGGGATCAAAATGCTGTCTTTCCACTGTGAATGTAGGTGACAGTCTCACAGGAGGGGCGGTTCCTGCCACCTTGTCCCTGGTGGAAGTCATGGGCACATGCCCACTCATTTTCAGATGTTCAGAAGCGCCTCCTGAACCTTTACCTTCTCCCACCCTCTCTCACACTCACACTCACAGTCCTTCACACTGACTCACACCACTCTCCCTCATGCTTCCTCACACTCACGCTCACACTCCCTAACACTCACACTCACCCTCCCTCACCCTCACACTCACTCATGCTCACTCACACTCACACCCCTTCATGCTGCCTCACACTCACGCTCACACTCCCTAACACTTACACTCACCCTCCCTCACCCTCACACTCACTCATGCTCACTCACACTCACACTCGCTCATGCTCTCTCACACCCTCCCTCACCCCCACTCTCTCACTCTCACTCTTACCCTCCCCCGTGCTCCCTCACACTCACCCTCACACTCCCTAACACTCACACTCACACTCACCCTCCCTCACCCTCACACTCACTCATGCTCACTCACACTCACACCCCTTCATGCTCCTTCACACTCACACTCACACTCCCTAACACTCACACTCACCCTCCCTCACCCTCACACTCACTCATGCTCACTCACACTCACACTCGCTCATGCTCTCTCACCCCCTCCCTCACCCCCACTCTCTCACTCTCACTCTTACCCTCCCCCGTGCTCCCTCACACTCACCCTCACACTCCTTCACCCTCGCACTGCCTGCACTGCCATTGTCATCCTCATCAGGTCCGCTGTTAGGACTCACGAGCTCCTGGACTGATCAATACGTTTAGATGAGGTGGCTAGTGACCCCAGCTTGTAACCCTAACTACTCAGGAAGCTGAAGCAGGAGGATGGCAAGTTCAAGACCATCTGGACAACTTAGTAAGGCTCTTCTTCCAAATGAAAATGTGAGGAGAGCCTGGGGATATGGCTCAGTGACAGAGCACTTGCCTAGCATCCCTAGTACTGAAAGGAGAAGGGAGGAGAAAGGGAGGAGGCAGGATGTCTATGGAACATACGAATGTGTGTGTCAAACAATATAAAAACTATTTAGCAGCCACTAAACTCAGCCTTGGTGTTGCTGTGATATGACGGGCATAAGAACCATTTCAGCACACTGGAAAAATCACATACATCCTGGTGGGTGTGCCCCATCTCTGTATTCTTATTCAGTGAGGCCAAGAGCTGGCCCCTGCCTGCCACAGCCTCCCCATATATAGGCTCTGGTTGTCACTGGTTCATGTCCATTTACAGAAATTAAATGACCCCCCATCCCCACCCTGCTACAACATGCACCCAGTGAGAAGCAGGTTGACAAGGTCACAAATATTTGAACAATCCCTGGGGTAACACAGGACATTGACCCCAAGGTACGTGTTGCCTGGGCAGAAAGTTTATCCAAGAATGACAAACGTGACAGCTTACAAAGTGCGGAGAGAGGGCCAGATAAGAGTGCCGGCACCCAGCCAGTGCACAGGGAGAGGTAGCTGGACTGACTGCAGTATTGGAGGAGCAAGACTCCATAATCAAATGTTCTCTTTTCTAGAAATGTCTCCAACTGGTACATGGAACAGATACTGACTCTGTAGCTGGGTCATCCTGGCTTCTGATTACCTCACCGTGTAGCTGAGGTGGTTCTAGAGACAAAGGTGCTCTCAGAGTAAAGAAGCCCCCAGATCATGCAGAGCCCTTATTGTATGGCTGAGCCTTTTTATTGTAGCGGGAGGGGTCATTCTGGTACATACTATGTACCCTGAACTCCTCCTGGCAAGATTTCAATTATATTATGTGTGCCCTTATGTCCAGCCAAATGCTAAGATATTGTGTTGGCTGGAGATGGCTAAGTGGGTAATGACACTCCTTAGCAAGCACCAGGATCTGAGTTCAAATCTCCAGCACTCATGTGGAAAGTCAGACATAGCAGAGACAGGCAGATCCAAGAGCTTGTTGGTCAGCTTGGTCAAAACAGTATGTTCTGGTTCAGTGAGACCCTGTCACAAGGCAGTAAGGTGAAGAGGTGTAGAAAAATAGCTGATGTCCTGCTCTGGCCTGTGTGTGTGTGTGTGTGTGTGTGTGTGTGTGTGTGTGTGTGTGTGTGTGAATGAACCCTAACGTTCACAAGTGACATACATACAAGAAATTTACTTGTGTGAGTATATGTCTGTGAGTACATGTATATCTGTGTATATCTGTTTGTGTGTGTATATCTGTGTGTGTATACCTGTGTGCAGTGTTTGCATACTGTGTGTGTGTGTGTGTGTGTGTGTGTGTGTGTGTGTGTGTGTGTGTGTGTGGTGCTGAGTGTGGAACCCAGATGCACATCAAGTATTCTGCATAGAAGCAATGTCTATTTTTCTTTTTACACTATCATTGCTATAATGTTACACACAGAATATCTTTTACTCTCCAAACATAATGATCAGAATGGTTGCTTGGCTGATCAAAACTATAACCATGACATAAATACTCCACCCAAGAGTCTGTGAAATCAATATCCACCCAAGCCTATGAACTTGGGTCTTTTTGGATCTTCTATCTCAGTTCCTTCATAGTGAATTGGGACAGTGTTAGTATCTGGTCCGGTTCTTGTGGGGGTTAGTGGAGATACTATGTAAAATGGATCAGGTTTGAGCTTGAAACAAATAAACACACAATGCCTGTTAGCCACACCAGTAAATTGTCACCATCACAATCATAATCACCATCACCACTATCATTATTATCACTGACATCTTTACCAGCATCAGCATCATCACTATTATCACTATCATTGTCATTGTCAAAATCACCACAGTCATTACCATCATCATCTCACTATCATTGGCATCATCATCATCATCAATGTCATCATCACCACCACCATCTATACCATCATCATCACTACCACCATCACCATCTGGGGCCTCTGATGCATTTCTTGCCTCCACTTTAAAGACCCTCTTTAAAGCCCTCAAACACTCCAGGCATACTTCTATCCCAGGACATTTGCATAGGCTGTTATCTTCCAGGAGACTTTTCCATAGATATCTCTCTCTCTCTCTCTCTCTCTCTCTCTCTCTCTCTCTCTCTCTCTCTCCCATTTCCTCTCTACCCTCACATCCTGCCTCACCCACTTCTGGACTTTACTCAGACACTGTTTTCTCAAAGACATCTTTTCTGATAACCCCACTTAACTTCCAGACCCACTAGGAATGGGAAGATGGCTCAGTGGGTGAAAGGCCAAACCCAAAAGCATGTGGACCTGAGTTAGATCCCCAAGACCTGCAGAAAAACTGGGTGAGATAGAGATGGGCACCTGTAACCCCAGTTCTGGGGACAGGAGACAGGCAGATTCTTGGGACTCACTGGCCACCCAGTCTAGCCCAAACTGAGTTCCAGGCTCTGTGAGAAACCCTGTCGTAAAACAGAAGGTGGGAAGTAATTGAGGAAGACATTAACGTTGACCTATTGACCTCCATATGTGCATGCAGTATGTGCACACAGAAGAAAGTGCATCTTTACACACACACACACACACACACACACACACACACACACGCACACACGTTCTCTCTCTCTCTCTCTCACACACACACAGGAAACCACACTCAACTCCTAAATCTCTTGTTTTCATTTTCTTCACTGCATGTTTCAGTAACACTGTACAATTTCACTATTATTTTCACTAAATCAATTTCTATTGTTTTGGAAACTTCATGAGAACATGTCTTTCTTTCTTTCCTTCTTCCTTTCTTTCTTTCTTTCTTTCTTTCTTTCTTTCTTTCTTTCTTTCTTTCTTTCTATATACTTTTTTTCAACAATAGTATCCCCAGAAAGTAGAACACATGGTGACATAGGATTCTCAGCTAAAACCTGGAGGAATACTGCTATCTCCTTTGTTGCGATCAGGGTATCTTTGTTAATACACCCAGGGTCACTTAGGTAGGCCCATGAGCTGTGTCTCACTACGAATGTATTCTGGTGTTTTAATTGCCTCCAACCCCACAGTTTTTGTTTTTCTGTGTATGATCTCTTGGGAAATTTCTGTGCATCCACAAGTCAACAGTGAAGATAGGGTTAACCCTCGCCTCACACCCACTGGGTGTCCCAAGACCTTCTCCCATCCCGATCTGTCACCTGTCCACCTACCTCTCACTTCTGCAGTTTGTTTAACTTGGACAGAGCCTTTCCCCCCAGTTGTTTGCCACCCCTGGCCTCTGGTTTGAAGTTGGCCGCCCAATGACCTCGACACTGTCACCTCACCTCCAGCCACCTGCCATGTTCCACACAGCATCAACACTTTGCCCAGGGGGAGGGGACAGATGGCTCAGTTATCACAGGTCGAAAGTGAGCCTGGGTCAGCCTGATAGATATAGCAAGGCCATCTGGCTGACCCTTGTTGAACAGACTACCCTCCCCAGGTTTGCTGGCCAAGGTTGGAAGTGTGTCTGGAGGTCACCTAACAGCTAAGTAAAGCCATGAGAGACAGGAGGCCCAAGTGGTCCCTTTCTCCAGTTAGGCACTCAAGGCCCCTCAGAGGAGCATGCACACTTTCTTTCTCCAGGAATCACACCTCCAGAGGATCTTGGGGAAAGTCCTAGCAAGCCATTGAGTCAAAAATAAAACAGGGTGAATACCAGTAATTGGTTTCTATGCTACTGACACAGCTTCCATCTTTATTTTAAAAGTCTTTCATTTCATTTTATTTTTGACACAGGGTTTCCAGTGCAAGCTGTCCTTGAAATTTCTATGTAGCTAAGATGACTTTGAACTCCTGATCCTCCTGCCTCTACCATCAGAGTGCAGGAATTACAGGATGTGTCCCTAGAAATAGGACTTGGGGCTTCATGCATGCTAGACAAGCACTCTGTTGGATGAGATGCATCACCAGGACCCTGTTTTAGCTTTTAATGGTCTTTTAGGAGTGTATAATGCAGGACCCTTAGAGTCCATCCCTCTGGGACAAATCTTTGGATGGAGGCCACCTGGACTCTGGTGGCATTGATCGTTACCAGGTGTACGTGACTGAGAGACACTGGGATGGGGCCAGCTTGTCCTGGCTACCTTGGTAGTAGAAAGTAACCAATTTGGGTTGAGATGTCCCAGGCATGCAGCCTGGCTTTGCCACATACTAGCTGTGTGGCCTTGGCTTGGCTCCTTAGCCACTCTGAGTCTGAGTTGCCTCATCTCTAATGGATGGATGAAAATAACATTGACCTTGGGAAACTGTTGTGAAACTAGCCAATCTGGAAGGTTCTGGAACATGTATCTGTCCAGACTCCCCAGGCTAGTGGAGTCACTTGGGCATCATACATCTTGATCTAATCTCTGATGACTTCCATGTGTACACAGAGCTTTGACTCACCAGGTTGAGTTAACTCTTCGAGGAGCACACAGTAGGACTTCAGAAAGAGAGATTACCTCCTTCCCCAGCACTTTCTGTGCCAACATAATATTTGGTTCACTGTTGGAAAGGGAGACACAAACACAGAACACCTGTTTCTAAACTACAGAATGGAGAGTTGCAACATAGCCTGGCCTTCAACACTTCCCGTGACTCCTATAAAGAATCCTGCTCCTCTTTCTGCCATGAAAACTCTTCTACCTGGGTCACTTGTCACTCTGGGTGGTCCCATCTCTGGACATATCCCGAAGAGGCTATTACTGCCTCTGAGTATAACTCACAGCATCTCAAGGCTCTGGTTCCTGGTCCAGATGTCCATGGCCTCATTGCTGTCCTGCCAAGAGAGCTTGAGTCACCCAAGCTGCACTTGGGAGACAACTAGAGAAAAGTCCTTGTTGGGACAAGAATAGAAAAAGAATGGGACAGTGATATTCACAAGCAAATCAGCAACACTCCAGACAGACTTCTCTAGAGATAGATGCTGATTTTCTATTTTATTGGTCTGGAAATAAAAGTGTGTTGTGGTGGGGCTAGGAATATGGCTCAGAATATAGAGTGCAAGCATGAAGACCTGATTTTAGATTCCAGGCACCTGTGTAAAAAGCTGAACAGGGTGGTGGTTCAAATGTGTCCTCCCAGCACAGGGGAGGTGGAAACAGAAGGATCCATGTGACTCTCTGGTCAGCCAGCCAAGGCTAATCATTGAACCTCAAGTCCCAGTGTAACATCCTGTCTCAAAAATAATGGTGGGTAGAGTCTGAGAAATGACACCCAATGTTGTCTTATGGCCTCCATGTGAACAATCCCCCACACTCCCCTACACATGGGCTCATATACTAACAAAAGTCTTCTTCTAGACATCACCAGGAGACCAAAGAATTCCATCTGAGTCAAGATGGTGGACCAACGACTTTATTAGGAAAATGGACAGAGCTGTGGGTGACTCTCAGGCAGCTGTGTCACCAGAGTCCTACCCCAGCATGGTTGACAAAAGGCTAGCTGGATCCCTGCCGAGTCCCTCCCCCAAGTTAACCCCCAGCCTCATGTTAATTTATTTATCTAGTAACTCTAAGACCGAATGCAGCTAAGGCAGGGAGGAGAAGTGAATGAATCTCAGTGAGGATTCTGTACGCTTCTCATCTTTCCCACTAAACCATGGACCAAAATCTGCTCACCTGGGACCAAGCTGAGCTGACGTAGCCAAGATGTGTCAGGAGTTGTGAGGGCTACCCATGGGGAAGGACCATCAGGAGTACACACAGTATGGAACTGCTGGCTGTGAACAAAGGGAGCACAAGTCCTTCCTGGGCAGAGAATGTGCTCCTGTCCCCAGTACAACTCCAGGGAGGACTGGGGAGTTTCCATTCCACAGACTAGAAGGAAACAGAGAACGCAGAAAACTGTCACCTCCTGAGACCTCATGAGACCTGTTACTGACAAACACCAAAGCTGCTAAGAACCACATCTCAGGTTCAAACCAGGCCTGAGGTTGTTCCTCTGCTCCAGCACCTGCACTTGCTAGCTACTGACCTGCGCCGATTGCCTTCCCTTATCTGTCTCTGCTTCCTTGTCATACAAAGAATCAGGGTCTGAGTGTGGACCACAGGCAGCTCACATGTACCAGGACACAGTGGCCATTTCAAATGGCTTTTATTTGTTTGCTTGTTTGTTTGAGATAGGCTCTCATGCTACAGCCCAGCTTGTCCCGAAATTACTAGGTGACCCAGGCTAGCCTTAAACTCAGTGTGATCATCCTATGTTAGCCTCCAAGTGTTTGGCCATTTCAAACTTCTGACTTACATTTAGGTATGATTATACATATATATTATATATATATATATATATATATATATATAATCTTATCTATGTCTGGCAGTGGTGGCGCATGCCTTTAGTCCCAGCACTCAGGAGGCAGAGGCAGGCTGGCTTTCTCTGTGAGTTCGAGGCCAGCGTGGTCTACAAGAGCTAATTCCAGGACAGCTTCCAAAGCCACAGAGAAACCCTGTCTCGAAAAAACAAAAAATAATCTTATCTAGAGCTGACTATGCATTCTATGTATGTGTATATGTGTGCACAAGCATATGTACATATATATGCATGCATATGTAGATATTCATGTATGTTGAATACATGTGCCTGCATACATAGTGAGCATATATGTGAGTATACACAGGTATGTGTACAGTATGTCTACTATATATACATGATTGTTTATATGTATATGAGTAGGAGTTGGCATCCATATGCATATCATCTCATGAAAAGGTGTTTTGTTTTTTTAAACTCTGGCTGGCATTGAATCCAGGCAATCCTCCTACCTTAGACAATCAAGAGCTGGGAACCACCAGGCCCAACAGATAGCCATGGCACCAAACATATACTAATATTTGGGCAATGGACCACCTATACCAGGGTGGTCCTACTGAGCTCTGGTATGAAGCAGGCCATACTTTTTTAAATATTAAAGTATTTTCATGCAATGTATCTTGATTACGTTTTCTCTCATCCCCCAGCTCCTTCCAGGTTCTCCCCACCTCCCTTCCCACCCAAGTTCATATTCTTTCTCTCCATCCCTGTCTGTCTCTTTCTCTATGTCAACCCCCCAAAGCAATAAACAAAACAAACAAAATACCGAAAAGACAAACTGCCAAATTTAAAACATGCTCCCAAAATACCAAAATAAAAATAATAAAATCCCACCACCAAACAAAACATGGAGTCTGGTTTGTGTTGGCCAACTCCTCCTTAACATGGGTCCTGACCAATGGAAGTGGCATGAACTCCCGAACTAATTGGGGGCATGAGGGTGGGGGGGGGAAGGAGCTGCTACAATAAGAGCAAGAGAAGAGGAGAAGAGGAGAGGAAATGGAGGGGCAGAAACATTGAGTTGGGGGAAGAATAGAGGAAAGAGAGCAAGATGAGAGATACGATATCAGAGGGAGCCACTGTAGGCCCGAGAAGGGATCAGGAACCAGGGAGATCTCCAGAGACCTACAAGGATGACACGATCTGACAATCCAGGCAATGGTGGAGAGGATAACCTAAAAACCCTCCCCCTAAAATGAGATTGATGACTTCTCTTTATGCCATCCTAGAGCCCTCACCCAGTGGCTGATGGAAACAGAGACAGACATCCACAGATATACAATGAGCCGAAATCGGGAATTTAGTTGAAGAGAGGGAGGAATGAAGAACGAAGGGGTCTGTACTAGGATGGAGAAACCCACAGGAACTGTTGGCCTGAACAAGGGAGAGCACATCGACCCCAGATGCTGTCCAGGAGGCCTGTACAAGACTGATCCAGACCCCAGAACATGGATGTCAATAAGGAGGCCTCTGCACTCCAGGGAGCCTCTGGTAGTGGATTAGTATTTTTCCCTGGTGCAAGAAGGGACTTTGAGAGCCCATCCCATATGAAGGGTTACACTCTGGCCCTGGACACATGGGGAAGGGCCCAGGATCAGCATAGGAAGACTTGGTGGACTTTGCTGAGCTCCCGTTGAGGGCCCTACCCTGCCTGGGGAGTAGTGGGTGGATGGGGTTGGGGGGGTGGGCTGGGGGTGGGGGAGAAAGTTTGGGGGTGAGGGGAGGGAGAGGGAGAAGGGACTTGAAATAAGCTTGTTCCCTAACTAGAACTAATAAAATAAAATTAAATTAAAAAAAAAAAAGAGTTAGGACAATTTCTAGGGCTGCACACACCTTGATGAATAAATCACAAGTCTGTTGCTAAAAAAAAAAAAAAAAAACATGGGTCCTGACCTGTAGTGTGGTTGACAAACCCAGTGACACTCCACTGGCAAAAACTGATTTTCCCTTTCCCAACCAGTATCAGCTGCAAGTAGATGCTTGGTTGGGAGTGTAGCTTTGAGTCTGCCTCACCTTTTCTGCAGGCCGTACTTTCAATGTCAGTGTAAGATCACTCACTGATGCCCACGGCAAATTTGCCAAATAGCACATTTCTCAGAACACACCACTATCTTCCACACACATGCAGCCATGTTAGAATACGCATGATGCTCGTATGTGTGTATATTCTGTGATTGGACATGCATGTACACACTCGCCCTTGACTTGACAGTTGGTCTTCTCTCAGAGAACAATGCAGAAATCTATGTCTTGGACCCCATACAATTTCCAGCCTCCTGAGTACCAACAGGCATGGGTATGCATACCCCACTGAACCCTGGAGCTGACAAAGAAGCTCTCCCTCAGCTCAGTGGCAGGCAGTAGAATGCTTAACAGTTTTAGGGGCAAAAACCAAGATAAAATGGGTTAAAGTGTCTAGTGTGTGTAGCTACATAAGGTCGAATCTAGCTCTTCATCCTTCCCTCCCCACTCTCTCACCCTGTTTCTTTTCCCCCCTCTGACTCTCGATGAAAAATAGGCTCCAGCTAATAGAATTACCCCTAGAGCCATCAATGCAAACGCTGTTTCGGGACAATCTCATTGGAACAAACGTATTTTTATTTGAACGGTGTTACTTGAAAAATTAAATCGTACTGTCTGGTCCCCTCCCCCCTCCCCGCACCCCATCCATACAGCCCTCTCCACGGGGAGCAGGGAGAGACGAACATATTTGAAATGAATTTGATCTGAGTTAACGATCCCTCTCTGCATTAATTGAAATGGAACCAGCCGATATGCGACGTCAATCACACGCCGGTCCACAGCACCAGCTTTATCTCAGGAGTCAGGTGGACTCCTGAGCTTGGGCTTTTTGTCTGAAAAGTTCAGAGATGGATTAGAGGCGTGGATACTGAGTGTGGGTATGTGTGGCATTAGAGGCATGATCACTGAGTGTAGGTTTGTGTGGTGTTAGAGACGTGGGCATTGAATGTGGGTTCCTGTGGTGTTAGAGACATGGGCACTGAGTGTGAGTTGGTGTGGTGTTAGAGACGTGGGCACTGAGTATGGTGTTACTGTGCGGTTTTGTGGTGTTAGATGTGTGGGCACTGAGTACGGGTTCATGTGTGCAAGGGAATGTGCAGGTCATCGTCAACGCTCAGGGTCAGTCCACAAGTATACACTAAAGTGGTCTGAGTTAGAATGCTGCTTGAATGTCACATTCTGCAGGACTTGAAACACAGACTAGCTATTGTCCATTCTTTCTGCCCATCCTTTCTATATATTCCCCCAATATATGACGATAAACATTTCTGAAGGAGAATAGGAGGGGTAAAGGAATGTAGGTGGCTGGCAGGCAGCCTGGAGTGGGTTGGAAACTAAAGAGCCAGAGGTGAGTTCCCAAGGCAGTAAGAAAGCTCTAGAAAGTCGGGGGAAACCCTCCTCCCATATCATTCAGCCTCAACAAGAACAGAGCCTGAGCCCAGAGGACTCCTTCCCCCAACTGACAAGAATCACACAGCTAGGAAGACACGGCTCCAGATGAGATCCTGTCTGTCCAAGAAACACATGCTCTTCCTTTGTTTTTTCCTTCTTTCTACCCTTTTTCTTTCTTTTCTTCCTTCACAGGTTTTCAGTGGGATGAACTGATTTTAGTTATAAGTGTTTAGTTTGTACTTGAAGCCCCTCCCTAGCAGGTGTCCACACTTCCTGGGGCTCAGGATCTAACCTGAGTGTCAGCTACCACATGTCAATCAAGAACAGCAAAAGCTCCAGTCTGATGAGTGAAAACCTGTTGAGTGTAATGACGAAGTGGTCCCCAGTGGTTCACATCATCAAAGGGAGTAGATGTTTGTGTTGAGAGCAAAGGAATTTTCTCTCTCTCTCTCTCTCTCTCTCTCTCTCTCTCTCTCTCTCTCTCTGTCTCTCTGTCTCTGTCTCTGTCTCTGTCTCTCTCTGTCTCTCTCTGTCTCTCTCTGTCTCTCTCTGTCTCTCTCTGTCTCTCTGTCTCTCTCTCTGTCTCTCTCTGTCTCTGTCTCTCTCTCTCTCTCTCTCTGTGTGTGTGTGTGTGTGTGTGTGTGTGTGTGTGTGTGTGTGTGTGTGTGTGTGATTTCAGAAAGGGTTCAAACAAATCATGCATTTGTGGATTGATCTTTTAGGTCTCCAGAAGAATGCCAGGTGCATGGATGAAGATGATTGCAGCCAAAGCAATCTCTGGGTCCACAAAGATGCTAAACGCTCTTCAAGAGATAGGACTTGGAAAAGAGGAAAACTTTGAGGCTATGGATACCATGAATAATTAAACACGGTTAGGCACCTGCTAATGTGCCAGGGACTTTGAAGAATTTGCTCCTGTTAATGTGTTAGGGATTTTCAAGCCTTTATCTCTGGGAGTCCCATCAACAACAACCAGAGGCAGACACAGTCAACACCTTCCTTTAATTGATAAAGATATGGAAAGCCAGGAAAGGCTCATTATCTGCCCACACAGCTCAAACGGGCAAACAAAAAGCTTTACAGCCAAGTCTTTCAGATTCCAGGACCTGAAGTTCTTAACCACAGCTCATTCTGAATATGTGTTTGAAGGTAGGCAAGGATGGCCACTGAAAAGGAGAGGTAAATATTGGCATCAGCATCCTGGGGTGGGGGTGGGGGGCTAGGTGACCTTTCCTAACCAGCTAATTATTTCAATGGCAGAAGCAAATCTTATTTTCTAAATGTCTCTGCTGGTCTGATGTGGTTATCTGTGCTCTCTCTCTCTCTCTTCTCTCTCTCTCTCTCTCTCTCTCTCTCTCTCTCTCTCTCCTTTCTGCTGCACTATAGATTGAGTAAATACACTCCTCTGGCTTGTATTCTGGCAAGCTCCAAGTCCAAAATTGATTTGGGTCCAAGACCCTATGATCTTAATCCTAGAAACATTCCCCAAACTCTGAACCCCATGTTTCAGTTGCCTTGTAACCAAGAATAGTAACATCTGTAGTGGATACTGTAGTGTGATACCCAGCACATCCTTCAGGATGGAAGAAGCAATTCTTTCACTCCCACCTCCACTTGACCATCCCAGTGAAGGCCTTCTCTTGTTAGGGATGACTGTGCCAAAAATGATTCACTATCACCACTATCATTAGCATTGCTGTCATCACCATCAACATCGTCATCACAAATAACATTATTACTGTCATCATCATCACCATCACCATCACTACCATCGTCACCACAATCACTACCATGAAGACCAGCATCATCATCACCACCATCATCATAACCATCACCACCATCACTCTCATCATCTCCATCACCACCATCATCATCACCACCATCATATCACCATCATCACCATCATCACACCACCACCACCACTGTCATCAAGACCACCACCATCATCATTGCCACCATCATTATCACTATATCCATCGCCACTCTTATCATCACCATTACCATTGTCATATCACCACCATCATTATCAACATCATCATCTTCTTACCATGGATGAACTTACCACCTTTAGCATTTTTTAGTCATCAGCTTTCCATTATTGTGCCAAAATCCCAAAATTACACCTAAAAGGAGGAAAGGCTTGTTTGGGGTTCTGATTTCAGAGTTCTTGGTGACTCATAGGCCTCGCTGCTCTGGGTCCATGGTGACTCAGGACTTCATGGCAAGAGCATGTGGCAGAGAAGGCTTGGTCATTATAGTGTTGAGAAGTAGAAGAGGAAATGTCTGGGGTCCCAGTGCTCCCTGCAAGGGCTGATCTTCTACAGTTTCAGCTGTAATGAGACTCCGGGTCACTTTCTGGAGGCAGTAGGGTACCTTCCTTTCTAGTTTTCCAGACACACTGGAAAACTAGAGGAGGGGAAACAGAGGTTTTCCTCTCCTCAAAGCTCTGTTCCAACCTAAACTGTTCTTAGACCTTCAAATGGTGAATTTGATCATTTTGTTTTCTCTACCTGACATTTCTTTGTCCTCTACCAGGTACATACCATCTACCTTTCAAGACACAATTAAAACAGCCCTTTCCCTAAAGTCTTCTCTACATGCCAAGAGAAACACTAAGTTTTCCTCTTGGCTTTAACATCATTGGGTAGTCCTACTCTTTGGCCACTTTGAAGGCTTTTCTGTTATATTTTGTAGAACCACTCCATAATTTAATAAGGTGTTATATCAGTTACTTTTTATTGCTATGATCAAATGCACGAGAAAAGCCAACTTCTTGGAGGAAATGTTTATTCTGGTTCACAATTAGACTACAGTCCATCATGGGTGGGAAGGCTTGGTGACCAGAGCATGAGGTGGCTGGTTACATCATACTCACAGTCACAAAGTAGAAAGGCAGGAAGTGAGGTCTGGCTGTCAAATCTCAATGTCCACCCCCACTGACCTACTTCCTTCAGCAAGGCTCCACCTCCTAAAGGTTCCACAACTTTCCAAAATAGCACCATGTACTGGAGACTGAGTGGCCATGCACCTGAGCCCATAAGGAAATTTCATACAGAAAGCAAAACAGGTGTGTGATATTCTGTTCTTTCTGTGGAGGAGGAGACTGATACCCAAGAAAGTAAAGTCATGAGTTCAAGTCCAGTGATCAAAGACAGGACACTCAAGAAAGACTTGTTCCAAGCCAGCTGAGTTTCAAGGGCTTGCTTGTACCTTCTGGGTTTCACCATCTTGCACAACCACGCTTGGTCAGCTAAGCATTCTTCTTCCCCGGAAGAGCAGGCTTGTCAGTCCACAAGACTGGATGTCAATGAGCATCCTTGCTATTTCCCACTCTGCTCCTGGACATACTGGTTTCTTAATCCTCACTTCCCCTTCACTCCCGCCATGGGTCCTGATCCCTTTCGGTGAGACCCCTGTCAAGGGATTGTCATTTGTCTTCATGGGAAGTGACTGCTCCCAGCAAGGTACCAGCCACCACCAAACCAACAGGTCCCCTACAGGCATGGCACATTCTCCATGGGTCACTGCCCCGGTCCAAAGCTTTGCTCCTGTGTAGGAAGATCTGGAATCCAGAAGAGTAGGAACAAAGGGATACCAGGCAACCATTTGTCACAAAACAGGGCAAGAGCTAGCTCTGTGCAGCCACTTGGGCAGAGCCCTGGACTGGAGAGACATCAACGAGCACAGTGGAGCCTTCCCTAAGATGAATAACAACCGCAGACTCATAGCCTTGTTGGAAGGTAGACTCAGGTATCAGTGGCACCCACATGTTAGCAGCTACAGCTACAGCTCAAAAAAGGCCCTGTGAATCCAGACCACAATTGTCCCCATTTTACTGATGAGAAATAGAAAATCAAATCTTTTGTTCAGTGTCACGAGGTCATGAATAACTAAATCAGAATGCAAGCCTGAAGGGTCTCACTCTGAGTTGTGTCCCCACACTGCCTCCTATGGAAGATAAAGAGCAGGGGAACAGTGGATTAGAATCAACACCTCTTATTCTAATAGTTCTGTTTTGTCCTGTCTTTCCTCAAGGAATGTTCTACTGTTTACACAGCCCCCTCAGATGATAAAGCACCAAAATGGCTGACATTTGTGCACTCTATTATTTATTCCACACAGATTCATCACCTGCTGGGTGTTGGAATCTGTGCTATATTTTATAAGAATTCTGGGGTGGAGTGAGCAACTCATTTTCCTGACTTTGTGGAGACAGAAAACTTCAATCTAGAACTCAAGGCATGTTGGTGAACTTGGAAGACAGTAGGATATGGGACTCTGAGCAGCTGTAGTAGGAAAAGCCAGTAGGGCCAGCATGAGGCTCAGGAGTTCACAGCTGGGGGTGGGGGTTGGGGGCAGGCAGGCAATCCAAGTGGAGGTCAGGTATGTGTGAGTCCATGGCATCCAAGAAACTGAAAGGTGACCAAGGCGCTGATGCTGGATCCCCCATCTACCTCACAGACCTTCAAAGCACCTAGCCCTCTGTCTTGAAAGCAATAGCATCCTGCAGGAGGCTTTTTAGCAATCTGGGCTGGCTGTGGGCTAAGAGCAGCAGACCCCACTGGCTAAGGTTTCAAGTGGCCAAGGCAGCACTAGGGCTTCTTCATAGGAGAGGACTCTGGTTCCCATAGCAACCATGATTCTGGGCAATACAGTCTTGGGCAGCTCTTACATGAGTCCTCAGTGACAAAAATGAACTGGATTCCAATCACTCTCTTGCTTCTAGGAGTCTTTGTGTTTGTGTCCTGACTAAAATAGAGCATTAATATTTCCACTCACAGGTGTTCACCAATGACACAGAAAGGCTGTGTGACTTAACTACAGTCACAGAGGAAACAGAGCAGAATGTCTTTTTAAGTAAGGTAGGTGGAGGGTATAGTTCAGTTGGTAGGGTGCTAGCCTTGGATGGGCAAGTACTACGGTAACTCCCAGCACTGAATAAATCTGAGCATGCTGGGTGTGCCTTTGATCTCAGCACTCTAGAGATAGAACAGGAGGGTTAGAAATTCAGGGTCATCCTCGGGTGTATAGCAAGCCCATCATGGACTACATGAGACCCAAAAGAGACAGAGAAGAAGGAGGAGGAAGAAGAGGGGGAAGGAGGGAGGGAGAGAGGGAGAAGGAAGAAGGAAGCAAAGAGAAAGAACAGATAAAGACAAGGAAACAGTTTTCTGAATAAAAGTCAACAGCTTTTTCTATGCTATTGGGAGATGTCATTGACAATTTGTCTTGAGATAAATAGTATCTCATTGCAATTAGCAACAACAATAACAATAAGTGTTCCATTTACTACTGATTCATAGTAAACTGACTCAAGATGTAGTGAAGTAAAAGAATCATTCATTTCTGCTCCCCCATCCTATGGGTTGAGGATTTGGAAAGGGAACAATGGAAGTAACTTGTCTCTGCCCCCACAATTGGGGCATGTGACAGCTCAGGATGTGCCAGTGGCCAGAAGTTAGACTCATCTAGAAGAGTCCTCGATCACATGTGAGGCAGTTGTTGCAGACCATTGGCTGTGATGGAAGCTAGGATGTTGGCTAGCACAGGCTGAGGTATCTGCATGTGGTCTCCCAGCACAGGCAGTTTGGGACTTACTCACAGTATGGGTGGTGACCAGGCTCCAGGAGCAAGCAACCTGTCCAGAACATGGAGGAAATCAAGCAGATATCAAGTCCCATTGACTTCACTTACTCTTCACTGTTGGTCAAAACAGTCACAGAGGTCTGCACAAGCTCAAGATGTAGTGTGGGGCTGTGGATAAAGTGTTTGCTGCATACCCATGAGGACCCGAGTTCAGATCTCCAGAATCTGAGAAAAAACCCAGGCATTGTGGTATGTGTTTGTGACCTTCAGGAGGAAGCAGAGAGGGAGAATCCTAGAGCTCACTTGCCAGAGCTGTGCTGATCTCCTAGTAACCACAAAGAAGACATTTTGTCTAATTCTGCCAGGAGCAGAGAACAAGAAGCAGGAGACAGTCTCTATTATCACTCTGGATCTTTTCATGAAAAAAATGAATATAATAAAGTAATAAATATTTTAAACATTTTAAAAATATTAAAAATAAAAAACAATTCAAAAGGTATTTCTAAAAAGAAGCTAATGACCACACCTCCCAATGATCTACAACTTGACTGCTTTCATTATCATTTGTGTCCCAACAGCCCTGTGACCCAGTAAGGTCACATTGTCCTGATGTCCCCAAGGAGATACTGAGCATAATGTGTGCTCAGTGCAGTGTAGGTTCCAAGTCCCAGCTCTTTGATTGTTCTAAGAGTCTAACCTGGTTTTCTGACCCCCCTGTACTTCCCCATTCTGTGAACCATGCCTCTTTCTGAGTGCATATAAGAAGAGCTGGTCGCCAGTGAGGTTTACACCCATCTTAACTGCTCAATAAAACCTCGGGAGACTTCCTCAAATTCAGAGAAGTTAAATCCTGACACTTTAACAGCTCGTTCACGATACACAAACCAGATGGACCAGGGCCTTGAATCCATTCCCCTGCCATCAGGCAGCAATCATGTTACAGGCTCCACTGGCCGGGCATGGAACCTGGCTCTTTGTTCTATCCACAGACACCCCAGAGCAGGGGCAGAGGGTACCTATTTCCTGTCTTGCATCTGTTTATGAAGGCACCACCAAAGAAGAGGGGCTGTTGGTCTCTCATTCAGGATTTAGAATGTGATCTGAGATCTTTGTGAGCCAGGCAAGATTTTAAAAACTGGAAATTCTCTAAAGAAATAGACTGACAAGGCTCTTCCTAGAGGAGGCATCCACAGTGTGAAGACTGAGAGCAGGGCCCTTGGCTTTTTTGCCTGTGAGATAGAAAGTCCACCCACCGTCTCTATGTACACAAAGAACCTGGTACAGGCTGGGGGAATGTCTCAGCTGCTAAAGCACTTACCTTGTAAGCATGGGGACCTGAGTTTGGTCCCCAGAACTCAAATTACAAATACATATGTACATACATACATACATACATACATACATACATACACACACACAGACACACAGGTGGATGGATAGATATAGATACATACATACATACATCATACATAATGCATACATACATAGATGATAGAAGGATGGATGGATCCAAGCCAGACATGACGGTCCATACTTTTAATCCCAGTTCTAAAGAGCCAGAGACAGGGATCCCTGGGACTCCCTAGTCAGTGAGCCTAGTCTACTTGGTGAACTTCAGGCCAATAAGAGAGAGAGAGAGAGAGAGAGAGAGAGAGAGAGAGAGAGAGAGAGAGAGAGAGAAAATAGAGAGACAGAGAGGGGGAGAGGGAGAGAGGGAGAGAGGGAAGGATGGAGGGAAGGAGAGAGAGAGAAAGAGAGAATCTCTGCCTCAAAACTCCAAATAGACTTCTGGTATACACAAGCACACAAACATGTATGTGCATACACACACACACACACACACACACACACACACACACACACACACACACGATAATATACATGCAACTAGTACATGTACACACATAAACAAAAATCAATAAAAGGAAACCCTGAGTCAGACACCAATCACTGTTAAATTGAGGCAAGCACCATCAATTCTGAGCCCTTCTCTTTGCATCCAAGATTCGTATTGTCACAGATTTGTCTTTGCTGGAACATGGTCCCTGCTCAGTTTCTGACCGCCATCAGAATCTCAAGAGCTCAGCAAGGTAAAAGAGAATGTAGGGCATGGCCTTGTTAGGAATTCCATTCAAGTGTGTAGCCTGGAACTCCCCTAAAGGCAATCTGAAGGGTACCCATAATGGAAGTGAAGAAAACACATATGAAAAAGAGGGTTTTCTTCTAAGAGAAACAAGGGCATGTAGACGATGGTCAGTTCAGTGTGTGTGACAGTTCTTCTTGGGGTCTTTTATGCTAATATAGCTGTGCCTTTTCTAGGTGACCAGATGAGGTGTCTATGAGTGTGTGCATGAGGAGAGAAGAAGAAAGCAAACATTCAGTGGATTTGACAACAGAATATGACACCTAATGTTTAAGGTAAGAAGATGGATGGTGATGTGGTAAGTGCATAGATAGATGGATGACTGCATGGATAGAGACATGGGTGCATGGATGGGTGTATGGATGGATGGATGCATGCATGCATGCATGCATACATGGATACATAGATGCATGGGTACATTAATGGATGGGTACATGCACACATACATGGATGGATGCATGAATGGATGGATGGATGGATGGATGGATGGATGGATGGATGGATGGACACACTAATGGAATGGAAGCACACATGCAGGTATGGTGTTATGGGTGCAGGAGGCATGCATGCACAGATAGATTGTAGATGCCTCATTCCTGGATGGAAGGTTGGATGGATGGATGGATGGATGGATGGATGGATGGATGGATGGATACATAAATGAATGAGAAGATGGATGGGTACACTGATGAATGAATATATAGAAGATAAATAATAGTTAGATAAGTAGAATGATGGCTAATTTTCATGATAGACTTCACTGGATTCATAATCACCATGGGGAAAATGTCTCTGAGTTTGTCTTGGATGAGGAGTGAGAGTTACATCTATCTGTGGGTTTAAGGATGAATTATAGAGTGGAGTTAGGAATTATGCTTGTCTAGTAAAGTTCCAGTGGTAGATTCTCTTCCAATGACAGTGTGAACCTGTCTCCTACCAGCTGTGAGTAATTTGACCCCCCAGAAGCCTCAGTTTCCCCATCTGAAGATGTACATAGTAAGAGTAGCCACCTGAGTGTGTTACCATAGAGATTAAACTGAGAATTTGGACACACAGCAGCCCACACCTAGAATCTCAGCATTCAGGGTCCTGAGGAAGAAGGGGGGCCAGTCTGTGCTACACAGAGGTGGAGCCTGACTGGAGGAAATAGAGCACTATGGCCCTTTGAAGATTAGACTCACCCTTGGTCTAGTCCAGTTTTCTCACTTCCTGTGTGTTATAAGTGAACAGCCACTGCCATACGCCTTCCCTACCCTGATGGACCAAAAGCCTCTGAAATAGTGAGCAAAAATAAACTGCCTCCTTTAAAGTTGTTTCTGTCGGGCATTTTGTCACAGAAAAGTGGAAGTAACTGATATAACAATATGACCTATTGCTGCCCTTGGTCTCCTCCAGAGGTAGAAGGTAGGCCCCTGTTGCTGAAGACATCACACACTTCAGACACGGGTCTCAGAAGATTTACACTGGAGCTGAAAGCCTCTTTCCTATGGTCTGGCTTTCATAGAATCTGAAAGTACCGTGCAGCTCTCAAGAGAAAGAAACAATTAATTTCCCTCTCCAGCTGTGATGTCTATGAGCTACAACAATGACCAGCATGCCAAGATATTCCTAAAGATGCAATAGTGGTGCTTGTAACTTGAAGGTAACCAACATCTCTCTAATCTAATACTCGAGGCTGGCTCTACAGAAGGGAAATCATGCCTGGTGCTGGGAACCTAGCCAGCAACCCAGGGCTAATGAGGTCATATATCTTAGAAGAGACTCTGCTACTAAAGCCTCACTAGGTCAGCATAATTAATTCCTAACTATGTTCTAAAACTTATCCTTATACCTAAAGTGTCGCTCTTGCCCATTATCAGAGAAGCCTCTCAAATGGAAACCATTACAGGAAAACCACAACAGGTCAGAGATTTAACTGATCATGTTGTGTTCAGCCCCAATGGATGCCTCTACAACACAACCCCTACCCCTAAGTCTCAGAAAACACTGCAGAGAAAGAGACAGAAAGACAGAAAGAGCCAGAGGACCAGGAAGTTTGCTCTGAGGCTCTGCCTCCTAGAAATGACAGGGAAGCTACACTGGTGATCTGGACAATGACACCAAATGGCAAGGGGAAAATCTCACATGGTGTTACCCTGGATAAAGGACTGCAGGTGACTAATGACTTCTAAGAGGGAGGATGAGCCTTTGCCTATGATGAAACCTGTAATTGGTTAGCCAGTGCCAAGTGGTCAGCCCTGAAATCAGATACACACAAGCCACACTAAATGAACTCAGCAAGTTGTATTTATGTGTTTATGTATGTATGTAACAACAATAATAGTAATAATAATACTAATAAAAAAAGAGGTCATTGATTTGAGACGGAGTGACAGGGTGACATTTGAGGGGCTGGTGGAAGGAAAAGGAAGGGGAGAAGTGGTGTAATTGTATTTTAATTAAAAATTTAAAAGAATAAAAATAAGTAAATAAAATGACCCATACCCACCCCCAAATCTCAACAGTTATCATCTATGGGTGGGTTTTTCAAGAAGAAGAAATGGTTTATTTTGTTGGCCTTTCCTTTGTTTAGATTATCCAGATTCTTTACATTTATAAAGACATGAAGACACGAGCATGGCTCAAGGATGGAGTGTGCCTTTGGCTTGCATTAGGTTCTGGGTTCAAGTCTTGGCCCCAGCAACAAAACACAATAAACAAAGTGTACAATAAGCATGTTATAATCATACAATACAAGAGGAAATCATAATAGAATAAGTGATTGCAGTCAGCCTTCTGTCAGAGGTGCATTCTATTACAGCTGAGCATTCAGCTGTGACCTCATAGGCAGCCGCAGCTGATACAAGCCCTCCCTAAAGAGGTCAGGGACGTGCACACACGGCCTGAGTCCAGCTCCTGCAGATGGATAACTATCCATCTTGCTCTCAAACTCAGGAAGTTCCCCCCAAGCATTTCTGTCAATAACTCATCCTGGGAGCTTAATAACATTTCCTTGCAGGAAGTCCTTCCCCTCATCCTTGCTAAGTCTTTCCTGCTGTCCTGTCACCTGAATGGATTGTTCTCCTTCCCCCACAGCAGCTCTTCAGAGTCAAGGGCCAAGTGTGAGGATCAGGGCAGGGGCCACAAGGACGATGAACAGTGTGTCAGTTTGCTCTTGATAGTGGTGGTGCCCCCAGGACCCTGGCATGGAAGTGACTGTGGCCATCTGTTACAGCTGGAGATGGCCAAAGCTGCTATCTTCAGCACTGCTATCTTCAGCACAGCTCCAGCCCGAAGGGTCCCCAGGGAAACCCCCCTCCCCCGCCAACCTGCCCATTCCCTAGGCTGGATGCTTCGCTCTGCATCAGTGAAGCTCCCTGACCTCCTTCCTGTCATATTTTATGCATCATGATGGTCATTGCAGCCAAGATTGATGGAATTCATATCCTTTCAGGCTGAGGGGAAGTCAGGAAATGCCATGGAAAGGGGGACCCAGGATCAGAGAAAGGGGTATGGGAGTGAGTCCCAGAGACAGGCAAGCATTTATCTGTTTGTAGATTTGGTCAGCAGGTCTCTTCCACCACTGTGAGCAAGCAGGTTCCTTCCACAAAGTTCTCCCTTCTCAAAAGCTCCACCAAGTGTTGGGTGTAGTGCCAGCAAGCCTGATGGGACAGACTGGGGCCGGGGAAGTATTGAACACGGGTAATTCTGACCTTAAGTACAGGTCTGAGGATTTGGGAGCATCCAGATGCCACAAAAGCCCCCAGGATGTGGCTTAGATGGACAGAAATGCAGACCCATGATCCTTACATTGTTCAGCCTCAGGTGTCATATCTGCAAGGGCAACTGATGGTGGTATTTTCTGCATAGGAGTGAAATATGCACTTAAGGAAATAGGGTGTGCAAAGGATGGTAGGCCAGACCACAAAGGGTGAATTCACTGCTGTATGATCTTAATGAGTCACTTAATATCTCTTTGCTTCCATTTTCATGTCCTGAAAATGCTGAAGATCATGGGAAGAACAGTACCCTTACAGAGCTGGTGTGAATTAGCATGTATGAGGTACTCAAAGATGGGCCCAGGACCTGTTAAGTGTCGACTGAGCATCTATTCATACAAATTCAACATATGAAGATAGTAGTATTAAGTGTTGTCCAACAATTGCAAGACAATACTGAACCCTAGGGATTAGGGGGTTAGCAGAGCTTTGTGGATTCATAGCTCTCACTTATCCAGTGGAGTATAGCCATGCATAAAAACACCTTAGCACATGTCATATATATTTCCCTATATGCCCACAAGACTTCCATCAAGATAAAACATAAAAATCATTTTTAAAATAAAACTTCAGAATTTGGGTCCTCTGGCCAAATTGCTTAGTAGGTCTCAGATCTATGACAGGAAGTTTGTGTGTAACTAGCATTCACCACTCTGTCTGCAGCTGTGGAGTAGGTCCCCTAAATGATTGGTGTGGTTAACTGAGGTAACACATGTGAGACTCTGAGCGTATATAGCCAATGCTATATACCCTTGGTGTTAGGATTTTAGTGCAAAGTTCATAGTTGGTAACTGGCTCTCTCTCTTTCTAGAAATGGCCACAGGATAGTCACCTTTCTTAGCCTTGTCTTTCTGTATTTTCCTGTTTTATTGCATGAAGTTTTAAGATCTAATGCGTAGGGCTAGGGAAGGGATAGGCAAATTGAAACTGCACCAATAGGCACCTGGTTCATAGTCAGTGACAACCGTCATAACCGTTACCACTACTACTATAACCATCACCACTGTCACCACCACCACCATCATCACCACCACCACCACCACCATCATCACCACCACCACCATCATCACCACCACCACCATCATCATCACCATCAATATCACATCAACATCACCATCAGCAGACATCATCACCATTATCATTATCACCATCATTACCACCACCATCACTATCATCATCATCATCATCATCATCATCATCATCATCATCATCACTACTTCAGTGTCACCACACTTTGGTCAGGGGGCTTCAGATGAGAACATGGTTTATCGAAATGGAAGCAGATGCCTGTAAAAGTCTGAATGAGGCCAGAAGGCTCTGCCCTCAGGTGTCCTTTGTTCATATAATCCTGACCACTTCTTTGTACTTCAATCTAAATGTTCCCAAGGAAAGAAAACTAAGAGAAAAGGTGACCTTAGGACAGGGTGACACAAAGATCATCTCCTCTGTCTTCTGTGGGAACCCACAAGCCCCATTCACCAAACCTGAAGTAGATCTCCCCAACGGGGGTAACCCGCAAGTTCCAGGTAACTGATTGGTGACACCTCCGTCCTTGACAACCAATTCAGTTTCCCAAACCCCAGTGAAATTTAAAGACATTAGATCTGCAGTCCACCATGAGACAGTGGTAACCATTGGTACTAGAGGCTGGAGAGATGGCTCAGTGGGTAAAGTGCTTGCTGCCCAAGCAGGAGGACCACAGTTTGGATATCCAGAACTCCAGTAAATGCTGGGTGGGCATGGTGGCTGCCTCTGTCTGTTGAATGAATATTCACAGTTTTCCTGTTTTTCAAGTACTGTACCAGACAACAGGTGAGTCTAATACAATTAAAGTGCCACACAGCCATCCTCTGAGTGCCTATTTTATTGCTGTCTTCAATATACAGATAAACAAAATGAGCCTCAGAGAGGCAAGGTCATGTGCCACAGTCACTCAATTTGAGAGGAGCAGAGCAGGCCTTCAACCACATGCTGTTGACCCGCTACCCTGCCCCCGCTGACCTAGTCCTTACCCAAGTGTCTTGAACATCACCAGACACACAGAGGACGGTCCATAACTGCCTGCTGAACGAATAAGCAACTGTCGGGGACCATCTGCAGGAGTCTCCCTGGGAATATCTATCTTTTTCTACTTTCTACCAAATCGAAGCCTCTTTCCTTGCCAGTTCCCTGGGGCCTCTTAAAACACCAGGAGGAGGCAGTGGCTCTCAGACAGAGGAGCCAGCTAGCCATGGGAGATTAACATCCTTATGTGTCAGGGTACCTTCCTCCTCCGCTCAGAGCCCCCAGGCCAGCATGCTTTCTACAAGTGACTTCACTGATGTCACTTGGGTCTTGTGTCAGCTTCTGCACCTGGTAAGGAGCCTGTGGCTGCCTGCCTCATTTCCCTTACAAGGTTAAGTGGGGCTAAATTGGAAAGCTGTTTAAGAGAGAAGGCTGGGAACCCAAAGGTCAAGAGTTTGAATCCAGGCTTTGTCATTTGTCTGCCTTGTAAAATCTGAGGAAGAGAATCTTCAAGAATCTGAGTTCTGAAGCCCAGGAAGATATGGTGTCAATATGCAGACTATTAAAACACACACTTTATAGACCTTATGGTATGTTTTGGGTGTTGCTAAAGACACACTCTCATTGAACAAATGGAAATGATTCTCACTCTTTCTATTTTATACTAGGATGCTATGAATTTAAAAATAATTTTGTTTGGGAAAGTGGAAGACATTTTTTCTCTCACATTGTGATTGACTCATAGGAAGAACCTCCAGTTATTGGCACTGGTTCAATTAGCAATTCTTATCATCCATAGACTCTTTAGGAGGGCCACTCTGGAGACCTGGAGTGGGGGATTCAATTTTGACCCTAACTATCTGACTGGTGGACTTGTCACCTCTGACTAGTCATGTCCACAAGGAAATAACCTCAGGAACAGTGATGGTGTGTCACCCCTGGTAGAGGCTCTCAGAGGGATTCGCCTCTCGCTTCTACCTTCATGACTTAGCTGTGTTTACTCTGCTTGCAAAGTGGCTTCCTGTTTCCAAGAGGAATGAGGTTTTTAAAGGCTTATAAATGGGATTCAAAAGGCTTTTTGGACATCAAATGACTCATTAAAAAAAAAAAGAAATGTCTCAACGATTTTAGTGTTGGTGAATGGAAACCAGGCAGTGTGTGCCTCCCATGTGTCTGTTCACCAATGCATTCTGGAAAGAAAGAGAGGCAGAGGTGGAAAGTGAGATGCATCTCTCTGGACCCGAGGTTTGAGTGTCCAAAGTTCAAAGAGGTGGTGGCTTTTATTGTAGTCCAGAGCATATTTGACTAAAGAGATTGCCCTGAGCTAACTTTACGAAAACAAGTGGAAATATGTGCTATTTGGTTAACTTCCATCTGTCTATACCATAATGTTTTGTTTTGTTTTAGATAGTGTCTCATGTAGGCCAGGCTGGCCTGGAACTGTCTGTGTAGTTGTGGATGCCCTTAAAGTCCTGATCCTCCCGCCTCCAAATGCTGGGTTTACAGGGGTGCACCATATTTCATTTATACGGTGCTGGGAATCGAACTCACAGTGCCATGCATGCTAAGTGAGCACTCTACCACTGAGACACAATTCCAAGCCCCCACTATGTGCTCTAAGGCACAGTTTCTTCACCCCCAATACTGTTAATGTTTGGATGGGCGCATTCTTTGTGTCTGGAGCTATACCGAGAGCTGTGGGAAAACTGAATGACAGCTCTTGTCTCTACCCACTCAAGTAGCACCCTTCCATTAGATGTGACCATCAAGATAGCCAGCTGTGCCCTGGGGTGACCAGGGTATCCCTCTCATGGGGGACCAATGCTCTAGAGTCAGAATTAATTGTTGCAAGATGTTCTAGAGTTGAAAACGTTGGATGAGAGAATGAAGCACTAATATTAATAGGAAAATGAATACAGAGTAGTTCGGTGTCTGTGATTCTCCAGAAGACCTTGCTAGGTGGCAGTTGGTGATGGTAATATGTTGTTCTCATAACTAGGAATGCTCCCCATGGGCTTGTGTTTCGAAGGCTTCCTCCCCAGCCTGTGGCACTGTTTTGAAGGCTGTGAAACCATTAGGAGGCAGAGCCTGGGTGGCAGAAGTAGGTCACTCAGGGTGGGTCTTTGAAGATGGAACCCATCACTGGTGACAGGCCCCATCCCTGCTTACAGTCTGCTGCTATGCAAACACAAATTCCCTCTGCGTTCATTCTCCACCCCCACCCCGCCACGGGCTATCGTCTCTCCAGAATGGTGAGGCAAGTGAACCCTTTCCTTTGTGAGAGTGTTTCTGTCAGGTATTTTGTCACAGTGACTCATACACCAATATGTACACATGCGTGAAACATGAACTGGAATCTGAAGTTAGAGAAACTAAACTCACACATGAAAAAGGGTCACCATCAAGTTTGCATACTGGGATGTTCATTAAGTTCCTTCTGGGGCTAACCACTCTGCGCCCATCCCAAATCAGGTCAGCTTCATGAGCAGTTTAGACCATAAGCAATCTCTCTCTCTCTCTCTCTCTCTCTCTCTCTCTCTCTCTCTCTCTCTCTCTCTCTCTCTCTCTCTCTCTCTCTCTCTCTGTGTGTGTGTGTGTATGTGTGTCTCCCTCCCTTCCTCTCACTCCCTCCCCCGTGCCGATTGCTACCATCCTGGCTAGCACAAGATTCTGATTGTAATGTTGCCATGTCGGCAGCATCCCAGAACACTCCTCCCCACCCCTGCCATCCCACCTGCCTCTAAGACACCAGGACACCTTCTGGAAGGAGTAGGAAGGAAAGGAGATCTGAAGGCACCTCCTGCCAACAGAAAGCAAGCCAGGACAAGAGCATCTATGAAACTCACACAGTAAAATACAGAGGTGAACCTTCACAGACTTTGATTTGGTAACAAATTCTCAGCAGTGACATCAGAAGCATGAGAAATAATAACAAAACTGAACAAATCTGAATTTATCACATTGCAGTATTAAGCATATAGAAAGATAGCCTGTACAAACATGTCTATGATAAGGACTGGTGTCCAAGATACATGTTACATATTCTTTACATAAGTTGATAAAGAAGTCCTGAGTCAACACAAAAAGACAACTCAAAAAATTGACTAAAGAATTGAACAGACACATTTGCAAAGTCGGTAAGCCAACAGCCAATGAGCACATGAGAATGTTTGACGTCATCAGTCCCTAGGGAAATGTAAATCACAGTGGCAATGAGATAAGAACAGAGAATGGCTATGATGGGGGAATAAGAATGAGGGACAGGGATGTGGAGACACTGGAATTCTGCAATGCTGCTCTAGGAGTGTAGAGTGGTGTAATTGCGGTGGGAGACAGCTTGAGAAGACTTCGTAAAAACTTTTCATAGGGGGCCAGTGAGATGGGTCGGTGGATAAAAGACTTTGCTGCACAAGCCAGGCGACCCGAGTTCAATCCCCAGAATCCACAGGCATGGGGCCCTCTGGTAATTCCAACTCCAGAAAGCAAAAACAGGGATTTCTCAGAGTGGCACTAGGCATTTCAATGAGCTCTGAGTTTGATTTAGAGACGCTGCCTCAGTGAGCAAAGGTTGAGAACAATCAACGAACATCTTGTCATAAACTTCAGGCTTCCACATGCACATACATGTGCACTCTCATCTACACATGTGCCACACACATGTAATTATGCATACACAGACGCACATTCATATGAAAAGGGAAAAAAGTAAAATGTTCACAATGAATGAATGCAGTTAAGTTTATGCTACTTGAATAAATGGGTGCGTGTGTTTGTTGCATAAAATAGTTGTCTTCTTCCATGCTGTCTTGAACTGCCAGCAGGAAATATTAAAACTCATAAAAATGTTTTCCAAGCAGAATGTCTCAAATTGGGGAGTAATGATATTAATTTGGAGCTGAATGATGCAAAGCAAGGCTATCTGGTAAATTTCATGTCAGTGAGGAACCAGGAAGAAGCCAGGACAATTGGCCAACAGGGGACTTCTGCTTTGCAGCACATCCTTGTTCCTTAATCATGGCATTAATAACGTCAAACCCAGTGGCTTTTCATTTATCAAACTCCAAAGCAGGCATATTGCATGAGTTACATCACACAGTCCTCCCAAAAAAGCTGACCTTAGACCCACCTCGCTGATGAGGAAACTGCTCGCAGAGAGGCGTCGGTCTCTTTGATCCAAGGGAAGAAATGAAATTCACCACCAGTTGTTACAAGCAAGTATCATAACCCAAGCAATTGTACTGCAGTCTGAGGTTTAACTCATCCCTTCTTGTCTGATGACATTATTAAAGGCAAAACAAAACAAAACAATCAAACAAACAAAAAACCACCTTTCGCCTCAGAGAATCACTGTAATGAGGTCATTCCTGGCCACCTAGGGCTGTTTATGCTTAAAATTATTGAAATAAAATAATAAAACTTTAGTTTCCCAGATCAGTGCTCAGCTGTCACATGCAGTTGGTGTCTGCCATATTGGATCTCTCCGTTATAGAATATACCCATCATTACACAACCTTCCAGGGCTTGTCATTGCCTAGATAGGCTCTGCCTGCAGGATTCTGATACTAGCTTGACACTCACTCCTAAGGCTTCTCTGTATCCTCCTGTGTCTTGGTAAGTCTGTGCCTGCGGCTCCTGTCTAAAACACCCTGGCTCAGGCTGAGAAGATGGCTCAGTTGTCTTTTTAATTATTTGTTAATCTTCACACACAGGACTGCAGATGCCCACAGAGGCTCTGGACTGGAGCTAGAGTTACAGGTAGTTTTGAGTCACCTGGCATAGTTGCTGAGAATTGAACTGGGGTCCTCTGGAGGTGAAGTACATGCCCTTAACCACTGAGCCATCTCTCTAGCTCTGAGATGGCTCAGTTTAAAAAGTGCTTACCACACACATGAAGGCCTGAACTTGGATACCAGTCATCCCTGGAAAAGACTACACATTGCACAAGCAGAGACAAGCAGACCCCAAGCCAATCAGCTTGCTGGAACTGGTGAGCTCTGGGTTTGGGGAGAGACTCTAGCCCAAAAATAAATAAACAAATAATTACATTATAAATAAATAAATAAATAAGGTGCAGAGAGACAGAATCAGACACTGGAAGTTAACCTCCAGCTTCTGCATCCATGCACATAACACAGGACATGCAAGTATGCGCGCGCACACACACACACACACACACACACACACACACACACACACACACACACACACACACACACGAAGCCAGGATGAACTGAGCTTATCCACAGGAGTTTTGAAGAGGCACAGCAAACACACTTCCAGCCCCGAGTTGATTTATCTTGATGTTTGGTTGAATTCCACACATTTTGGGTCTCTTCAGTAACCTTTTCAACCCCCGCCCTGTTCTTTTTTGAGGTGGCTGGCCGGTTCTTATCATTCATCATGAATGCATCTCACTCCAGCCCAGGCTCCCCCGACAGAAAGAACAGCCGGTCTTCAAGAGGTCAAAGACATTTTTCTCTCTTCGTCTTTCTCAGTTTCCAGCATAGATTTGTCAGTCTAAGAAGGCATGAACTCTGGATTTGATATACTTTAATTGATTTCACCCTCGACAAGTCAGACTGTCCGTCAGCTCTTTGCTTGGGCTTCCCTGAACTTTCCTTAGGGCTAAGATTTTCATCTGTCTCTGAAACCAAGCTGTCACCAAGCAATTTATTCCCTTCACCAGCTCTCAGGACCCATCTTATTTTCATTCCCATAACTCCCCTGAGGGAAAAGGGAGAGTGTGTGATAGAACATGAGAACGAGTATGCATGAGGGGAAATGAGGGAGAAAAGAAAGGAGGCAAAGACGGATAAGAGATGGAAAATTTCTTGTCCTTATTCACTTCAGGGAAATTGTTGTGATTTCTTGTTCAAATTTTTTAACAGGGCAGAAATCAGGGAGAAAAATGGGCTGGTGGAAGGAGTGCATGGATGGATTTCGGAGGGAATGAACAGATGAGAAGATGGTTGGATGGATACATGAGTTGATGGATAAAAAAGATGAGTGGAGGATACATGAATAAATGGAGGGATGGCAAAATGGAGAGAGAGGGATGGAGGAGTTGGTGGTAGGATGGATGGATGGATGGATGGATGGATGGATGGATGGATAATACAGATGGGTAGGTAGTTTGATGAATGCCTAAATGGACGAATGGGCGTGTAGATGAATGAAGTGTTGGAAGAATGGATACATGGATGGAGAGAGGGATGAAAGTAGGGACAGGTGGAAAGGTGGATGGATGGATGGATGATGGAAGAATGGGTGGATAAATTAATGTGTGTGTATGCATGTATGCATGTGTATGTATGTGTACATGTATGTGTGTGTATGCCAATGCTTTGATGGGTGAATTCTTAAGTCATTAGAAGAATTTCAGTCATCCTCATTACTAATTGGATTGACAAAGCTTCAAGAAAAGTTATATGTTACCTTGTACTTACCAGAAATGGTGACAGGGGCCCACATAATGATTAATACACATAGCCCTTGTCACCAAAGATATCATACTCAAAAAAAGTAAGATCATGGGGGTTGAATGTATGTGTGGTTCATGGAATTCAGCACAGGGCCTCTCATATTATGCTAGTCCAGCGCTGGGCACTATCCTGCCTCCACTTCTCTATTTTTTACTTTTTATTGGTGATATCATGTCACTAAGTTACCCAGGCTGGCCTTGAACTCACTCTTGTAGCTCAAAAAGTCTTTGAATTTTCCATCCCCCTGCCTCAGCCTCCCAAGTGTGTGAGAAGACAGTTCTGCACCACCATGCCCACATTCACTTTATGGACATTTGAATACTAAGGGAGAGGAGAATTCCAGAGAAGTCCAATACATGAATCAATTCATCATGGTTGAAGAGTTTTCTAGAAACAAAGGTCTGGCTGTTTCAAAGCACACAGTGTGGACATCTGAGTTGCTTCCACTTTCTCTTTGAATGGACTGGAAGGCTCAGTTCAGCCACCAGCCTGATTCCTGAGACACGAAGATGCACAGTTGTCTATGGTGTGACTCTCTGTTAGATGTTGTCTGTTGGTGGCTTTGACAAACAAATTGGTGTCAAAGGCCCTATTGTTTGCCACTATGCTACATAAATCTCCAGTGACACAACCTGTTTCCTCACCAATGAAGCTTGCCATTAAGTATTGGTTCATTTCACAGTGGGGATGATGCCCAACACCTTGTTCCTGGGTGTAGAGAAAACATCCGAAAACCCAGGGCTGTCCGTGGTTCTAGAAGATCTCTAGGGTAGTATGGACATCTTGCATGAAGAACTCAAGCAAAGCACACACAGTCCATGTCACTAAAGAGTTCATACTCAAAAATGGAAGTGTAGCTCGGTGATAAAAAAAAAAAAAAGCTCACTGATCACGTGCAAGATTCTACATGTCATGCCCAACACAAACCACTTCAAGGACACTCAGGGGACAGCGGTAGCTTGTACAGTGGTCTAAAGCTATGCTCTTAAATTAGTTGCCAAAAGTTCCCAAGGGATGATGGGTTTGGACTTGAAGACAACTTCCCTGAAGGGAGAGGTAGAACCAGATTTAGCCCCCAGTTACAGCACCATCATCACTGCTGTGTTCAACCTTGGCTTCTGTCTTCTCTATCAAACCATACCTCAGGTGTTTATTGTAAGGATGAATGGAATAAATGGGAACCAGATTACACCAGTGGATGAGACTATTTGTCTGTCAACCTGTGCGGACTGAATTCTGACTGCCACACTGAAGTTTGTGACCACAGGAGACTGATTCCACTCTCTGTGTGTCCCTTTTTCTGAACAGTAGATGCAGATGTGGTAATAGAAGCATGTCTTTATAGTATCCTCAGGTAGACTGATCTAAGTTCATGGGAAGCAACTCAGAGCAGTGTTCTCTCCTTCAACATCTGCTTTTCGCTATGCCGAAGTCATCATTTCCATGTTGTGAGTTATTACCTGTCCAGACACTTTGCAAAGGAGATCTTAATTTATCCACAGCATCCATCTCTTGATCCATTCACTCTGTTTAGAAATATCCACCGTAGATTTGCTTCTTATCCTAGCCTTGCCACGCAGATTACTGAGTCAAGCATTTATATGGTGGCATTCCATGGCAAGTATGTACTGGATCAAACAGTAAATGTAGCATGGGCCTGGCCAGATGGCTCAGTAAGTAGGGGCAGTTACTGCCATGCCTGCCTGCCTGCATTGTGAGAAGTTTTGCCTAGAAACAGGGGGTGATATTCTATGTCTACCTTTTCCTCATTATTGTCCAACCAAAGTTCAATTCCCCAAAGTTCACCGTGGGCAGTCAATGAGTTTATTAGGGTTACTTACAGAGCATGGGAAGAGTTACAAGCAGGAACCTTGGTGATCCTAAAGCAGCCACACTGGAAGTTTTGGCCAAGCATGGATGATGGCTTCACCAGCCTACATCTTCTAACCTCTCCCTGGAACATGGAGGTCACACATAGCTCAGATACAGTTGTGCATACAGTTGGCTGAGATGAGTTGCTGGGTAGTGGAGAGAGGGGTGTCCCATGATTCTCCCACTCCCTCCTTTTATGAGAGAATGTCAACACTCACAAGCCAAGCTGTGATCTTTTGCAAGCAGACATAGCTGAGCTCCTCGTGGCTCTTTGGTTCAGAGGATAATTGTATGCAATAGCGTTAAGTTTAGTTCCCAGAGCCCACATGGTGGAAAAAGAAAACAAACTCCCACAAGTCCTCTAACTTCTCTGTGCAACACACACACTCAGAGAGAAAGAGAGAGAGAGAGAGAGAGAGAGAGAGAGAGAGAGAGAGAGAGAGAGAGAATAAATAAGCAAACATTTTTTTTAATAAAACCTACAGCAGTGTCTCAACCTTCCTAATGCTGAGACCATTGAATACAGTTCCTCATGTTGTGGTGGCTCCCAACTGTGAAATTATCTTCATTGCTAATTCATAACTATAATTTGGGTACTGTTATGAATCATCATGTAAATATCTGATATGCAGATGGTCTTAAGCAACTCCTATGAAAGGGTTATTTGACCCCCAAAGGGGACACCACCAAACAGGTTGAGAACCACTGACCTAAATGTTGTAGCTTAGGCCACTTAAAGCCTCCTTCCAGCTTATTTCCTTCCATTGAACTGACTGAACTGAGCTGAGCTAAGCGTATTCACTGTTTTGGCATAGATCTTACCAGCTGTGCTGGTTTGTTTTAGGTCAACTTGTCACAAGCTGGAGGGAGGCATCTGAGAGGAGGGAACCTTCAGTGATAAAATGTCTCCATAAGATCAGGCTGTATGCAAACTTGTAGAGCATTTTCTTAATTAATGATTGATGTGGGAGGGCCCAGTCCACTGTAGGTGGTGCCATCCCTGGGCTAGTGGTCCTGGGTTCTATAAGAAAGCAAGATGAACTGGTAGTGGATCAGTATTTACCCCTAGTACACAAATGAACTTTGGGAGCCCTCTCCTCATAGAGGGATACTCTCGAAACCTAGACACACTGGGGAGGGTCTAGGCCCTGCTCCAAATGATATGACAGACTTTAAAGATCCCCAAAGGAAGGCCTCACCCTTCCTGGGGAGCAGAAAGGGGTTGGGATAGGAAGTTGATGGGGCGCAGGGGAGGAGGGGAGGGAGAGGGAACTGAGGTTGACATGTAAAAGAAGCTTGTTCTAATTTAAATAAAAACACATCGTGTGCACATATGAAATTCTCAATCAATAAAAATATTACAAAGAAAGAAAGAAGGAAGGAAGGAAGGACGGACGGACGGACGGACGGGCGGGCGGACGGACAGAAGGAAGGAAGGAAGGAAGGAAGGAAGGAAGGAAGGAAGGAAGGAAGGAAGGAAGGAAGGAATACATCAGCCTGAGCAAGCCATGAGGAGCAAGCCAGTAAGCAGCACCTCTCCATGGCCTCTACACCAGCCCTGCCTCCAGGTTCCTGCCCTGTTTGAGTTCTGCCCTGACTTCCTCCAATGATGGACTACAATGTGGAAGTGTAAACCGAATAATCCCCCTCCTCCCCATCTTGCTTTGGTCGTGTTGTTTCATCACAACAAGAGTAAGCCTGACTAAAACACCACCTTCAGTCCATTTTTCTTCTGCTTTTATCTCTTCTTGAATCATTCTTACAGGGCCCAGTTTTTAAACAAGACTATAAGAGTTTAAAAACTAAAAGGACATGAAACTTAATTTCAGTTCCTGCACCCGATCCCCAACCACAAAATACAGGTGGCACAAACATCCCACAACAGCCGCCTGGGTGCCTGGGTGCCTGGGTGCCTGGGTAGGTTATTCGACCTCACACTCACTTCTCTTTCTATTTTGTGTTAATCTTCTGGTCTTGGTAGCAAGAGAGAAGCCGTAGTGAATAATGCAATGAAATTCTAAGTTGAATCTTGAAAGGCGTGTGTGGGAGAGGGTGGTGCTGGGTAATAAAGTCCCCCAAACCCTCCTTGAGTGACTTATTTCCGGAGTCTCCGATTCAGGGATTAAACCATTCAGTGTATTTGTTTTGGCCTCCGAAAGCAATCTTTCTTTTCAGGGGAACGAAAGCTTAACGTCGTCGCTATCCTGAATGGCCCTGGCTAATTGATGTGTCTCAACGTCCGTTTGTCCATCCACCACTCCATTTCCCTGCCTTGGCTTAAAAGGAGGCCTCTCTTAACTCACAAGCTCTGAGCACTTCTTTTTTTTTTTTTTTTTTAATGAAACAGTTCTACATTTTTGGCGGAAAGGGTCTGGCAGAACACTTGGAACAGGCTTTCTTGTTTTCAAAAGCGGAAATAACCCCATGCTCTCTACTTGAGTCAAGTGGATTCCAGCAGACCCTCAGTTTGCTGACACACAGCAGGGTGCCCATGGCGCTGGACCCTACCCACTTGCTGAGTCTTCCAGACACTGGCACAAGGTCACAGTGCGGGAACTGGTGGCAATTTTTAATGTGTCTTGATTCTGGCCCGCCTGAATACTTTTAAGGACAGATTTATGTTGCATTTTAAGATCCCATTATTGCTGCCTCGTGGGCTCGTTGTCAATCCAAATGATATTGATCAATTTCAGTCTTCCAAAATTCACATTTATAATTGTGCTATGTAGTCAAAATTATTTGCATAGGTACTGTGTCTGGACATTCAGGAAGTTGTAAGTCATAATTATTTATATTTGCTAGAAGAGTTTTGATTATTTTAAATACCAGAATTGTACCACTCCATGCTGCATTTTTTTCTATGTATTCCCTTAAGCCCTTACTCATTTTTTTTCTCTCCACAGCAAATACCTTTCAGATGATTAAAATTAGTATAGCATTGCAGACTACTTTAAATAAATAACATCTCTTCTATGGCTCATAAACATTGGTGTTAGATCATCACAGAAAACTTGGTGTTAAAAGAATAAAAATAAAATCAACCTAATCATGTCCCTCATATGGCCAATGCCATTTCTTCCTGTTCTAAAATAAGCTTTATTTTTTATTTATGTGTATGCATACAGTGGCCACAGGAGTCAGAAGAGGGCTTTGGGGCTCTTGGAACTGAACTTACAGAAAGTTGAGAGCTGCTAAGTGAGTGCTGGGAACTGAACCCAGTTCATTATATATGCATGTCTGTGCATATATATATTGTGTGTAGAAAAATATGTCATTGCATATGTTTTGTTGAAGTACCTAGTCTACCTGCAGGTATCACATGCATTTCCGCATCCACCAACTCTGTCCCTGATTTTTAGCCAGTGAGATTCTTAACAGACACAACACACGAAAGGACTTGGCATTCAATATACAGTACAGCTATACACACACACACACACACACACACACACACACACACACACACACAGCTGGGAGCTTAAAACTCTAAACAAAAGCCCTTTGGCTGTACCCAGCCTGAATCTCTCCTGTAAAGGTCAACAGAGATACCTTGGTGAACAAGCAGACATAAGTATAGCAAATGCTCACTGTTATATGTTAGTGAGAGGAAGCTTGTTACTCAGCAATAGCTGGCTGATACACCTTTGATAATTTCAGCGAAGGAAATTAGTCCTTTATGTCGCATACACAATCAAATTGTGCAGTTGGATTTGAGTGACCCCAGGCAAGTAAACATGATCCCTGTGACCCTCAGTAATGGGAGCAATTGAGATAAAACTCACTGATGTCAGCATAACTTTCCCTGCAGTGTTCATCCAAAACGAGGGCCAGCAAGTGGTTCTAATTGCTCTCCACTAAGGAGGGATTCTAGCTTAATCCTTTATAGAACTTTTCCTTTTCTTTTGAGACAGGACTCACTATATAGCCCTAACTGTCCTGGAACTAGATTTGTAGACCAGGCTGGCCTTGAACTCACAGAGATCCACCTGCTTCTGCCTGCCCAGAGCTGGGACTAAAGGTGTGAGCCACCACCACCAGTTCCTATAGAATCTTAAGTCAGAACTGTTCCTCTGCCTGAAGCTACACCCAAAGGGGTGTGGCCTCCGTTTCAGGTCCACAGACCAGATGCTTACATTGATTGGTGTGGTATACAATAAAGAGTGCAGATGAAGGATAGAGTGATGATGGGGCATAATTGGGATCTGGTCGGGAGAGTAGGGAAATGCTCCGGAGGTTCTTTGCATGTTTCTGTGTTCCGCAATAAACACCCATTTATCATTTATCTTGGGTCTAGTGATATAATTACATCCTTGCCTTCAAATCAAAATGTGTAATGGGTGAACCATGCATAGTGCACATCTGTCAACCCAGCACTTCGAAGGTAGAGGCAGGAGGGTCAGAAGTTCAAGTTCATCCTCAGCTACATAGCAAGTTCAGAACCAGTCTGAAATACATCAGACTCTGTCTCAACAAACAAGCAAATGAAAACAAAAGTAAATAACATAGCGGCTATCTTAGGTCCCCTCTTCCCTCCATGCTATTCCCAGACACACTTGACTGGTGGCTGGTGGGCACTTCCACCCTAGCAATCACTCATTCCATCAGCCGTTGACCTGGAACACATCACAATGACCAGACCAAGGTGACGGCAAACAAACAGGTGGCCGAATTGAACCCCGAGGAGCAGACTAAATTTAAAAAAAAAAAAAGAAAGAAACAAAATCTTTTCTTGTTCCACCCATGTGAGAAAATGTTGATGCTTTCCCCAAAGCGCCCTGTGAGTAGACTAATCTTTGAATCCATGTTCTATAAACTGCTTTAAATATGATGCGTGGTGACTAATCCACGAGCTTCAGAAAGAACCGCAGTGCCAGGTGTAGGCATCGGTGTAGAAAGGAGTGGGTGTCCAAAGCCAACATCTGGGAACAGCCAACCACATTCCCCAGCCGATAGCCAGAGCTTGCATGTGTGGAGGGCTGGATGCCCCTGCCTTGATTCTTGCTTAGCTCCTATTGGCCACAGGTTGGGTAGTTTTGCTTTATTGACCAAATGGTACCCGTCACCCCAACATGAGAAGCTTTTGCACCTGCCTTGAAAGAGCCCCAAAGCTGGCAGCCTCCCTCGCAGTCTTTGAAAAGCTCCTGGATCAGTTTTAATTCTTAAAGCCCCAGACTTTGGGAGTTCAGATCTCCCCGCAGCATTTGGTGGGCCAATGCGGGTGTGCTTTGCCCTCACAGCTGCATCTCACCACAGACACTCCGTCCTCTTCGGAAATGCAAGGAATTTTACAAAAGGGTCGCCCTGACCTCGCACTGTCTGTGAACTCCAGTCCCCCCTGCTCTTAACTGTTCACAGGAGATCTCATTTCCCCCTAACTCAAACTTTGTCAGGGTACAGGGACAACTGTCTGCCTTCTTAGACTCTGAGATCCCCTGCTGTAGATTGGACAATGAATGAAAACCAAACAAAACAAAAAGCAACCTATTCCCAAAGCAGACATCAATAATCGATCACAGAATGCTCACCCCATGCCTGGATTCATCCTCAACCTTTGTAACTGTTCAAGGCAAGCATCACTAATCAATTTCAGTGAGCAGTATGATTCTTTTGCAATGGCTCTCAACCTTCCTAATGCTGCAACCCTTTAAATACAGTTCCTCTGTGTGGCAACCCCCCCACACACACACTATAAAATTATTTTTTGCCACTTGATAATTGTAATTTTGCTACTGTTATGAATCATAATATAAATATTTGACATGCAGATAGTTTTAGATGAACCCTGTGAAACAGGGTTGAACCTCCATCCTGAAAGGGATTGAGACTCTCAGGTTGAGAACTGATGAGCTATTGCTATTCTGACACAAAGAAGACTATATATATATATATATATATATATATATATATATATATATATATCTGAGGATATAGTTCAGGCATCTTGGAATTAGAATTCCAAGACCTGTGCTCCTTGAGTCCAGAGTCCATTGTGTCCCTTGAAGTCTGAAGACTCATTCCAGCTTTCCAGACTAAGCACACCTAAATAAATGACTTCTGAGATGTGACAGTGGTCAGCTTTCATTCTTCCCACACACTGTGAGAGATAGTGTATTAGTCAACTAATATCAGAATAATGCTGTGTAACAAGCCATTCTACAAGCCAATGGCTGATAGTGATGGGTATAGTGTATTAGTCAACTAATATCAGAATAATGCTGTGTAACAAGCCATTCTACAAGCCAATGGCTGATAGTGATGGGTACTTAGTCTTACACGTGAGTCTGAAGTGACTTTGGGTAGAGCCAAAGTGGGGTTCTGTTTGGCTGCCTGTGTGTTTACTTTGGTCTCCTGGATTAAAGATGGATGATTCTGATTCAAAATGATTCCACTCAGTTAGCAAAGTGCTTGCCATGCAACTGTGAGGATTTGAGTTGGACACTCCACCACCACCAGTCCATATTAAAAAGAAAAGAAAAGACTAGGCATAGTGGTACATAATTGGGCATCATCCTTGCCCTGGGAGGGGGGACAGGTGCATCCCTAGTGCATGTGTCAAGACTGTCTAGGGGGAAAATAATCCAAGGTTTTCCTCTGGCCTCGACATGTGTGCGTGTGTGCGTGTGCTCGCGCCCGTGAGCGCACACACACACACACACACACACACACACACACACACAGGAGGATAGCTATCCAAGTCACTCTTTTTCATTGTAGCTTAAAGAGAGCTCAAAACCAAATATGCTCAACAAATATGCCTGCATCTGCTCATACTGTGTGGACCTACCCAAGTTCTACCCAAGTTCAAATGCAGTGATATGAGGAATATTTTTTGCCCATAATAGAAGAGCCCTGAATAATCACTGCACAATAACATAAACTACAAAAATGAGCCTTAAAGTTAACAATAACATTTTTAAAAGGATAATTCAAGGAAAGCTATTGTGGCAGTCCAAGCTGTGCTGGCTCTTTCTAGAGAGAGAGAGAGAGCTGGTACACTTTGGAGTACCTGCCTGAATCCCAGAGAAAGTGAAATTGTGTGTTGTGATATTAGCTGATGCTCTTGATTTAGGGATGCCTTCGTGGAAGTTTGCAGAAGGCAGATCATGAATATTTTAGTGCTTAGACTATAAACTCTCAAAGAGGTATCGTTCACTCACTCCTCACACTGTTTGACCCTGCCCTAGTGTTCTGAAAATGTACGAGACTTTCAAAAAGAAATGCTCAGGAAATTATAAACCCTTGGTGGTGAGTGGTTAAAATGCAGAGAATAGGTGGCTGTGGGGTGTCTGATACAATGACCATGCAATTTAGGAAGATGGGATGGAAATATTTAAGAGCCAGAGGACCAGAGCACCTGCTGTGAGATAATATCCTCTAGTTAGAACAGGAAAGCTATGCCTATGAAACCCGGACAACACAGATGCCTAAACAAGACTTGCATAGTAATGAAGTCTTAAGGCCCCACCCCTAGATGAAGAGCTACAAGCACTCCATGGCTGTTGAGAGAGGAAGAATAGGGTTTCTCCAGGGATGAATGCCCTGATAGATTGTCCAATCCCAAGTGGTCAACCCTAAATGCATAAATAAGACCAGTAGCTTATCTACATCATCTATCTAACTTCTATTTATCATCTATCTATCTATTCATAATTTATCCAGCATCTATTTGCATAAGCATTGGAGGAAGGGAAAGGAAGGGTGGAGATGATGTAAATATCCAAAAAAATAAATAAATATATTTAAAAACCTTGGTAAGTGAGTATGTGGTTTAGAGAGGGGAAGCAATGTCCAGCACTAAAGACATTGTCACCTCCTGACCAGATAATCTTGAACATGTGTATGACCCTTAGTATCTCCCCCTGCCAAGATGAGGACAGACACAGCAACTCTTACAGGTGCACACTGAGTGAAATAACCCAAGCACCATGCCTGACTGGCTGGTGATAGATGCCATCTTACATCTTTATTCAGACTATTAGACCTCTCTCTCATGAGATGCATACACAGTTTGCAATGTGGACATCAGAGGACAACTCTGTGGTGTCAGTTCTTGCCTCCCATATTTATACGGGTTCTGGGAACCTAACTCGGTTGCCTGGCTTGCACCATTTGGCAGCAAGCAGATTTACCTACTGAGATTATTTTTTATTTTTTGAATGTAGTTTTCAACTTCATCTTTTGAGAGACTGTCTGCATGAACTTGAAACTCACTGGTTCAGCTAGGTGAGCTAGCCAGTGGGCCCTAAATATCTCCTCCTGTCATCTCCTTCGATCTGGCTAAGCAGGTATATACCATCATGCCCAGTTTTGTTTTGTTTTTTAAACATGAGTTCTGGGGCTCAAACTCAGTTCCTTCCTCTTGTGAGTCAGGCTCTTCACCAACTGAGTCATCTCTCCAGCCCCTAAGTTTTTAAGAGTCCTTAGGAAGCCTGTTCACTTGACTTGGAGTGGCCTTGCTAGTTCAGATCCAGTTGTCTGCACTGGTCTAGAATGGCCCCTGCCTGAGACACTGGAGTCTCCACAGTGTGTCTCTCATGTGCTTCCCTTGTGAGTTCACAGGATGGTGGCAGTGTCCAGCAATGAGCAGCTCTTGTTTCCCAGCTCTTGTTTCCCAACTGTCATGACACCTGCTATGGAAGTTACATTCCAAGCCCAGAATCAAGACATGAAGCAAAAGCTTTTTTTCTTCAATGAAGACAGAAGTACTGGGGATATCAAAGCAGCAAACCTCACTTTGATACCTGTGACAGCTTAAGAAAGAAGTAGCCAACTTGGAGGAGAGGAGGGAGGGTAAACTGTGGTCCATATGTATTTAAAATAAAATATAAACGATGGAAGGAAGGAAGAAAGGAAGGAAGGAAGGAAGAAGGAAGGTAGAGGCATTGTTTGTTCTGGTTCCTTGGAGAAGGGTGGGACTAGCCTTGTGGGGGTGTGAAGTGGCTGTCCCATGGCCTCTGCAGTCAGGAAGCTGAGAGAGATGGACCCTGGTGCTCAGCTCAGTATTCCTGTCTGGGACTCCAGCTCACAGGATGGGTCACTCATGCTTAGGGTGAGACTCACTCACAGACCCACCCAGAGGTGTGTTTCCATGTGATTCGAAATCCTGCAAGTTGACAATCAAGATTAAGCACCATGTATCTTACAGAAGGGCCTAGCTTTGAGTCCCAGTTCTACTGCCTTCCCTTGTGTGACTTCAAGAAGACTGGATGCTTCCTATTGATTTTTCAATGCTTCTACCATGCCAGCACTGGCCCAGCCTTTGTTTTGTTTGGCTTGTCTATCATTCTAACTTTATTAGAGCCAACATTTAAAACTCAGGGTAATATAGATAGAAATTGGGAAACTCACCCTGGAAGATTTGTCAAAGTTGGTTCAGCTACCTAAGATGCTGACAATGGGCACAGGTGGGCTGTGCCGCCCCAGAGGGGACACCCATTGCCCTTTTCTGTCTAGTGTGCTACAGTCTTGCTCCACTGGTAGTTCCAAAACACTACAGATCTCTGCCTGTTTAGGGCTGGATTTCTTCATCTCCACTCTCCATCAGTTGCAGTCAATACTTGAGTTTGGACTCCTGAGACCAAATAGCAGAAGAGTCTAACTCTAGGGTTGAAGGTCTTTTCTTTTGCTGCCTCAGTTTCTCAAGTTGAGAATCTTTATCATCCAGTTGCCTTTAAGTTCAAGCCATTAGGTTTGGAGACTCCAATACATTTGAAACCCTGATTGTTTCTATGATGCTTTGGCCAGGGAAAAGGTTCATTTGAGTGTAGACAAGGGCGTGCACACAATCATGCATACATGAAATATCACAAGGTGCTTTATCTGCAAACTCCATTCCTAGAATTGAAAATTGAAAATTATAATTTGAACACACACCTGTAATTATGGCACTTGGGAGGCAGAGGCAGGAGGATCAGAAGCTCAAGGCCATCCTGGGCTACATGAGACTGTGCATTTAAAGAAGTGTAATGTCTATCCTTTTGTTTACAGAAGATCCTAAGTTCTATCAGAGTGTCCAGCCATGGTTCTAGAAAGACAATTCTGAGGTCTGCTCAGGACTCCAGAGAAGCAGCCTCCAGCCAGAGGTCACCATCTGGTCCCAGTTCCCATTTCCTTCACCATTCACTCTTTCAAAGAACAGATAGAAAAATCAAGACAGCTCTAGCCAAGTGACCCGTGCTGAGCCGAGCACACCAGGGCCAGGAGGGCCTTGACCCTCCTATGGAGGTAACAAATTGGCTGCTATGTCTGTGCCTGGCCTGAGAGGGGGGCCAGGAAGGGGGAAATGGAGAGGTAAAGGGCAGTGTGGGACAAAACTGGGGTCATGGGGTCAACAGCCGGCGCTTCAGGCGTCCACACAGCAGCTCCATCCACTCCTTCCCAGGAAATAGCCAATGCCGTGGGGCATGGCATGCAGAGGTCAGTGGATGCCACAGCATGCACACACAAGCATGAGTCTGTGTAGTCCAGTGTGTGTGTCCCTCGCCAGCTCAGGGCAGGGAGAGACAATGAATTGAATTCTTTTACAAGATCTCCAAGGACCTCTGACCCAATCCACAGTTTTTAAGCATATAAAATCCACTTTGATTTTTTTTCTCTGTGGTGTAGTTTGGCTTTTAGGTGTAGAGTTCCTGATACTGTGAGTTCAGACCTTGTCTCTCTTACTTAATCCTGTGTGTCTCTGAAAGGCAACTTAACCAGAAAGGTTAAGTTGAGCTAGGTGTGGTGGCGCTCACTTGCCATGATAATGCTTGGAAGGATGAGGCAGGAGGATTGTGAATTTGAGGCCAACCTGTGCTGCATAGTCAGACCTTTATTGAAGAGAGAGAGAGAGAGAGAGAGAGAGAGAGAGAGAGAGAGAGAGAGAGAGAGAGAGAGAGAACAGATGAGGAAAGAGGAAAGAAAGAAGATAGAGGGAGGATGAGGGGGAGGAAAGGAAGGAGGGAGAAAGGGAGGAAGAAGGAAGGAGTAATAATTTACCCCTGTTTGTGAAAACTAAATATTTATGCCTCACATTTTCGAGAAGTAAGTATAGGCCGTGATTATTCATCTCCACACATGAGAAACTTTACACACAGTTCTCTTTAACATATGTATGCAAAGCAGTGTTCATTCTACTTAAAATACATCCCGTAAGCCTCTCCATTCCTGAATAGATGGATGTCCTTGGTACAGATAAGGACACCAAGGCTTAGGAAAGCCAGGTCCCCTGTTGAGAGTTTCTTGACTGAGGACTGAAGAAATCAGCCTCAATCCAAATAAGGGACTCCTGACCAAGCACTGTGATCTACAGAGCACAAGTCAATGGACAGATGGATGGATGGATGGATGGATGGATGGATGGATGGATGGATGGATGGATGGTGGATAGGTGGATGGATGGATGAATGAATGGATGAATAGGTGGGTGGGTAGATGGATGGATGCAAAGTCATTCTGTCAGTCTTTATATACTCTTTCCCTTTGAACTTGTGTTCAGACTCCAAGGAAAGCCAGACCTCTCTAGCCTATTCATACCCTTTTCTCTGTCCTGCCTGATAACACTGGTCCCTTGGTGTCCATCACTACATCACAACTGCTATCCCTGTCTGTTCCTTCCTCTCCCTTAGAAATCAGGCCCCAAACATCACCCCCCACCTCAGTACCTCTTGCTTTAATTCTCCCTGGCTGGCCTAATTGCTTTGCCCTGTGGTGAGAGGAGACCTCCCCTGCGACAATCCCCAAGAATGTGCTGGGGGTGGTATGAGAGAAGGGAAATCTGGAAAGCCAATGAGTACAAAACCCAGGGTCCTCAGAGCCTACGGCCCCAGTCCTTCTCTAGGATGTTTGATGTTTACAATTGAATTTGAACAGGAGTGTGGTCTGGGGGGCCACATGGGCTTCTCCAGTGCTACCTTCAGTGTTTGTCCTGTGGCTCATTACCCAGTGACACTTAACACATCATCAAACTACTTTACAGTCACTACCAGAGCTTCTGGCCCTGGAGTCACAGGCAGTGGGGCATAGTGACCTCCCAGTAACTGAGGTTGGGGCTCACAGCACACATCAGGGGATCAAAAGCCATACTAAGAAAACCAGACATGTGGTTGAATTAGAGACTCAAGACCCCTGACCTTCACCAACCTCCAGTGATAAGACTCAGAGTTCAGGAGGTCTGGCACGGTGTCATGGAATAGTGTGGTGCTTGCTGGCTTGTGGCCAGGTGGGATTTACTACTTCCCCAAAACTAGTGACCACTGAAGAAGATCACAGCATCTCTGACCTTCTGTCAGGCCAAGGACACCCATCCCAGAAGCTGCTGCTGGGAATATGGAGTAGACACTTACCTAGAAAATGATTAGCCCAGAGCACGCGCTGGCCTGTGACTATTGGAGGTATCCAGAACTACTTTGCCCCTAACCTCTGAGGATCAGGGTCAGAGGGACTGGTCTGTCAACTGTGAGCATTTCCTTCACCCAAGTTGTCTTCCAATTTTGCCAAAAGTCACAATCAGAAGAACAACAAAGCAATAAGAACTCCAGTGGCAAGTTCCACCGTATGCTTGTGTATGCAAATATATTCAATATATGCAGAGACCTGTATGCATACATTATACAGACAGAGGTGGAAGGGAATCTCCTGTGTGTAGAGCATTATGAACCATTTACAATGACTACCTCCAGAACATAGAAGAGGAGAGGAAGGGGACAGCAAGGTGCTTCTATGGGTCAAGGCGACTGCTGCCCAAATAATGCAACCTAAGTTTGATCTCTGGAATCCACGGAAAGGTGGAAGGAGAAAGAGACTCCACAAAGTTGTTCTCTGACCTGCCATTTGTGCCATAGCAGACACACACACACACACACACACACACACACACACACACACACACACACACACGTGATCACGCACAGCAATGCACACATGTATGTAACAATTACAACTAAATAAGTAATTTAACTTTTAAAAACTAGAGGAAGGTGGGGACTGGCAGAATCGTCCTTGGCTTCATTCCTGAAATGTGAGCCCAGACCTGTGGAAATGGATGCTATTCTCTTTCCAACCACGGATGGGACCGCTCTGAGGGCCAGGAAGGTGCCACAGAGAAGATACCCTGCCGGTCAAGGTACTCACCAGCCCCTTCCCCTCTCCTAGTGTCCAGCATCCTACTAAAACCTCCATAGTTCCTAAATCTCCTTGACATAGTGGCTGAGACGGTCCGGCTGTCACAGCTGATGTGTGGTAATGAGGCAAGGTTAATACTTGGGAGGTCACGCTGCCATTCTGAATTTCATGGGTATTCGGTAACACAGGCAGTAACCTACATGGAGGCCAGGAGGTACACAGTCAGGACCCCTGGGTACAGGCCCAGGATAAAAGCTGACGCCAGGGTTCTCAAGGTGTATGGAAGATGCCCTAGGATGTTGGGATCATGGCCTTGTCCTCCCTCTCACATCTGACCTCACTTTGCTATGGGAACTGTTCTTTATCCAGCTTGGAGAGGGATGACTCCCCAAGACTCTAGAAAAGTTGTGTGTGTTCTAGGGACACAGAGTGTGGAAAGGAATGTTTTCTATCCACTTTACTGGATTTGAAGCCTCTAGATGGGTCTTTGAGATGGTTTCAGAAGGGAAAAACCCACGTGGAATGATGCTAATACCACCTGATGGCTGGGCTCCCAGATGGACAAAAAGAAGAAAACCAGATGAGCAGCAATGTCCATCTCTCTCTGCTTCCTTACTGCACCTCATGCCCTGCTGCCATGCTTGTCCCACTGTGATGGACTGTATCCTCTGAAACAGTAAGCCAGAATAAACGCTTAGGTCTTGAACTTGCTTTTGTCAGGCATTTTGTCCCAGCAAGAAAAGCCACTCATAGACACTATACATTTGCTAAACTGCCAATCCAAGGAGAAGGCAGGGGCAAGAATGGTGGTGGGACTTCTTGGGCAGATTGTGTTTGGAAGAAGAGTGAAGATGAGTGTGGTGGCCCAAACCTGTAATCCCAGCACTCAGGAGGCTGAGGCAGGAGGACGATTAGTTCAAGGCAAGACCCATCATTTTCAAAAGACAAAGGATTGGGAGAAATTGGGGAGGGGGAAAAGCATGATCAGGATCTATTATATGAAAATAATTAATGTCAGTAAAAATTCAAATTAAAAAGTCTTCATCATTGTTGAATAAAGAGGAAGAGAAGTCATACTTGGATAGACGTGCTGTAGGTACAACACATCCAAACAGGAAGCAAGACAAAGTTCACCCACAGCCAAATGACTCCAGCTGCACAGAGTGTTGTACTATCCTTATGCTTGAGAAAAGCAAGTCCCAAGCTGATTAAACTAGCCATCAGAGGGACTGGGGATATGGCTCAGATGATAGAGAGATTGTTTGGCAGAGAGGAAACCCTGGGTTCCATCCCCAGTCCTGCAGAAACCAGGTGTGCTGGTGCAGAACTGTCATTCCAGTGCTCGGGAGGTGGAGACAGGAGGGTCAGGAGTTCAGGGTCATCAGCAGGTACATAAAGTTTGAGAGCATCCTGGACCTCATTGGAATTGTATCTAAGAAGAACTTAAATTTTTAAAAAATTAAAAATAATAACGAACTTCTAAGTATCTTTAAATGAGCAAGCTAAGACTAGGGAAGCAGAGTAAATCCCATTAAAATTACTTGGAGGTCCTTTTGCCTTGAAATCACTGGATTGATTATAAGCTTGGCATTGTGGCAAATTTCACCATGGGGGGGGGTCACTCCTGTCTGAGAATGGAGTTGATTAAAGAAAACTGAGCAGCCAATGAGGTTATGTGACAAACCACGTCCTAATCATGCACAGTGAGCCCCTAGATTCACCTATACCTGGTCATACACAGTGATCCCTGATTTATCCATGCCTGATCATGTGCAGTGAGTCCTGGACTCCACCTGTACCTGATTATACACAGTGAGCCCCTAGATTCACCTATACCTGGTCATACACAGTGAGCCCCTGAATCCAACTATTATCTGATCCTATTCAGTGAACCCATGCCTGATCATACACAGGGAGCTCTTGGATCCACCTATGTCATAGCACAAGAAAACCTTTCAACCAGTCAGGTCACTTAACAAGTGTCTTCATTCCATTGAGTGATTTTGTGATTGGCGGATAGATGTTTCTTTTGCGGTGACATTTATGTAAGAATATTCTTCACAAGAAACACAGGTGACTCTGTCTGAGGGTCCCTTATCCTGCTCCTCACCCCAAAAGTATTCTTAGCATGCAGAAAAGACTAAGAAGTGCACCAAGGCATTAACCCTTGGCTGATGACTGCTGGAGAGAGACAGACAGGCAGGCAGCTTCTCCAGTTCTCTTGCCGCTTGGACTGAGCTCACTGTAAAAGATGTCCCATATTGTCACATAGAGCTCCATGGGGGCCAACTTCATTGCCTATACTATTTTCATTTTGTTTCGTTTTTGTTTTTAATTATGTGTACCTGTATGGGAGTTCCATGGGGGCCAACTTCATTACCTATACTATTTTCATTTTGTTTCGTTTTTGTTTTTAATTATGTGTACCTGTGTGGCTGTGTGACAGTAGGTGCATGTGTGTGCATTACCTGCAGAAACCAGAAGAAGGCGTCAGATTCCACAGAGCTGGGGTTACAGTGGGTTATATTCGTCCAATATGGGTGCTGGGACTTGAACTCAGGTCCTCTGTAAGGGTAGCACAGATCACTTGATTGCTAAGCCATTTCTCAAGCCCCTTGTTGCTTGTAATGCTGACTAGCTTGGTGGCAAATGCCTCTCTGCTTTCTTCTTTTACTTGCTGGCTTCCTGGCTCATATGCTATATGAACCACCTGTGACTGTATCCTGTCTCGGGATCTGCTTGGAAGGAAGTCCCAAATACACTTGTTTAGTCCCAGCTCTGGCCTGTGTTCCTCGATGCTTTTAGAGATACATCTAAATCTGGAGGTAGAGTTTACAAGGCACCAGTGAAGTCACGAGAATTCGCCAACATCCTGCTCTTCCACAGTCATGGGAGCCTGGGGTGTGCAAGGATAAAACGAGGGGCCTGGCTCTCCCAAGTAAGCCACTTCCCAACCCAGAGCAGGCACTAGGTTTGTGCATTGTGAATGATCCCATTTTCTTTGCTCATAAATGTTGCAAGCTCCCTGCTCCATACAGTGCTGTTAATAAGTTATACCCCAACTCCCTTTTAAGGCCCTTTTCTTAGATAGCCAGTCACCCAGCTGCATTAACTCTCCATTACACTCTGACACGTCATTATGACGTCTCAGCCTGAGAGCTGGGATCCTGACACCCTCGGCCCAAGGGAGGCAGAGAGAAGGACCCATTAGGTTGCTGTGGCCAATGCATGATTTTTCCCCCCAGAGACTATTTTATGATGCTTTTAAAATAATGGACTCAAAGGTCTCCCTTCCATAAAAAAAAAAAAAAACTCCTCAATAGCTTGCCAAGGACAGAGCCCAAGGCAGGTTAGAGTACCCCAAAAAACAATTGTTTCTTCAAGTTCCTGATATTCCCTAAAAGACGGTTTGGGTCTCCTTAAACACTCTTGGTCATTGGCTAATGTGCATTTCAGGCCTTCCTGAGGAATGTTTTCAAGCCCTAAGAGTTTGTTGTATAGACCAGTATAGAGTTCCAAGAGAGAAAGCAGGCTAAGGAGGCCCTCAGTCAGCTTCTAAAACCCAGTGTTAGAGCCACACCTTCAACTCTTCTTTGTAAATATGTGTGTGTGCGCACATGTGTGTGCATCCATGTCCTCTGGGTACTTGGGAAGAGAGGCAGGAAGATGGTGAGTTCAAGGCTAGCCTGAGTTACACAGAGAGACCTTGTCTTTGTCTGAAAATGAAACAAATTATTTCACTTTACACTGAAAACACACAGCACACCCTCTGTGTGCTCACACAGATACAACATATCCACTGTGTGCATGCACAGATACAGCACACCCACTGTTCACTTGCACAGATACAGCACACCCACTGTTCACTTGCACAGATATAGCACACCCACTGTGTGCTTGCACAGATATAGCACACTTATGCCTTGTTGCCAATGGGTGCTGGGTATGCTCTCACTTCCAGGCTGGCTGTGAGGCTGCCAGTCTACACAGCACAAAAACAAGTAATCCCTCCCATGGACCAGGTCCGAATGTTTACAAAGCATTCTCGCACACATTAACTCATCAGCACAGAATCCGCTGATGGGGCCAAGATGAGAAATGGATGGCAGAAGGGTAATACATCATGGACCAGAATAATCATTTAACTCCTTGGATAGAGGCTTCCATCCAAGCTTGGATTACAGCTTTCAGCCACACACAAGGCAGATCGATAGCAACACCATCTTCATGCCGGAAGGAATTGCAGAGATGACTGTCTTCGTCAGCTTGGACTCCATGACAAAGTGCCCCAAGCTTAAGAAACTGATGGATGGATGCCTTCTAATTCCAGTCAAGGTCAGAAAGGCAGCATGGATGGGCTCTGCTGAGACCCTCTTCCTGCCTGGCAGAAAGTCACTGGTGTGGTTCAGATTCAAAATGTCTCTCACAGGCCCACATGTTTGCACATGTGGTCCCCAAGTGGTGGCACTGTTCTGAAAAGTTGTTTAGTCTTTGGTAGGTAAAGCCTGCCTGGGTGGAGGAGGTGGGCCACTGATGGTAAACCTTGAAGTTTCATATCCCAGTTCCCCTTCCCGTCTGTTCTCTATTTCCTGGCCATAGACACAATCTGATCAGCTGCCTCATGTTCCTGGCTGGCTACATGCCTTCCTCACCATGGCAGACTGTCTTCTCAAACTGTAAGCCAGGATGGACTGCTTCTCCCCACTTGTCAGGTATCCAGTCCCAGCAGTGAGGAATACTAAACAGAAGAGTCAGAGTCAATATGTCTTCCTTGGTGAAGAAAAGAGGGAACCTGTCCTCTCCCTCTTACACAGATATAAACTCTATCACAAGGTCCTTGCCCCCATAACCACCTAAGCCTGGCGAGTCCCCAGAGGACAGGTTTCCTAATTCCACCCACTGGAGGTCTGAGCTGTCACATCTGGGCTTTGAGGACAACCCATATTGGTAGTTTATATGAGTGGCCTGTTCCAGGCCCCTGAGTCCAGCAAAAGCAGCTGGGCTGTTTGCATAAAGGGCATCCTACTCAGCCAGGAGGTACTCTGTCTAGGACCCTGTTCTTTGCCACAGGACAACCAGTATTCAAAATAGGATGCTGGGAAACCTTGAAGAGTCCCTACTCTAGCTCTTTGGCTGGCTGGCTGTAAAACAAAGGGGTTAGACATTCCAAAGCTGCATCGCCCAGGTCCTTGCTCTGTGGGAAGGAGATAGATGTTTTGTGCCAAGCATCCCTTTGGATCCCGCTGTCTTCATTTAGGGGGAAGAGGCTTCCTGGACGAAGACCTTGTCAGTTCCTTTCACGTGATAACATCACTTCTTATGTTCTAGGACAAAGCTGTAGGTTTTCCAAATTTATTTGACAACATATGGAATATACATTCTGCCTTCTTTCTTGAGGGACTAGAGTCACGGCAGAATCCAGGTAGAGGGGGAAAAAAAACATGAACAAGATGAATGTAGAAGCTTTCTTTGAGCTCTGACATTTGTAATGTTGCCATTTTGGGTGTTTAATCCAGGCTTTTTCCCTTATTCACAGTACATTAGTCCTGGGACGGCTGTAACAGAATCAGATGCTGTTACACTGGTACCCAGCTCCGACAAAACGAGGACTCCGTGGTGGAGTGGCACATGCCTGTGAGTCTATACTCAGGAGGGTGAGATGGGGGAGTTGTGAATTCAAGACTACACTGGGCAACACAAAGAGACCCTATCCAAAAAATAAAAATGAAAACGATCAGCAACAATGAAAGAATCGAAAGCTGAGTGGGTAGTTTGAAACAAGGACTTTAAAGGCTGGAACTCCATGGTCTTGGGGTCAGCTGGGCCATGCTACCCAGGAGATGCAAAGCTGAATCTACCCCACACCTTCCTGTTGGCATCCACTAGTGGTCCACGAAGCTTGCACTCTCTGACTCACATCAGCATCCCTCCCATTCCTGCCTCCATAGTCAATGGGTGTTTTCTCTGAGATCTCTGTAGCCTTCATCTTATATAATGGCCTCAATTCCAAATGAGGTCACATTTCAAAGAGCTAGGACTTTAATGTACTTACAGATCAGTGGAGGCATGAGGACAGACATGAAATAGATTGCTTACCTTAAAAGAAATTATACAACCGATAAAACTGAATGCTCTATAATAAACGGACCAGGAAGTAACTGGAATCCTTCCTGGTTGACCACCATGGTCATTGACGTCAATACAATTGAATTTCCCTCCATCTGACTCTCTCATCCCTGAATTTCACCCTCCCATGCTTGCTTGCTTTGTTTTTTTTTTTTTTTCCTTTGTGGTTGTGCTGTGGTGTGTGTGTGTGTGTGTGTGTGTGTGTGTGTGTGTGTGTGTGTGTGTTTGTGTGTGTATATGGAGGATGTGTGTGTGTTTGTGGGCAGGGGTTGTGTATGCATGTGGGGGTGTATGTGTGTGGTTTGTGTGTGTATGTGGGGGTGTGTGTGTGTTTGTGGGGGGATGGGGGCAGTGTGTGGGGGTGGGTGTGTATATGTGTTTGTGCATGGGTGTGTAGTATGTGTGTGTGCTTATGTGTATGTGTGTATACATGTGTGTGGGGGGGGGAGGTGTCCATGTGTGATGTTGTCCAAGCCAGGACTGAAATCTCTATGGAGCTGGAGAGGCCTTGAACATCCTCCTACCTCCTGACTGCTGAGAAGGGAGGCCTTTGTATGGTGATGGGATAGATCATGATCAAGCCTCTACCATATCCCAGCCCCTATCCTCCATTTCTCCAAAAATGGATCGTAGAAGCTGAGCTGAGAGATGGAGGGATCAGGGTTAAGTGACGCTGATGGTTTGTTGAGGCTTGGCCACTTTAACTGTGTTCTGGGGCTCTATGCATCTCTGGGGGCAGTTGACATCTCTCTATATGGCCCAACACAGCGTGTCTTTATATAAACATTGTGGTGTTTCTTAGATTAATTGGTGGTTGCTCTTTTTGCATCTTCTAACAGCTCCCTTCTCATTTCTTGGTATTGACTAAGAAACTGGCTAGCCAGCTTCATTTGGACAATCTGCTGTGAAGAACATGGCAAGTAGCCCCTGTGGGGTATCATGAGGGCAAGAGATAGTAACAGAACCCCAGCTCTTGTATGTGGTTTCTACTCTCTCTCTCTCTCTCTCTCTCTCTCTCTCTCTCTCTCTCTCTCTCTCTCCCCCTTTTCCTATCCCAACCAGTGACAGAAAAACTGTCATCCTGGGAACTTGGGGCAAGGACGGGGGAAAAGAAAAGTAAAGAAACATTATCTATGGAGTATTATGAGATCTTACGTGTGTGTGTGTGTGTGTGTGTGTGTGTGTGTGTGTGTGTGTGTGTGTAGATGCTTGTTCATGTGCACATGGAGACCAGGGGTCAATTTTGGCATCATTCCTCTGGAGAAGTCCACTAGCAGGGTCTCTCTGTTAGTATTCAGGCATCTGTACTGGCCTGTCCTTGGGGTTCTAACAGGACACACCCTCAGCTGCAGCCACTAAGAGCACCACCTGTGCACATTCACTACATTCCCTTTAAAAAGGGTCCTGCCCACCTCCCATCTTCCTCTCTCTCTCTGCTTCTCTGCCTGTCTCCATGTCTCTCTTCCCTCCCTCCCTCCCTGTCTCCCTCTCTTCCTCCCTCCATCTCTCTCTCCCTCCCCCTCTCATTCTGCCTCTCTCTACTCTTCTGCCACTCCTATTCCCAGAGGCCAGTCTCACCTCTCCCCTCCCTGCTTTTCCCATTCACTTTCCTCCAATACAAAACCCCTCTACCCAAGCTCTATCACATGGTCTCTCTCTCTCTCTCTCTCTCTCTCTCTCTCTCTCTCTCTCTCTCTCTGTCCTGGAGTTCCTACTCAGCCTCCCCAGCTTGGGAATTATAAGTACAACACCATGCTAGGGTTTTTTGTTTGTTTGTTTTCTGACAGGGTCTCTATACATAGCCCTGGCTGACCTGGAGCTTGCTACATAGACCAGGCTGGCCTTGAACTCACAGAGATCTACTTGCCTCCTCCTCCTAAATCCTGAAAATGTATGCACCACGATGCCCAGCTTTTAACAATCACTACTGGGGACCAAGCTCATGCCCTTCTGCTTGCAAGGCAAATGCTTTACTAAGTCATCTCCCTGGCCCCCAGTCATGGCACCTAAAGGTTTCCTGGTTGTAAGGACCCTGATTCTCCATTGTTCCACTGTAAAACTCACACATAAGAATGGGCTTGGACCTCTCTGCACATGGCTCAGTAGCTTGTGCCAAAGTGGTGGGAGGTGGAGTGGGAGCCGGCTGGTTCAGTCGGATGCTAAACCAGTTTCCTTCCCAGGCTAAGCCTGGCCTCTGAGTTCTAGGATTCTTTAAAACCTCAAAAATGGATTCACTGTTTTCTACAAATTCCAGGGTGGCTCCACTCCAAACCCCTTCCAAGCCCCAACCTGAAATGTGACTTCACTTTGGAGAATTCAAATGTGACTGACTTTTAAGAATTTTGGCTCTAGCATGAGGGGGTATCTGGTGAATCACTTGGAAAATGAACGATGGAGTTCTCCAGGGCCTCCGGATCTTACCTGGGAGCCAAGGCAAAGCAGGCCTAGCTGACCGGAGACTCTGTTGTCAAGGGTGTCCCTTGGTCCTCCCACCCCCCCCAATGAATGCTTGCACCTTGGGGACAGGGAGGTCTGTTTGTTTTCCAGAATGTTCAGAACGCTTTTGTCCTCCTGCCTCTTCCCGACACTTGTAGCCTTGAGACTCTGTGCCGAGGCCACAGCTGTTTATGTACTTAACGACTTGAGGTTTTTAACTGCATTTACTGGGGCTTTTTTTTTCTTGAGGCCCGGTTTCTTGCTTGGCCAAATGAGGTGTGCTAACCCCTCCTCACTTCCCAATATCTCTCCAAACACGCGCTGCACACCTATGGAAACGTCCAGAACACCAAAGAAATTACAGAGCCTTATGAAGGCTAGTGGGGGTGGACAAGGAGGCACAGAGGTCTCAAAATAAAATAAAATTAAAAATTCCGATGATGACTTTGAAAACCAGCTGCAGTTTTTCTGATCAAAACGTAGTCTTCAGGGGTTATTTCCAGGCCAGGCTGCCTGCCAAAGGCTGGGATGGATTCTAGGCCCCATATGTTGTGGGTCACTTCACGGGAGGCTTGGCACCAGCGGGCTCTTAGCTGGAACCTGCGTTTGCTTGCATCCAGCCTGCCCTCCTAGGGGCTGAGTTCCAAGACCATCTCAGACAAAAGGTTTTCTCCCAGTTCTGAAGGATGGCCGACTTCCAAGGTGTCCTGGGTTTTGGGGCTCTGGGTACTGGAGATAAAATCTTTCTCACTTCCTGGAAATGTCTGCTTATGAGAAGAAAGTTGACCTCCAAATGCTGGTCACTATACCTTTAAGAGGGGACCCAGCACACTTAACCTGTACTGTAGATCATCTACTCAGAGTACCTGCTACCTTTGCTGCTCTGCGTTGGATGTTCAAACCTGTGTCTCCCCTCACAGTGATGTCTCCTCTATCCTCACTTGGTAGGACATAGAGCCAACTACGGGTGCAGAGAGCCCTATGCTGACCACTGAGCACTACCAAGAAGGGTACCTGGGAGATCAATATTTAGAATCTTCCCTGAGCATTTTCTTCCTAATGCAAGGAGTCCAGCAATAAGAGGAGTATCTGTCCCACCTCCTCGCCACCTCCCTTTGCCATCCAACCAAATCTCTAATGTGACCACACCTGGATATGAGAAGGTGGTACCTTCCACAGAACAAGAGAAAATACTCAGTTTTGATGTAGGGCCCAATCTCCTCATGCAGGACGTCACAGAACACAGGACATTACACTACACACACACACACACACACACACACACACACACACACACACACACACACACCTGTGCTCAGTGTTAAAAGCTAGGAAGAACTATCCACAAGAATTTGGAGACTCCCATCACTTCTGAGTGGCAGCCCCAGTCACCAGGGGTGAAGACTCTTAGTGACTTGTAGTGCATTCTGAACCCAAATGCCTGACAGAAACAAGAGTGGGGAAAGATTTACTGGGGCTCGTGGTTTAAGGGATGTCAGTCCATCATGGCTGGGAAAGATGGCAGAGGGACTCAGTCTATGGTAGACAAGAAAGCACAGAGGAGGATCTGCACCAGTGGCTGGAGATGACTATTCAGGGTGCACACCCGGGGTCCTACTTCCACCATCCAAGTGGAAAACCTTAAAACCTCCCCAAATTCTGCCACTCGTGGAAAATGAGACTGCAAAGCTTGAGCCCATGTGGGACATTTCAAGACTGAGACCGTAACAGAGACTGTGGCTCAGAGGGACCCAGAGATGTCATTTGAGAGGAATCTTCTGTGTCCCAGGACCTGCAGTGCCATCCATCTAAGGGATATGCACGTCCCAATGTATTCTGGCACAGGCATTAAGAGGCCAGAGGCACCGCCCCAAGGCTCAGGCTGTGGCGGATCTCAGACAAAGGCAAGGCCAGTGCAGAGCATGAGAAAGATAATGGACAGTGGTCGCCTTCAGAGCAGAACATACACAGAGGCTTCCTTGGAGAGAGCCGGGACCTCTTGGAAAGGGAGACACAGCCTTCCCCGGCGTTTGGATCGTAGTATTATCTGAATATTTACAATGAAGGACTTTATTGTCTGTAAGTGGCAAAAGTTTGATACCATTAATGAAAAATGGACATTGAAGAACAGAAATTACCTGGAGATGATGATGATGATGATGATGATGATGATAATAATAATAATAATAATCTGTGCCTTGAATTTTGATGTTTTCGGGCACATTGTGTTATAGTATGTTAGAGTGAGTTCTCCTATGCCTGAGTTCAAGACATGCTAGCCTGTGTGCTTAGGGGTTGGGACACAGAGAGAACTCTGGGGTAGGGGACTGAGAGGAGGCCATGGGCAGGAAGGAATAAGGCTGGCTCTCCTTCCTCTCCCTATTCATATTCCTTACTCTTGCTCTCTTACTCTTTCAATGTAAGGAAAACTGTAAGAGGACATTCAACAGCTATAGCCTTTTGAACTTGTACTTCCCAGCCTCCACAACTTCTATTGTTTGTAATTTGCTTGGTCTGTGATAGCTTGTGATAACTGTGAAAAGCACACAGATATGGGTGGAAGTGGAAAGAAGTATGTGTGAAGACTGATTCTCCATGGTGTGAAGTCAGGTGGATGTCAGGAGCCTTGCTTCTGATATTAATTGATCGCCTACTGTATACCAGGTCTGTCGCAGTAGCATCTGGAAGCTGTGATTTTGAGGTTAAGCAGGGATCAGAGAATTCTTGGCTAGGACTTCAGGAGACCCCAGGGGCTTCTTGGGTCATAGAAAGGACAGTTGTGATATTTAAGGTCACTTTAAATTCCTGAAGTATAACAAGCATGCACAACTGGGAAGCTCATATTTCCATGTTTTATGCGCGGCACAGCCCTGGGCCCCTCAGGGTGTGGGCAGTTAGGGAGTGGCTACTTAAACTGAGCCAATCTCCCAGAGCAGCCCCCCAACGTCACTTGGGCCACCTGTCAAAACCAAGACAATGCCCCCTCTCCTGAACCACCATCTTGACTTATGGATCCCCTGGGACTTCCAAATCCTGCTGGGACTCCTGGGGCACCCGACATACTCAGCCAGATCCAGAAAGCAAGTTGGGTGCAGACTCCCATTCTAATGGAACAGGGTGACAGGCCACTTTGCTATAGTATTATCAACTCAGATATCCAGATACACCGAACATAATAATGAAATTATTTTTAATGGAAGGTAACGGGGGAGGGTGGAGATGGCTCAGTGGGTAAAGTGCTTGCTGAGCAAGCATGGAGGCCTGAGTTTAATTGGCAGTGTTCCTGTAAAATGATGGGATCTGGTGTGTGCTCCTGTTACTTCTGTTTTGGGGAGATGGAGACAGGAGGATCCCTGGGGTGCTGGCCAGCCAGTCTAGCAGAATTGGTGTACTCTAGTTTAACTGAGAGACCCTGTCTCAAAGTACAAAGTGGAGAGAGATAGAGGAAGACCCCAGATTTTGATCTCTGGCCCCATATGTGTGCACACTCATGTTTATGCACCCACACATATATA